>NW_024070213.1:88984614-88986400 GCF_014754425.2 Oryx dammah | reverse complement strand
ACCCGAGGCCCACCTACCCCTGCAGGGCGCGCCCGTTCGCTCGCGGCGCTCCCCGCCGTTCGCCGGTCCGCTCGCTGGCTGTCAGGCCGGCGTCCCCGCGCCGCCCGGACCGGATCCGGGGCGAGGGAGCAGGGCGCCGGTAGGGGGCGCCGCGCCGGAGCGCCTCGCGAGCGTCCCCGGGCCCGCCTCCCCGACGCCCCCACCGAGCCGCGCGGGAGGAGCAGCCGGGCAGAGCGCCGGGACGCGGCCGCGGAACACGCCGGCGGGCTGTCAGCCAGCACGCGGGCGTTGAAACCCGAAAGGTGCTATGTGGACTCGAGGGCTCCGTGACCCTTGTAAATGCCAAGCCTTACCCTTTTCCTGAACGGCAGTCGCAGAAGAATATGTCCAGCAATATTGCAGTGCTCAGTTGTCGGAATTTCTGACATCTGTAAACACCAGGAACTCAATTTATCCGATCTTTGGCCATCGGAGGAAAAAAAAAAATCGCAGAAGTCTATCAACAGCAGTTGGAGCCTTGTGATTCAGTGGACAGGGAGCCCCGGTAGGAGGAGGGAGACATCCCTTCCCCCAGACCTGAAACTAAAAGTCACCTTAATCTTTTTGAACCTCAGTTTGTCCATCTGTAAAGTAGGCACAATCATTTGAATTGCTTACTCCACACTCTCTTAGGAGGATCTAGATAATGAATGTGTGGACTCTTAGCACTTTATTGTGCCTCTCAGATATTTCTTTCTACTGCAAGTTCACAGTTAAGAGTGAGAGTGTGGTCAGGCTGCCACTTACTAACTGGGTAGCCGTGGACGTGAACAACTCTGAGCTTCAGTGTCATCTGTAAAAGGGTACAATCATAGGACCAGCCTGTAGGTTTGTTGTGATAATTAAAGAGGAGGTTGCATTTTACACACTTAAAACACTTATCTGGCACACATAGTGTGCCCACTATATACATTTTAAAATAGTTTTTAAAATAGCTTTATGGAAGTATATTTGATATAGAATAAACTATGCATGTCTAGAGTGAACAGTTTTGATGTATGTATACATGGAACTATCAACAGTCATCAAGGTAATGAACATACCCATCACCTCCAAAAGTTTCCCCAGGCCTCTGTGTAATCCATACATCACTCTCCTACACTCACTCCCTCTCCAGGCAACCACAGTCTTCTATTACTATATATTAGTTCGCATTTTCCAGAATTTTAAACAAATGGGATCGTACCATATGTACTTTCTTTGTATGGCTTCTACTCAGCATAATAATTTTGAAATTATTCTGTTGTTGATTATTCAGTCATTTATCAATAGTTCTTTCCCTTTTATTGCTGAGTAGTATTATAGAGATATACCACAATTTGTCTATCTAATCACGTGGTGATGACATATAGGTTATTTCCAGTTTTGTCCTATGATAAATAAAGCTGTCATGAGTATCTGTGTGCACATCCTTCTATGAACATGTGCTTTTATTTCTCTTGGGTATAAATTTCTAAGAATGGGACAACTGAGTCCTATTGTTCAGTTCAGTTCAGTCGCTCAGTCGTGTCCAACTCTTTGCGACCCCATGAATCGCAGCACGCCAGGCCTCCCTGTCCATCACCAACTCCTGGAGTTCAATCAGACTCACGTCCATCGAGTCAGTGATGCCCTCCAGCCATCTCATCCTCTGTCGTCCCCTTCTCCTCCTGCCCCCAATCCCTCCCAGCATCAGTCTTTTCCAATGAGTCAACTCTTCGCATGAGGTGGCCAAAGTACTGGAGTTTCAGCTTCAGCATCATTCCTT
>NW_024070213.1:88628364-88984604 GCF_014754425.2 Oryx dammah | reverse complement strand
GAGGTGGCCAAAGTACTGGAGTTTCAGCTTCAGCATCATTCCTTCCAAAGAAATCCCAGGGCTGATCTGGCTTGGAGAATTTTGAGCATTACTTTACTAGCGTGTGAGATGAGTGCAATTGTGCGGCAGTTTGAGCATTCTTTGGCATTGCCTTTCTTTGGGACTAGAATGAAAACTGACCTTTTCCAGTACTGCGGCCACTGCTGAGTTTTCCAAATTTGTACATGTATATTAAGCATATTAAGAAAGGGCCAAACTACTTTTCAAAGGTGTGTCATTTTCCATTCTTACTAGTGGTAAATGAGAGTTTCAGTTGCTCCCCATCCTTGACAATATTAGGTATGGTCAGTCTTTTTCACTTTAGCCATTCTGACAGGTGAGAAGTGTTACCTTATTGCAGTTTTGATTGGCATTTCCTTAATGACTAAAGATACTGAGCATCTTTTCACGGGCTTATTTGTCATCACTAAGTGCTCTTCGGTGAAGTTTCTGTTCAAGTCTCTTGCCTATTTTTTTCAGTTGGAGTGTTTGTTTCTCATTAATGAGTTTTGAGAGGTGTTTATATATTCTGGATACAAGTCTATTATGAGATATGGGATTTGTACATATTGTCTCCCAATCTAGGCGTACCTTTTAATTCTCCTAAAGTTTTTCAAAGTGCAAAAATTCTTGATTTTTATGAAGTCTGACTTATTTTCTCCTCGTTCATGGATCCTGCTTTTGGAGTCATATATGCTTTTTTTCCTTTGACATGGATATTTAGTTTTTCCTGTACTATCTGATTAGCCATACACATTTATCAAAAATCAGTTAATCAAGTATGTTAAGGGTCTAATTCTGGCCTCTCTACTTTATTTCATTGATCTTTTTGTCTGTCTTGATTCTAAGACCACATTGTCTTGATTGCTTTAGCTTTTTAATAAATCTTGAAGTCAGATAATTTAAGCCCTCTGACTTTGTTTTTCTTTTTTAATATTGATTTTGCTATTCTAGTTCCTTTGCATTTCTATATGAATTTTAGAATCAGCTTGTCAAATTCTGCAAAAAAGGCCCTTGGGATTTTGATCAAGATTGCACTGAATTCTACAGATCTATTTGGGGAGAATTGACGTTATTACAACAGCATGATGTGTCATTCCATGTATTTTAGTTCTCTTTAATTTCTTTCAACAATGTTCTGTAGTTTTCAGGATACAGGTCTTGTTCACCTTTCTGGGATTTATTCCTAAATATTTCATATGTTTGATCGTATTAAATAGTGTTTTTGTTTTTTAGCCACTCCACATAGCATGTGGGATCCTAGTTCCTCGACCAGAGATTGAACCTGTGCCCCCTGCAGTGGAAGCTCAAAGTCCCAGCTACTGGACCATCAGGGAAGTCCCAGTGTTTTTATATTTTAACTTCTGATTATTCATTGGTAGTATATAAAGTACAATTACCTCTTATATATTGATCTTATGTCCTGCAACTTTGCTAAATTCACTTCTAGCTCTATTAGATTTTTTGTAGATTCTATCAGATTTTCTACAGAGATTATTGGGTCACTGGCAATAAACACAGTTTTGTTTCTTCCTTTCCAATCTGAATGCCTTTTATTCCTTTTTCTTACCTTATTGCACTAGCTAGAACCTCTAGTACAATATTGAATAGAAGTGGTAAGAGCAAAAGGTCTTCCTCATCTTAGGGGGAATACATTTAGTCTTTTACCACTAAATATAATGTTAACTGTAGGCTTTTCCTAGATACTCTATCATGTTGAGAGGCGCATCTCTTCTTTTTCTGCTTTCCTGAGAGTTTTTTTAATCAGGACTGAATATTGAACTTTCTCAACCCTTTTTCTGTGTATGTTTTTTCTTTTTAGTTTGTTAATATGGTGAATTACACTGACTGATTTTCAAATGTTAAACCAACCTAGGGTAGTGAACTGGTCATGGTATATTATCCTTTCCATATGTTGTTGGATTTGATTTACTAACATTTTGTTAAAAATTGTTGCATCTGTGTTCATGAGGTGTTTTGGTCTACAATTTTCTTGTAATGCCCTGTTTCTGGTATTAGAGTAATCCTGGCCTCATAGAATAGATTAGGAGGTAGTCCTTCCACTTCAGTTTTCTGGAAGAGTTTTGTGTAGAATTTATATTCTTTCTTCCTTAAATGGTTGATAGAATTGCCCAAATGAAATAAATTGGCCCAGAGTTTTCTTTGAAGGAAAGTTTTCACAAATTAAATGTCTTTAATAGATTAGGGCCATTCAGGTTTTTTATTTCTTCTTGAGTGAACTTTGATAGTTGTGTCTTTCAAGGAACTTCCATTTTATCTAAGTCGTTGGATTTATAGCCATAGAGTTGTTCATAATAATACCATATTTTTCATTTACTACCTATAGAATCAGTAGTAGTGGCAACTCTCTCATTCCTGAGATTGGTAATTTATGACTTTTCTCTCTCTCTCTTTTTTATTTCTGATTAGTCTGGCTAAAGATTTATAGTTTTTACTGACTTCCCCAAAGAACCACTTTTTGGTTTCATTGATTTTTCTCTACGGATTTTCTTTGTTTTTTTGTCATTGATTTCCACTCTGATCATTATTATTTCCTTTATTCTGCTTACTTTGTTTCATTTGTTCTTTTTCCTCCTAGATTCTTAAAGTAGAAACTGAGGTCATTGATTTGAGACCTTCTCCTTTACCAAAACAGGCATTTATTGTTATACATTTCTCTCTAAGTACTGCTTTAGCAGCAAACCACAAACTTTGATATGTTAGATTTTCATTTTAATTAAAGAAACTTTCTAATTTCCCTTTTGATTTTTTCATTGCTTCATGGATTATTTAGAAGTACATTATCTAATTTTCAAATATTTAAGGATTTTCCAGCTATTTTTCTGTTATCAATTTCTAATTTTATTGCACTTTGGTCAGAGAACAGGAATTGTATGACTTGAACCCTTTAAAAATTTTTGAGACTTTTTTTTAATAGCCCAGAATACGACTTATCTTGGTAAATATTCCATGTGCGATTGAGAAGGGTATATTCTCTGCTGTTCTATAAACATTAATTATGTCGAGTTGATTAATAGTTATGTTCAAGTGTACTATATTGTTCTATATCTTTACTGATTTTCTTTCTACTTTTTTATCAGTTATTGAGAGAAGGATGTTGAAATCTCTGAATATAATTATAGATTAGTACAGTTCTATCAGTGTTTGCTTCACATATTTTGAAATTCTGTTATTAGGCCCATGAGTGTTTAGGATTATTCTGTCCTATTGATGAATTGACTTCTTTATTGTTACAAAATGACCTTCTTCATCCCTGGTAATATTTTTTGCTCTGAAATTTACTTTGTCTAATATAGACAAATACTGGCATGGTATTTCTTTTCATATTTAAAAAATTTTAACCCATTTATATCTTTATATTAAAATGGGTTTCTTTTGAGCAACATCTGGTTGAGCCTTGTTCCGCAGTCCCCCACCCCTGCCATCTAACAAGTTACGTTTTTCAATTGGGTGGTCAGACGATTTACAGTTCATGTGGTTATTAATATGGTTGGGGTTAAATCTAACATTGTGCCATTTATTTCCTATTTATCTTTCTATTCTTTGTCCTCCTTTTATGCCTTATATTGATTAGTGGGTATTTATTTTATGAGGTAATTATAAAGAGAAGAAATGGAAATGAAATCCACAAAAATGGTTAAGCAGAATTACTAAAAGCTTTATGTAGTATAATTTATAAGAAAACCAGTGTGTAAATAAGTTAGAATTTTGAGGTTATAGATTTTTTAAAAATTAAATCCCATGACATGGAGAAACTCTTTCTTCTTCCTTGCCTTTGTAAATAGTTTTTATTTTGCATTTTTGAAACTCTATGATTGTTATAGTAAGGATGTATGTCCTTGATACTAAAACTGGCTTTTCATGAAAACCAGACCCTTTGGAACTATCATTGGACATTATTTGCCCAAAAGTGAGAGAGAACAGAGTTCTATATCCTTTCTCCAATATTTTAACAAACTTGGAAAGTCAGCCTCATGGGATTACATGGGGTTCATGTAATAGAATTTGTTACTTTTAAGCTCCATACAAGCTTTTCAAAATTCAAGAATTTTTGCTGACTTCATGAGAATCTTTGAAGGCATCAAAAATATCAAGGATTTCCTTTAACAACTAAGCTCATGTCAGAAAAAATTTTAATACACCTAAAAATTAGTTTACATTTAGAAAGATGAACGAGGGATTAGACTTACCCAGGGATGCTCCAGGGGGCAAAACTAAGACCAGGGTTGGGAGTTCCTAGAAGATAAGTGCCAGCTCAGTATGAGGAAGGATGTTCTAATAGCGCTGATCAGCAACAAATCAGACCACTCCGAGGAAAAGAGCCAAAAGCATCTGTTCAAGGAGAAACTGTTGGATCAGTCGTTGGACCCATTTGAAAATCTGATGAAAAGCTATGAACTTCTGTTTCTTCCCAGATAAATTCACAGATCCATGCACACACATGCACATGTACCAACACACAGCTTTACATTCTCTTGTGAAACTCATCCTCGACCCCAGGTTAATGATGACTGATGTCCCGGATATTTAAAGTGTGAAGTGGGACATGCCCCTTCCCACCCTGAGAGCCTGTGACCCTCTTATTCTGTCTCCATCCTCACCACTGCTTTTAGAGGTCACCTAGGGTTTAATGGAAATCCAGCAGAAGTACTTTCCCTCTTTGGATGTTCTGCCTGACTTTTCATCTCTACCTTTTGACCCAATAATAACTTACTTAATCTTCTATCCCTCATTCCAGACATTACTGCTCCCTCTAAATTCACTGTTCCCTTCAATGGTAACAGGATTTAATACCTTAGCTTTCTGTGATGCCACCAGACTCCAGTCTGGAGATTTTATCTCTGAGATTACTCCTAATCTCCCACACAGAAATATTGGTGATGTGGAGCACATTATTCACTCTAGTCTTCCTTTTCTCTGCAACCAGTGTGAAATCCCCCACAATAATATACACTATGTGCTAGTAGGCTTGTGGACTTTTGGACTATCCTACTTTTGGTTTAACTTACTTTTGGCTTGTTGTTGTGAGACCCCATTGTCTATAGCCTACCAGGCTCCTCTGTGCATGGGAATTCCCAGGAAAGAATACTGGAGTGGGCTGCCATTTCTTTCTCCAAGGATCTTCCTGACCCAGGGATTGAACCCACATCTCCTGCATTGGCAGGCAGATTCTTTACCACTGAGTCACCAGGGAAGCCCCCTCCCAGGATTGGCCCTTGTTAGGCCAGTTGTCTCTGACTTCATCTCCTATCTGCACCCATCTACACTCACTGGCCTCCATCATTACTCAGAGACACCAGGGCTTTTGCACTTGCTGATCCTTCTGCCTGGATCGTCCTTCTTCTCTCTTCCTCCAGACAGCCACAGGGTATCCCCTTATTCCCTTTAGGTATAAACAGATATCTCTTTCTCAGTGATGCCTTTCCTGGTCATCCTATCCAAAATTTCAATTCTACCCCCATTGTTTCCAATTCCCCTTCCCTGCTTTATTTTTCTCCTTAGCAAATATCATTATTTAGCATACTATCTATTTTATTTATTTGTCTTGTCTATCGTCTGACTCTCCCACTAGAACATAAACTCTGGTAGGGCAGGGATTTTAAGTCTGCTTTATTCACTGCTTTATCCTCAGTACCTAGAAGAAGATCTGTCAAGCACTCAAAATAAATATATTGAATGAATGACAGAAGGAAGCTAAAATGGGGGGAAAAAAGTAAGATGTTAGCACAGGGTTAGATGAACAGATCCATGGAACTGAATGGAAATCCCAGAAACAGACCCCCCACATATATAAATCCTTGATGTTTGACCATAGTTGATTTTGCAGACCAATGGGGAAGTGACAGACTTTTCAATAAATGGTGCTGAAATTGGATAACCACATGGAAAATAATGAGATTAGACTACTTCCATGTGAAATAAAAATCTAAATGTGAAAGACAGAACTATAAAAGCTTTGACTCTAGTACTGAAGAATAGCTACATGGCCTCAGGAAAAAGAAGGATTTCTTAAATAAGACACAAAAAGCACTATCTTTAAAGGAGAAGACAAATCCAGTCCTGATCAAATTGAATCATTATTTTCCAAAAGATACCATAAAGAAAGTGGAAAGACAAGGTGTAGGATAGGGAAAATGTCTGAAACACATATAACTGGCACAAGGCTCAGATTAAGAACTCCTGCAGTCAAACCACCATTAGAAACCAGGCAGAAGACTTAAGTGCTCCACATGAAGAGAAATCTAAATGCTCAGCAAGCACATAAAGAGGTGTTCGACTTTATTAACAACGAAAAATCAAATTAAACCCTCAATGAAATGACTACCAGATTAACAGAAAAATTCCAAATCTGACAGTGCCAGTATGTTGGCATTGATATGGGACGAGGAGATCTTTCATCTTCCATACCACTAATGGGCACCCGTGTGAGACAGAATGGAATTGTCCAGTCAGATTGAAGAGAAGCATATTCTATATCCCGGCAAGGTCAGTCTCATGTGTGTACCTCAGAGAAACTCAGGCTCATGTGTACCAGGATACATGGGGGAAAAATGTTCATAAAAGCAATGTTTACCATAGTCAAATGTCCTTCAACCCTAGAACGAATAAGTTAAATGCAGTACAGTCACAGAAAAGACTACAACAATGAGAATGAACTAACTCGCCCCACATGAAACAACATGGATGACTCTCAGAAACATCATGTTGGACACAGAAGCAAGACGCAAAGGAGATAGAGCTGATTACTCCCTTTACATAATGTTCAAAAACAGATCGACTACATTACATAAATTAGGGATCAGATATAGGTGGTAGAATATAAAGAAAGGCAAGAAAATGGTTATCACCAAGGCCAGGACAGTGATTGCCTCTGTGGGGGAAGGAAGGAAATTATAATCGAGAAGGGACAACCGACGGGCTTCTTGGGGGCCAACAGTGTTCTGTTTCTCAGCTTGGGTGGCATTTTACAGGTCTTTGTTTTCTGGTTTGTCTTGAAAATATACTCTCTGTTTCATGC
The DNA here is from genome assembly GCF_014754425.2 of Oryx dammah. Classification (NCBI taxonomy): domain Eukaryota; kingdom Metazoa; phylum Chordata; class Mammalia; order Artiodactyla; family Bovidae; genus Oryx; species Oryx dammah. Next base: position 88,977,526 of record NW_024070213.1, on the reverse strand, counting down.
CCTCTGCTGTAGGTATGATGCATCTCATAATAAAATTTTTAAATGTGGAAAAAGAAGAAGAAAGCTTGCAGCTGTAAACACTAGAGACAAAAATTAAAACATCTAAGAAAATATAGTCCTGTTAAGAAAATGGAAATATTGGCTCGATTAAAGACTGAGATGTCACATATACCTGTGGCATAGCTTTGTGATATGGATGATCCCACCATAAGTACTAGGTAAAAATAAGAAAAATCAATTTGTAAAACCGTTTCAGCAGGTATTCTAGCCAGATGCTCATCATCTGAGATAAAGTAACAAGAGTCTGAAAGAGTCATTTAAAATTTTTAGTTATACTTGAGAAGAAAATTGTATACTAGTATGGTGTATTTCTAAAGTCAATACAAACTACAATAACAGATGTACACTGTAATCCCACTGGCTAAGCACAGTACAATTTCATTTTTCATATGCAGCCTGATGGGCAGCAGGGAGGAGAAGTAAAGTAGCTTTGCTCCACAGTCATTCAGGAACTTCCTGGATGTCAACAATCAGCTTGCAGACCCCACAGAAAGTTTTAGGGTTCCATCATTTCTGCCCACATTCCACTGGCCAGAATCTAATCACGTGGTCCAACATGCAAGGAATGATGGAAAACAAAGTCCTTTGCTAGAAGCCACTTGTTAGCAGCAGCTCGATAATGTGCAAGGGGAAGACTTCATGAAAAAGCTGGACTTCACTGCCATGGTGGTATTCATTATTTTATATATTTTTGAAGATTTCAGAATATATATTTTTTGACCCTCAAGGTTCCACTGTACATCGACTACAGCATTGTTATAGTATGTTGTCTAAACTGTAAACTTCATATTGATAAGAAATGAGTCTTTCAAACCTCAACATGAATCAGCCATGTCAGAAAACAGCAAAATTCTATAAAGCAATTATCCTTCGATAAAAATAAATAAATTTTAAAAAAGAGATAATCATCAAAAAAAAAGAAAGAAATGACTCTTTCATTTTAACAGGTAAGAGCACACAGAAAAAGTCTAACCCCCTCCTCCTATTCTACACAAAAGTTGACACAGTGTACATTGTGTTCTGCATCTTGCTTTTATCTCTTAACAGTATACCTTGGGACATTTCCAGTGCCCTTACGTAAAGAGCCTCCTCATTTTTTGTTATAACTGCATAGTATCCCACCATATAGATGCTTTGTCATTCTTTAAGCAGGGACAGGTCCTATATCCTCAATGCCTAATATAGCACCTGATACATAGGGAGGGCACTTTATAAATATTTGAAAAATGAATAACTCTACCCTCAAGAAGATGGTAGTATAATAAACATACAAACCTAGACATGAAGAAGGCCAAGCACATGGTATATTACATAACAGTACACACGACACATTAAACAAGCAGAGAGAATTTATTTTAAAGGTAATTATTATTCAAGTGGGACGTGATGTCTAAGAGCCCATGTCCTGAGCTCACGTTCAGACCACCCGAGTTGCAGTGTGAGCTCTCCCATTCACTAAGTACACAACCTTAGGCAAATGACTTACTCTCACTGTGCCTCCATTTCTTCGACTTGCAGTTGGACTAACTAGATGGGATAATACACATTAAAAAGCTTTGCACCATTCCTGGCATATCCCCAGCGCTCAGTACAGGTTAGATATCATCTCAGATGAGATGGGGCTGACAGAGGCAGCCTTGTGGAGGTGTGTTTTAGTGGGAAAAGAGGAGGGTGGTACAAATAATACAAAGGTCTCAACAGGAAGGAATGCCGGGAGCAAAGGTGTAGCCACACGATCCCTAAGGACCCTGGGGGGATGTCAACAGATTTGCATCTGGGGCACAGACAGCTTCCTGAGGAGTAATGAAACGAGAATGGGGAGATGTAGACTCTGACAGCAAATTGAAATTTGTGATTAATACCAGTGTAAGTCCGAGAGATGACATTTCATAGCTCTGTCTCAGGAAGATAATTTTATTAAGCACTGTTCAGGATAGATCAGAAAGACGAGTGAAAGGAAAAAATTAATACTGTGTGATGATTATTTTAGTGTTTCAAAACATCAAATCACTGTGTTGTGCACTTGGAATTAACTGTCATAGGTCAATTTTTACTTTAATTTTCCTGACTAGCCAAACACATTAATAAAACAATTAATATTATGTTCCTACTTTGTGTTGATTTTGGTACTTCATAAACTTGATCTCATTTTGTTTTCACTCAGCTCTATGATGAAGGGATTATTAGCCCTGTTGTAGAAACAGCCTGACTTGAAAAGGCTGGGTATTATGCACTGCCCACAGCTGGAGAACAAAGAGTCAGCAAAATTAAGTAGAACCTGAACTTGTCTGACTCCAAAGCAGAGGTCTGCTAGGACTGACACATACAGCCTTGCAAGAGCTGATAGGCAAAATTTCAGAAATTTTGTGAGCGTTTGTCAAGCAGTTAAGTGATACAAAAAGTAATGCAAAACTTAAGTGACGCAAACTTACACTTAAATTATATTTAAAACAAGAGACTAAATACTGAAAAGTCATCACTTCCTAAATATTAGCACTACCTGTGATAGTGTCTATGCTCTTAAGGTTATTTACATCTTTTGGATCTGTAGAGTGGAAATACTAAATAATGTTACACTACCCTGAATCTCTTCCCAACTACAGTCAGTAAGATCGTGCTGATAGCTTGAAATTAACCATGATGGGAGTACTTATAACATAACAAATGGGACACATCACAATTCAGGACTTGATTCATCATTTTGCCAATTGTCTAGACTTAAGAAGGTGGTGGGAAAATGTTAGAAATGTAGACTACACTTAAAAGTGTGTTGTGTCTATAGCTGCTACATTTTTCAAAACACAAAAACATTGAGGAACGGTTCTTTCAGTATTAGGAGACTGTTACCTGATTCAGCAAGGAAGTCCCTTATGTCATTGACAAATCAGTGAAGTTTCAACACATGTCTTTGCTGTTCATTTTTCTCTTATTCATTAATGTAAACAAAAACACCGACCAACATTCATGACAAAACTGTATTTTTTTGTCAACTGCAACTTAGGTTGGCTATGGATACAGAGTTAGGGAAAAACCACAAGAGCTTTCTGTGAGAATCATCGGCTAATTGGCTATATGGTCGTTGCTGTTCCGTTGCTCAGTTGTGTCCGACTCTTTGCGACCCCATGGACTGCAGCACACCAGGCTTCCCTGCCCTTCACATCTTCCAGAGCTTGCTCAAACGCATGTCCATTGAGTCAGTGATGCCATCCAACCATCTCATCCTCTGTTGCTCCCTTCTCCTCCTGCCCTCAATCTTTCCCAGCATCAGGGTCTTTTCTAATGAGTCAGCTCTTCCCATCAGGTGGCCAAAGTGTTGGAGCTTCAGCTTCAGCATCCAGTCCTTCCAATGAATATTTAGGGTTGATTTCCTTTAGGATTGACTGGTTTGGTCTCCTTGCTGTCCAAGTGACTCTCAAGAGTCTTCTCCAACACCACAGTTCAAAAGCATCAATTTTTCAGCTCTCAGCCTTCTTTATGGTCCAACTCTCACATACGTACATGACTACTGGAAAAACCATAGCTTTGACTATATGGACCTTTGTCAGCAAAGTGATGTCCCTGCTTTTTAATACTCTCTAGGTTTGTCATAGTTTTTCTTCCAAGGAGCAAGCGTCTTTTAATTTCATGGCTGCAGTCACAGTCAACAGTGATTTTGGAGCCCAAGAAAATAAAGTCTATCACTATTTTCATTTTCCTCCATTTATTTGCCATGAAGTGATGGGACTGATGCCATGATCTTAGTTTTTTGAATGTTGAGCTTTAAACCAGCTTTTTAACTCTCCTCTTTCACCCTCATCAAGAGTCTCTTTAGTTCTTATTCACTACCTGCTATATGGTCATTTACAAAAAGGGTAGTATATTTAATAATATTTGTAAGCTGTGTGCTACCTATCCTTTCTATCAGTAACATTTCTAATAAACATATATATGTACATTTTTCTAGAAAGCCAGTTGCTGAACATTTATCAACACTTCAGTGTTCTAAGTTATCATATCACCTTGCCTCCCAAGGGGAGAGGGAGACCAACCGTGCTTCTCTAGATCAAGTTAATGAATAGCAGCCTCCATCAAACATAGTATACTTATTTTAGGCAAACTGTGCTATTTTCTTTTAACCTTTTCCCTGATTTTATTCTAGGTCCTTGAAATACATCACTTCTTATTTTCAGCCCAAATTATGCAAGTATGTAAGACTTCCTCTAATTCTGTAAATAGTAATTTTCTGACTCTGCCTTTTCCTTCAACATACTGATTCATCAGTTCTAAGATGCACTTTTTTTTTCACATTCTAACATCTCTGAAATCGAGAATCCTCTTATAGTCACTGTTGGCCCGGCAGCAGCTGTGTCACTGCTTCCCATGTGTGAGCTTGGCCGTACCTCTTCCATTGGCATCACTGCAGATGAGCTTAACTGATGTCTAAAACATCCTTTAAAAGGCTGCTCGCTGAAATCAAAGGTTACCGTAGTCACAGAACTGCAGAGAAACAGAGCAACAGGGACAAACTGGTAGAAATAAACCAAACATTTCCCTATGGAGGAATGGCCAAAATGCTAATTCTCCTGTAAAGACCAGCCAAGAGCTTTATAAGATCAAAGAAAGAAAGAGGCCCACAACTAGATGAAGTTGTGTTCCATTTTGTACCTGACATACATATATGCAAAAGCAATGTCAATCAGAATATCATGCACCAACCAAATACAGCAAATAAAGGGAGGAAAAACTGCCAAATCCCTAGGAATAAATAAAATTTGAGATTTGCTGAAATCTGATTACTAGTTTTATTTTCCTCTTCCATTCACGGATTTATATCATCAAACATTGCTTTGCATGTATCTCAAATACCATATGTTTTGGTATTTAACTAGAGAAATATAAAAGCTACTTTGAAACCAAAAGAAGGCCATCTCCACATAGGATCTGTCCTAACTCTATATGCCTCTCTTTCAGTCTTCCTTCCTTTAGAATATAACAGCAAACAACTGCTTTTTTCAAATAACTTTTATTTTTATTTTTTTCTTTTTTTTCAAATAACTTTTAGATTGATGCATAATACACATATAAAAAATGCAAACATTGTAAAGGTACAGTTCAAAGAATTACTACAAAGTAACCACCATGCAGGTTAAGAAAAGAACATCAATAGTATCCCAGACAGGTCCCCCCCAGTTACTAACTCTCCTCTCTTCCCCAAAGATATCCTCGAACAATATAGATTCATTTTGCCCATTTTTAAACTTTACATAAATAGAATGAGATAGTTTATATTGTTTTACTTTTATTTCTTTCACTCAATAACATGTTTGTGAGATTTATCATTAGCCCTATTCTCACACTGAATCAAACTTCAGGAGTGAGTAGGGAGAGTCAATGCTTTTCAAAAATACTGATGACCCTGCTCTTAAGAGACTTTGGGCTTCCCAGGTGGTGCTAGGGTAAAGAACACACCTGCCAATGCAGGAGACATAAGAGATGTGGGTTTGATCCCTGGGTCGAGAAGATCCCCTGGAGGAGGGCATGACCACCCACTCCAGTATTTTTGCCTGGAAAATCCAGTGACTGGCAGGCTACAGTCCATAGGGTCACACAGAGTCGGACACAACTTACCACACACCCATGCAAGAGACTTTGGGATCTTTTATTTGCTCTCTTCTCTTCCTCAGTGTGAAAACATTGACCTTGCCTTACACTTTTTCCTTTCTGTATATTTCTTTGAGCTGAATTCCCTTTCTCACCACTGCCCAGCACCAGATGCTTCCAGTGGGACCCCAGACAGCACTCCCATCTCCTCGGCCTCCCCATCAGGAGAAAAGCCTTATTCCTTGCTCTTGTCATAGTTGGCCAGCACCCAGGGCTGGTATGATGCCTCATAGGAGGGCATCCAGAAATCCAGGAGTTTCCTTCTACCTTGTTGCTCTGCTGTCTTCATGATGGCAGTCCTCATGTTCCAAGATAAGGCACCACAGAATTGACGTTGTGAGCAGTAGGATAGGGAGAGGGGAGAGAAAGGCCTGTTCCTCTCTTTAAGTGTGCAATCTGAAAATTGCACAGGTTACCTTTTCTCATAACAGCCCATAAGTCAGAACTTTGTCATATGGCCACATTGAACTGCAAGGAAGAATGAATAGCTATCTTACTTCTGGAAGACCATGAGCCCAGGCTTAGAAGAAGGGGAGAGATAATGTTGGAGAGCAACTGGCACTCCCTGCCACCCCACCCTTGGAGTGAATGCCAACTGAAATGCCAACACTTTTACTAGGTCCCCCTGCTGAATCCCCCAGTATCCAGAAGCACTGAATCCCTGCAGCTCTGCCTCTTAGCAATGATGCTCCTCAAAACATGCTCAGAACCCTTTGTACCTCTTGGATTCTCTCATTACTTCTGTGCACATGTCTTATTCCCCTGCCGCTGCTGCTGCTGCTAAGTCGCTTCAGTCGTGTCCGACTCTGTGCGACCCCATAGACGGCAGCCCACCAAGGCTCCCCCGTCCCTGGGATTCTCCAGGCAAGAACACTGGAGTGGGTTGCCATTTCCTTCTCCAATGCATGAAAGTGAAAAGTGAAAGTGAAGTCGCTCAGTCTTGTCTGACTCTTAGTGACCCCATGGACTGCAGCCCACCAGGCTCCTCCGTCCATGCCAAATGTAAATCTCCTTGAGGGCAGGATCCAAGTTGGATTCAGTTTGCTTTTTCCATGCTAGGAAGCAATTCTTGCATTGAAATTGGTTCAAGTATTTATCCTGCCTTCCTGTGGGAACTATAAATAGGGATATCCAAATAGGTAAGGAGAAATTTCCTTTTATAGAAATATTCCAGTTAATATATAAAGAAGAAATGATAGGATTAAAATATCACCACTTCATAATTCCTAAAGAAACAATAATGGATTGAACATGACTGCTGACACCTCAAAAGGAGAGACAAACCTATACATTTTTAAACCTCTGCAATTTGGGGGCTTCCCAGGAAAAGCTGGTGAAGAATCCACCTACCAGTGCAGGACACATGAGAGATGGGGGTTCAGTCCCTGGGTCGGGAAGATCCCCAGGTGGAGGAAACGGCAACCCACTCCAGTTTTCTTGCCTGGAAAATTCCATGAGCAGAGGAGACTAGTAGGCTACAGTTCATGGGGTCACAAAGAATTGGACATGACCAAACACGCTCGCGCACACACACATACTTATTAGTTTATTACCATCATCCAGGACTCAGATGTTCAGTATTCCTCCTGAAATTACATAAAAAGGCAAATGGAAAGAATCCAAGTCAAAATTATGTAACAAAGCAGCACTCCATCACAAAAGCATGTTAAATTGTAAGAATGTTATTTTAAAACACTGGCACTTTAAGAAAATGATAGTCTTGAAAACCACGGAACTGCCAAATTGTTCTCTAAACTGCTAAGCAGATAAACATATGACCCTAATGAATGAGCTTGAATTTTTAAAAAAATCAAATTCAAATAAATCAGATAATTCACACTGAGATACAGAGTTTATGTATCTTCTTCCCTCATGTCTATTGATTATAAAGGGGCAAACCATAATATAGGAAATTATACCTGATTTAAAGCGTGGTACACGATTTTAAAAGTTGACCCAATTAATTAATTAAGTACCTTTAATGGAACATCTCAAGTTTCCTAAATAATCCATATTTAGATAAAAAGGAAAAGATATTTACAGCCAGCACCTTTTCCCCAGAGCCTCTGTCAATGTCAACAAAAAAAGTTAATATGTCAGTCCTGTATTTTAAGCTCACCCTTCTGGGGCTACATTCTCAAGTTTTTAACAAGGGAACTGCAAATATAACTGCCCAGCACATGGACTGTTTTACTAGTCCCTCAGGGACAGGCTTTCAAAATGCTTAATTCCAATAATCCCATGCTGTGAGTAGATGGGTTAGTCTTCACTTTGTAAATGTAACTGGGCTCTGTGAACTCGATATCAACTGATCAAGATTTGAGCCTCAGTTATGAAGGAAACAGAGGAAACAGTGTCAGACTTTATTTTGGGGGGCTCCAAAAATCACTGCAGACGGTGACTGCAGCCATGAAATTAAAAGATGGTTACTCCTTGGAAGGAAACTTATGACCAACCTAGATAGCATATTCAAAAGCAGAGACACTACTTTGCCAACAAAGGTCCGTCTAGTCAAGGCTATGGTTTTTCCAGTGGTCATGTATGGATGTGAGAGTTGGACTGTGAAGAAGGCTGAATGCTGAAGGATTGATGCTTTTGAACTGTGGTGTTGGAGAAGACTCTTGAGGGTCCCTTGGACTGCAAGGAGATCCAACCAGTCCATCCTAAAGGAGATCAGTCCTGGGTGTTCTTTGGAAGGAATGATGCTTAAGCTGAAACTCCAATACTTTGGCCACCTCATGCGAAGAGTTGACTCATTGGAAAAGACTCTGATGCTGGGAGGGATTGTGGGCAGGAGGAGAAGGGGATGACAGAGGATGAGATGGCTGGATGGCATCACCGACTCAATGGACATGAGTTTGAGTGAACTCCGGGAGTTGGTGATGGACAGGGAGGCCTGGCGTGCTGCGATTCATGGGGTCGCAAAGAGTTGGACGTGACTGAGCGACTGAACTAACTAACTAACTAACTATGAAGGAAAACTGTCTCAATTCAACTTTTATTATCCTCATCATGAGTATGCAAGGTATGTAGACAAAAGCTTTTTATCACCTAACTATATGAAAGATAAAACACTGTAATAATTCATGCGATCCAAAATGGGCAAAAGGAAAAGACTAGCTTCTGCTCAAGGAGAAAATGTTCAGACCTATGGAAAGGACAATACTAATAAAAAGTTGTATTTGTTTAGAAGCATTCAGAATGTCAACAAAACAGCTGCAACTTTTTTCTTTTTTTGCAATTACAGGGTGGTGTTCAGTTAACAGAATAAGAATTATTTCATATAAGCTTCATCAGAGACAACTGAAGATGAAAAACACTTCCATTCCCATATGTAACTAACTTGAGCTATGCACCAACAAGAACTGCTTTAAATTTCCAGGCAAATCTGCAACCCCCATAATAGTACCAGGCAGGGTCAGTAGCTGTTGAAAATATCACTGGGACAGGGCCATCTAAAGACACATTTGGTAGTATGTTACCTATATAAAAAAAGACACTGTGCAGTTTAAAAACAAATCTTACACAGCCTCACATTCCAGTTTTTTTCTTTGAAAGGAGTGAGCTGTCCACATGGGGGTTAAATTCTTTATAGACAAGAGAAAAAAAAAAACAACTGGGTTAGAAGCAACTTACTCATCATCTTCCTCTTCATTTTCTTTTTTAAAAAACTGTTGACTTATTTATTTCTGGCTGCACTGGGTCTTCATTGATGCCGGCTTTTCCCTATTTGTGGTGAGTGAGGGCTGCTCTCTAGTCACAGTACACAGGCTTCTCATTATGGTAGCTTTTCTTGCTGCAGGGCTCCAGGCTCAGGGGACTCAGTAGTTGCGGCTCGCGGGCTCTCCTCATATTCCTTCTTACTCTCGCTTCTTTCAGCCTTTGACGACTCCTTTGGTTGCTGCATCGCGATAGTCAGTCATGTCTGACTCTTTGCAACCCCGACTCTGAGCCACCGGGGAAGCCTCCTATTAAGAGATATTTCTAAGTATAAAGACAGGTCAACTTAAAAAGTGTCAGCAGATAGATGCTTGACTTTATCTTCTAATCTATAAAAATATGGAAGCTTCACGAACTTGCATGCCATCCTTGTGTAGGGCCAGGCTACTCTTCTGTATCGTTGCCGCGTTAGTATATGTGCTCGCTGTTGCTGCGTCGGGTCTCCCTTTGGCCTTGCATGCAGCAACGCTCTTCTGGGACTTTCCCTCCAGCTGAGCCGCCTTCTTCTCGCAAGGCTGCCTGACATCTGCTGCAGTGTTAGCCCACACCTCTCCCAGTCCCTTTGCAGCTTCACCAGTGAAGAGGCCAGGGTGCTCCCCTTTGATTTTTGGACACTACTCAGAACAAAACCAGGAAAAGGCCGAAGGAGGCCTCTTGGGTACATTGGGATCTTTGAACTTCTTTCTGTTTCCTCTTTAGGAGGGATATCAATTTTAATTTCTTCTGCGTGACGGGCCTTCTCTGCCTTTGCCGTGTCTATGAATGTCCCTTTCGCTTGAGCAAACGTGATCCTCCACCTCTCTGCACACTTCTTAGAAAGCTCTGAGATGTTGACTGAGCATCTGGGTGCTTCTTCTTGTGCTCCTCCCAGCAAGTTCGCACAGAAAATGCATATGATGTTTTTCTCTTGGCGTCTTAGGATCTCCTTGGCCCACGTTTAGTTATTTTTCCTCAGCCATGCACAGGGTCACCCAGTGCTACCCGGCTCTCACTTGCCCTGGTGCCATCTCTGAGAAACTCAACATGCTGCGATGGCTGTGAGAGTGGGAGCCAGACACAGCCTCCTCACTCTCTCCAATCTGTCAACAACCGTACATTTTGTGTCTGTCTGACAGGGTCTTTCAAAAATAGATAATCTGGGGACTTCCCTGGCAGTCCAGTTAAGATTTCAAACTTCCATTGCAGGAGCATGGGTTCTGTCCCTAGCCAGGGAACTAAGATCCCACATGCCTTGAGGTACAGATGGAAAAATAAAATCTGAATTTAAAAGAAATATAGAGGAGGGGGGAATATTTTAAATAATACCATAGGTGGGAATCTCTAAAGGACAAATGACCTGGTTTCTTCAATATGTAAGTTGAAAGGAAAAAAAAGAAAGACAAAAGGGAAAAACCTATAGATTACAAGAAGCTCAAAATGTGCATCAGTCACTTGCAATATGTGGACCTTATTTCAGTTCAGTTCAGTTGCTCAGTCGTGTCCAACTCTCTGCGACCCCAAATTATAGCACTCCAGGCCTCCCTGTCTGTCACCAACTCCTGGAGTTCACTCAAACTCATGTCCATCAAGTCAGTGATGCCATCCAGCCCTCTCATCCTCTGTCATCCCCTTCTCCTCCTGCCCACAATCCCTCCCAGCATCAGAGTCTTTTCCAATGAGTCAACTCTTCGCATGAGGTGGCCAAAGTATTGGAGTTTCAGCTTTAGCATCAGTCCTTCCAAAGAAATCCCAGGGCTGATCTCCCTCAGAATGGACTGGTTGGATCTCCTTGCAGTCCAAGGGACCCTCAAGAGTCTTCTCCAACACCACAGTTCAAAAGCATCAATTCTTCGGTGCTCAGCTTTCTTCACAGTCCAACTCTCACATCCATACATGACCACTGGAAAAACCATAGCCTTGACTAGACGGACCTTTGTTGGCAAAGTAGTGTCTCTGCTTTTGAATATGCTATCTAGGTTGGTCACAAGTTTCCTTCCAAGGAGTAACCATCTTTTAATTTCATGGCTGCAGTCACCATCTGCAGTGATTTTGGAGCCCAGAAAAATAAGGTCTGACACTGTTTCCACTGTTTCCCCGTCTATTTCCCATGAAGCGATGGGACCAGATGCCATGATAGTTTTCTGAATGTTGAGCTTTAAGCCAACTTTTTCACTCTCTTCTTTCACTTTCATCAAGAGGCTTTTTAGTTCCTCTTCACTTTCTGCCATAAGGGTGGTGTCATCTGCATATCTGAGGTTATTGATAGTTCTCCCGGCAATCTGGACTCCAGCTTGTGCTTCCTCCAGCCCAGCGTTTCTCATGATGTACTCCAAACAAACTGTGAAAATAACCAAACATGCAAACCTGAACTGAGTGAATATTTGATATGAAGCAATTATTGTTAATTTTTAAGGTCCAATAATGATATTATGGTTATGTCCTTGGTTAGGAGTTCTTATCTTTTGGAGATTCAAGTTGAAATATTTACAGATTAAATAACAGAAAGCCATGGGGGAGGGGTGTATAGGTGAAAAAAATACAAATGAGTTGATAGTTATTGTTGGGTGATGGGTACATGGAGTTTTATTATATATTTTCTCTACTTTTATTTTTGCTTGAAATTCTCCATAATATGTTTTTAATACAAAAAATGGCCTCCTTCATGGTGCCTAGATCAGTATTTTCTCTGTGAAAAATATGTACTGAATTGTCAGACAGCATCAGCTTTAGGGTCATCTGGGCTGCAACACCCATTTTCAGTGCTGATATTCACCCAATATCTTACATACAACGACCGCTCCCTGCCTTCTTAGAATTCCCATCAGGCCCTCATGTAGGACATGAATAGACAACCGATCAGAGCTGAATGCACCTGGGGTAGCAACCAAGTCACAGATAGGTGAGCCAATCAGATTCTCTCTCCGTGACTTGAAATAAGATGCTAAGACTTGGTCAGACAAGAAGGGGCCCTACAAATGAAAGATTTTATAGGGTGGAGGGCAAAAGTCTGTACCACATGCTTTCACATGAAAAGAAGTTCAACTTCACGCACTGTAAGAGACATACAAATTGAAACTACAATGAAAAACCATTCCGTTCCCATCAAATTAGCAAAAATTCAAAAGTGTAGCAACGTATATGGTTGGCAAGGTGGTGATGATACAGGGACTCTCATATATTGCAGGTAATAATACAAACAAGTACAGCCCTGTGGAGAGGAAGTTGGTAATACCTATCACGTACCTTGTGGGCCAGAAATCCCATTTCTAAGAATTTAAGCTCAAAAGACACCTCGAACAATACAAAACTCATAGGCACAGGGTTATTTATTACAGCATTATGGGTAAGTAACAACTGCAAAATACTGGAATATTCCTTTCTGTCTGTGTATATTCCTTGTGTCTGGCTTCTTTGATTCAAGGTTTTTTGAGATTAGTCTCTGTTATCATGTGTATCATAGCTCATTCCTATTTATTACAGAATAGCGGTCCACTGTATGGGTCCGCCACAATTTCTTGATCCAGTCATCCGGTGATGGACATCTTCATGTTTCCAGGTTTTTTACTATTATGAATAATGTGACTATGAAAATTCATATACAAGTCTTTGTGTGGATGTAGAGTCTCATTTCTCTTAGGCTAATACATGCGAGTAAAGTTTCTAGGTCACATGGTAAACATAAAACTTTACAAGACAGATTTATTTTAAAAACTGCCAATTTTCCCCAAAGTGGTTCCAATAGCAATATATGAGCATTTTAGTCATCCACATCTTTGTCAATGATATTATTGTCCTTCTCTTAATTTTAGCCATTCTAGTGAGTGTAATGGTATATCATTGTGGTTTTAATACGAATTTCCTGATGACTAATGTTCTGGAGCATCTTTTTTATGTGATTATTGGCCCCTGGTATATCTTATTGGTGAACCAGGACCTCATGGAGAAATTGTTCATTCCAGAGCTAAAACATCACAGCCACAGCAGATTCCTTGACATATATACACACCTTGCGACTTGCAACCAAGGCTTCTGGATTTGAACCACTCTGAACTGACCTCCTGGAGGGCAGAAATTGTATTCTTTTTTGTTGCCTCCCTGAGAATCGCAGGGACGGCGGGGCCTGGTGGGCTGCTGTCTATGGGGTCGCTCCGAGTCGGACACGACTGAAGCGACTTAGCAGCAGCAGCATGCCTAGGGCGTGGCATTTAATGGACGCTCACGATGGTTTCCTGGAATGAATTTATTTCTGTAGCTCTGTTAATGTGTTACTACCTGGAAATCGACAGTTTCCATCCATCCCTGGGTCGGAAAGATCCCCTGGAGAAGGGAATGGCTACCCATTCCAGTGTTCTTGGAATGGGTATGCCATTTACACTCACAGTATTCACCCATATTGTGACTGTAGAGGGCAGTTCTTATGTTGGTCTCGCCTGACCCCACTCCTGCAGCTGCGTTCTGGACTCGATGGAACGGAATGACCTCACTTGTGTGTCTGGGGCCTTGGGTGCAATGGCTGGAATGTTTGAAAGAAATGGGCCTCTCTCTCCACTGGCTCTCATATCCTGGACGTCTCAGCATAGCCATTTCAGGCCAAAATCCCAAGAGGACCAAAGTAGGAGCTCCTAGGTCTCTTGAGACTTGCTTAGAAGTCAAAAATAACCTCTGCTATGTTCTGTTGGCCAAAGCCAGTCAAAAGGCCAGCCCAGATTCAAGGGGTGGAGAATTAGACTCCATCTCTTGGTAGGAAGAGCAGCAAAGAACTTGTGGCCATTTTAATCCACCACATGATCTGATAACAGTAGCATACCCCAAGTGCTATGAAACCAAATATATTTAAAAAGTGTCAGAACAGAGCTGAAATGTGGATAGGGAACACAACTGAACTAAAACTTGTTTTTATTTTTCTGGCTGTGGGGTACCTCGGTTATTTTGTTTTATTTCTAGAAAGAAAATGTCAAGAGAAAAATTGTGAGGGTGGTGGAGAGAGTTCAGATCACCAAGACACAATAGAAGGAGATAGAGCTGTTTGTCCTGGTGATGAAAAGGCTCAGAGGAGATGGGGAACTGATTCCAAGTGTTCAGAAGACTACTACATATTAGGAGGCTTGTTCGTGTGCTACCAGAGAGCAGAACTAGAACCAGGAGGTAGACATTTCAGGGAAGCAGATTTTCCTTAATTTAAGAGAGAACTAACAATCAGAGATGTACATAAACGAGATGAACTACCACAAGAGATGGGCCTCCCTGGTGGTTCAGAAGGTAAACAATTTGCCTGCAACACAGGAGACCCAGGTACAATCCCTGGGTCGGGAAGATTGCCTGGAGAAGGGAACGGCTACCCACTCCAGTATTCTTAGCTAGAAAATTCCAAGGACATAGGAGTCTGGTGGGCTAGTTCATGGGGTCACAAAGAGTTGGACATGACTGAGTGACTAACACTGACTTTTTCACCACAAGAAACAGTGAACCACCCTCCACTGTGGTATGGAAACAAATGTTGGTGATCACTGTTCTAGAAAGTAGGAGTTATTCATGCATCTGGTGGGGCCTCCAGGATTCCTCCCAACTTTGAGATTTGATGATGCCACTCCCTTCTATTGTTACCGTGGGGCCTCTGTGATATGC
Source organism: Oryx dammah (assembly GCF_014754425.2). Taxonomy (NCBI): domain Eukaryota; kingdom Metazoa; phylum Chordata; class Mammalia; order Artiodactyla; family Bovidae; genus Oryx; species Oryx dammah. Next base: position 88,962,502 of record NW_024070213.1, on the reverse strand, counting down.
GCGTTACCCAACTGCTAGTTCCCTGGGCAGTTTCCAGAACCTCTATGCGGCCAGTGGCTCCCTGAGCTCTGCAAACCCCTAAGTGACAGCTGGGTGGCACCCATCCTTCCTGAAGTTCTCTGACAGTTTTGCTCCTTCAGTTTGCTATTGTTCTCAGATTTCCTTCTGATGTTTTCCAGGAGGTGAAAAGGATCCGTCTTACCCTGTCTGGGGTGGATGTGTTTCTTGCAGCCCAGAGACAACCACCAACATTGACTCCTTTCTTTTCAATTATTTATTTGGCTGGGCTGGATCTTAGTTGTGGCATGCAGGATCTTTTTGTTGCAGCCTTCGGGTTTCTCTAGCTGTGGTGCAACGGCCTCTCTCTAGTTGTCCGTGGGCTAAGTAGTTGCGGTATATGGATTTATTTGCCCCATGGCATGTGGGATCTTAGTTCCCCAACCAGGGATGGAAACCAAGTCCCTTGCATTGCAAGGCAGATTCTTTTTTTTAACTTATTTATTTTTGGCTGTGCTGGGTCTTCATTGCTGCATGTGGGCTTTTCTTTAGTTGCAGTGAGTCAGGGATACACTGTAGTTGTGGTGCACAGGCTTCTTTTTGCAGCGGCTTCTTTTGTTGCAGAGCACAGGCTGTATGGTGCTCGGGCTTCGGTAGCTGCGGCACACGGGCTCAGTAGCTGTGGTTCCTGGGCCTGAGAGCACAGGTTCGATAGTTGTGGTGCAAGGGCTCAGCTGCTTTGCAGCATGTAGAATCTTCCCAGACCAGGGATCGAACCCGTGTTTCCTGCATTGGCAGGCGGATTGTTTACCACTAAACCACCAAGGAAACCCTAAGCTAAGTGAGATCTCTTTCTTCCTGTGTTTGAAGATTTTTCCTCCTCAGGGTGCCATCTTCTCTCACTCCTTTGCATCCACAGAAGGCAAGGCTACCTCTCCTTCCTGCTTAGTTTAGGGGGAGGTGGGCTGTGGCAAGGCAGCGCCTGCATCTCCTCTGGAGCATGTTTGCCAGAGACCTGCTTTTCACAAGCTGCTCAACCCTGTGCTGTTTCAGTATGCGTTCTGCTTGCTGGTGGTTGTCTGTAAGCCTTGCTGGTTTGGAGTTGTGAAGAATCCTGGGGGTAGAGAAGAGGCTTGGGGACTCCCTCTGTTCAGCTGCCAGAAAACCATTTCCCAACATGGGGTCTGGGCTCTTGCTGCTGCAGCTAATGGGAAGGACGGCTGTGGATCTCACCATCTGTCAGCCAGCGAGAGGGAGGAGCAGGAACTCAGCTCATTCATGCTCCCTCTTTGTAAGAGCAAGAGCTGAGGAGTGGTCTGCATCACCTTCGCGGTTCACTCCCAAACCATTAGCCAGAGCCCAGGCAAGAGACGCACCTGGCTTTAAGAAGGCTGGCACCTCTCTAATTTTGGAAGAAGAGGAGACTAGGTACTGGGGGACAGCAGGATTCTCCACCCACTCTCGCCCTCCAGTTGGTGTCTAATACAGTAGTATAAATATGCACATTTTTGCAAGGAAAAAACAATAACAAAGTGATACACTTAGAGCAGCAGAACTTTAAAAATATAAAGATCAGCAACTTGTGGTGCCAGAGAGCAAGGAAGTGCTTAAAAATAAAAAAGATGTCAGATCGAGGAACTAGCTTGAAAGAACACCCAGTGGCTAAAGCTGGGACAATCTGGGTGATGAAATTGGTAGTGTAGTATGGATTATAACCCAAAGCATAGAATATGCATAACAGTTTTGCATAAATTAATGATTCAGCATATAGATTCTTGTTTAGTCACTAAGTCATGTCTGACTCTTTTGCAGCTGCAAGGACTATAGCCCACCAGGCTTCTCTGTCCATGGGATTCCCCAGGCAAGAATATTGGAGTGGATTGCCATTTCCTTCTCCAGGGGACCTTCCCGACCCAGTGATCAAAACTTCATCTCCTGCATTGCAGGCAGATTCTTTACAGCTGAGCCACAGGGGAGCCTTTTATATGAATAGGGGACAAAAGGCAAATGTCCCTTACAGAAGAATTCCAAATAATACAAGTAGCCACTCCACCCGTAGTAGGTGGAGCTTAATTCTCATCTCTTGTGGGCTGAACCGAGTGAATACAGAACGGAAAGGAGGGAAACGGCCATTTTACAGTGGAGGAATCTGGCCAACACCACCTTAACCAAGTGATCAAGGTTAACATCCCCAGTGACGAGTCAGGGCAGTATCTTCTCCGTCAACAGGATGTGATAGGAGGCCCTTCATCTCTTCAGGGCTCTTCCTGAAAGCTCATAACCCCACTCTGACCATGAGAAAAACACCAGAAAAATCCTACTTCTGGCTGGTTTGTGGATTGGGGGACATTCTGTAAAATATCTTTTACCAATACTCCTCAAAATAGCCAAGGTCATGATAAACAAGGAAAGAGAAACTATCACAGACCAGAGATGGTTAAGGAGACATGGTAACTAAGTGCAAGACAGGGTCCTGGTTTGGATCCTGGAACTGAACACTGTAAAAGCAGCTGAAATCCACGTAGAGCCTAGAACCTAGTTAAAAATAATATACTGGGACTTCCCTGGAGGTCCAGTTGTTAAGACTTTGCCTTCCAATGCAGAGGTTGTGGGTCTGATTCCTGGTGGGGAAGCTAAGATCCCATATGCCTCTGGCCAGAAAACCAAGACAGAAAGTTGAAGCAACAGTGTAACAAATTCAATAAAGATTAAAAAAAAAAAATAAGATACCCATGTCCATTTCTTTTCACAAAGTACCATTTTACAAAGTTTTAACAAAGTACTATTGTATCGTAAGAAGCTAAAGTTAGGGGGAAAGGGGTGGGTTATATGGGGACTCTATATTTTATCTTTACAATGTTTCCATAAAATCTAAAATTATTTCAAACTAAAAAATCTATTACTATATACGTATAGGTACGTTTTGTTGTTGTTATTATTGAGTCACTAAGTTGTGTCTGACTCTTGAAATACATCCCCAAAGGATTTTGTACCTGTCTAGAAATTCCTCCTAAGTTCTAAATTTACATCATTATAGGGAATCCTTTTAATTCAGATGGATCTTCAAAAAAACTCAATTAAGGGACTTCCCAGGCAGTCCAGTCTCTCGAGAAAGAGGAAATTCTTTTCTTCTGGGATCTCACAATTTAGTCGGGGAGAAAACTAACATATCTACTGCATAATCATGACATAGGTAGATAGCACCATTTAGGGAAGTGTAAGTGAACTGTGGTGTTGGAGAAGACTCTCGAGAGTCCCTTGGACTGCAAGGAGATCCAACCAGTCCATTCTGAAGGAGATCAGCCCTGGGATTTCTTTGGAAGGAATGATGCTAAAGCTGAAACTCCAATACTTTGGCCACCTCATGAGAAGAGCTGACTCATTGGAAAAGACCCTGATGCTGGGAGGAGAAGGGGACGACAGAGGATGAGATGGCTGGATGGCATCACTGACTCAATGGACGTGAGTCTGAGTGAACTCCGGGAGTTGGTGATGGACAGGGAGGCCTGGCGTGCTGCGATTCATGGGGTCACAAAGAGTCGGACACGACTGAGCGACTGAACTGAACTGAACTGAACTGAACTGAAGCTCTATGCGAACTCAGTGAAAAGACTTGCTTCTAGCTGCAAGAATCTGGGAAAGCTTCATGGAGGAAGTGACATTTAAATTGGACTCTGAAAGATGAGTAGGATTTGAATAGGATTCGAATAGGATTCGAATAGGATTCTGGGGTCCTTCCGCTGTTGGCTCTAGTACCCAGGATTAGCCGCTGTTCATACGTCTCTCCAGCAGAGGGCAGGCTGAGCAAAGATGGGCTAGAAAGTCCTATCTTTTGGTCAAGTCTCTCGGGGTGGTCTCAGCACTCCCTGAACTGACTAGATAGTTTTTCAGGCTTGCTAAAAATAGTGAGTCATCGCTATACTTGTTTTGGAGTTATTAAACTCAAGTGTGTGCTCCATATTTACACCTTAGGCTTCGCCTGAAATTGATATACCGAGTTTGCATTTTCTATCAGTTTCTTGTAGGTCAGGGCAGTCAGAAGTCTGGAACCACCTCTCCTTGGGTGCTGATGATGTCCTTTCTAGAGAAGTCAGGCCAGGCAGATTTCAGTGGTCCAGGCTGGGCAAGGTGAAAGGAATGCTTCTCTAGGTTGCCGTGGAAAGAGGTTCACCCCTTATTTTGTCCCTTCTCCATAAAGAATTGAAGATTGCTCTGGTGCTTGAACTTTCTGCTGTCTTAGGTCAAGTGGTTTACTAAGGAAACATTCCCACTTCTGTAAGGAGCTGTGGAAAGCAGAATAGGGAAGGAGAAGCTAGTGTCTGACTTCAGCTGAAGTCCCAACCTCAGTCTGATCCTGTGGAGAGCTCAGGAATATAACTGGTAGCCAAGCTGGGGCAAAGGAACTCTTCCTTCCTATTCCCGCACCCATCAGTCACTGGTTTCCACTGCCCCAGGGAACATAGTAAACTCACAGGCACTTCCAGCTTCTTGGTGCCTCTGGGTGAGGTAGCTTCTGGAACGCTTGTGTTACACTCTGCAGACTCTTGTTGGCAGGAACCCTTAGGAGTGAACACAGCAGCCAGGGGTGGACAGAGAGCTGGTGAGAGGGATCTGAGGGGGCCAGTGGCAGCACTCCCAGCATCTGCTACTCTCTGCAAGGCCCCTTCTGTTTATCAGGCTCCCCATGATGGAGGACTTTGTCCCCGCCACCCCCCACCTCCCGCCCCGCCCCAGGGAGAGCCTCTGGGAAACCAAGGAAGGTTTCAAACCCTCCCTTCAGAGGCATTTCCCAGGATCTCAGCACTGCCTTTGTTGCTCTCAGGAACGTAGATTTTCATTGCAGGGTTTTCTTCACCATCTCCGAACCCCTCCTTGCCCAGCTCCTTGAAACTTATCCTGCCAGAGTTCTCTACTCCCAGCAATTGTCACTTCAGAAACTCCCTGTTTCCTCTGCCTCCCAATGCAGGGGACGTGGGTTCCATCCCTAGTCCAGGAAGATCCCACAACTACTGAGCCAGCACTCTAGAACCTGTGAACGGCGACTAGTGAGCCCACTCGCTGAAACTACTGAAGCCCGCCTGCTTAGAGCCCATGCTTTCCAACATAAGAAGCCATCTCAAAAGAAGCCTGAGCACCGCAACTAGAGAGCAGCACCTGCTCGCTACAACTAGAGAATGCCCACACACGGCAGCAGAGACCCAGCGTAAACAAAACCAATTTTCTTAAAAAAGAAAGAAGCCCCGTGTGTGTATGAATGGCAGAGAATGCTCCAAGAGGCGTACATTTTATCCCATTGACCCTCTGTTTCACTGAAGAGTAAGTTCTTTGAAGGGCAGGGCTGGGTCCAATCACTATTCACGCAGCTTACTATGGAGTCTCCCCCTGTGGTTCATAGACGTCCAGCGTCAGACTAACAGGAAGTGCTTGTAAAAATATTAACCCTCCTTCCCCTCCACATACAATGAAGAAGTCTGGGAATCTGTTTTTTTCACAAGTTCCCTATGTGACTGGTGCTCATTAAAGAATGAGAACCACTGCTGAGCATCCAGGGGCAGGGTGGGTTCTCCACTGAATTTTCATAGGTGGCTGACTCCCTCAGTGGCTCAGATGGTAAAGAATCTGCCTGCGATGCAGGAGACCCAGGTTCAGTCCCTGGGTTGGGAAGATTCCCTGAAAAAGGGCATGGCAACCCACTCCAGTATTCTTGCTGGGAGAATCCCACGGACAGAGGAGCCTGGCGGGCTATAGTCCATAGTGTCCCACAGAGTCGACTAAGCAACCAACACTTTTTCACTTTCACCACCTCACCCAGCATGCTGTCCCTTATATCTGCTTGACTTTCTCAAGCAGGTATAAAACAATAGCATTAATTACCTTATTTGTTTTGCCTGTTGCTTCTAGCCTCTCCCCATTCCCATTAGAACTAATAAGCTTCATGAGGGCAAAGATCTGTCTCCCTGAATGGGGTACTCCAGTGCCTGGATGGCAGCATCTGCAACTGCAGGTGTTCAGGGAATATTTGTTGCATGAATGAATGAAGCATTTCTGTGGAGAGGGATCAGTGCAGCTGAAGACAAAGATTATCCCACTTTCTAATCTTCTTTCATCACAGACATTATGCTGGGAGTCCCCAAGGCCACCCTCAGGCTCAGTGATTCACTGGAAGGAACCAGAGGACCCAGAAAAGCTCTCATACGCACAGTTATGGTTTATTACTCCAAAAGGATACAGATAAAAGTCGGCAAAGGGGCAAAGAATCTGGGTTTAAGTCCAGGAGAAAGCGGGCTCAGTCTGCAGGTGTCCCCTCCCGCTGGAGTTACATGAGGATGAGAAACTGTTTGTGGCAACACATGCGAAGTATTGCCAAGACAGGGGCATAGCCAAGCCTTGTTTCCAGGGCTTTCACTGGGGGCCAGTCAGGTAGGCATGCCATGCCCAGTGGCTGACCTTAGCTGCCCAGTCTTTAGCTCTCTGCCTCCTAGAGGTCAAACTGATACACATAGTTTCAAGGCCTTCAACAGGCAAAAACAAGTATTAGCCAAAAGTTACACTGTTGGCATTAAGTATCTGGACATACTGGTACTGTCTGGCCCAAGGTCTCAGGTATTGAAAAGAAATTTTTTTTGTCAAGCAGGATATTATAAAGGCTTGAAGGTTATTTCCTAGGAGCCAAGTCAAGGGCCAGTTCAGAAGAGAGGCCTTTCTTTGAAATGTGCACAGTTTGAGCAACCCAGGCCTGCTGAGTTAACCTTTCTACACAGACATCAAAATCATGCCCTCAGCATGGACACAACTGAGGTTGTTCTGTAATTAAACTGTTTGGTATTGATCTGACTTCTCCTTAAACACAATTGTACCTAATTAGCATACACTTGCATACTAATTCTGCCTCAGAGTTGGACTGAATGTTCATTTAACCAAAAGTTATCAAGGATTTACCATGTGCTAGGTACAGTTCCTCACTGGGAATGCAAGAATGAACAGAAGAGACCTTGTCTCTGTCTTCAAGGAGTTTAGAGTTTTAGGCCTATAAAGACAGTTTTTGGACTTTGGCATGTAAAGGATTATTCTGAAATGACCAGTTTCAAAGGTAGGCAGGGAAAAGGGACCATGGAATAAATATAATAAAGATGTAAAAATAAAAAGATAAAGATGTGCATAAGAAAGTTACTACCAAACGGTCAGCTCTGCCCTTTGGAATTGCTACTGCAGATCCTGGGGATTCTCCTGTGGTTTGTCTGAGTCTGGAGATTTGCTAGAAGCAAGGCTGCCTTCTGAGATTAAGGACAGACAGAGAATATCAATTTTGTGTTCATGTTTATTTATCACTTATATGGCAGCTGGGACTGCAAGGAGATCCAACCAGTCCATTCTAAAGGAGATCAGTCCTGGGTATTCTTTGGAAGGAATGATGCTAAAGCTGAAACTCCAATACTTTGGCCACCTCATGCAAAGAGCTGACTCACTGGAAAAGGCTCTGATGCTGGGAGGGATTGGGGGCAGGAGGAGAAGGGGACGACAGAGGATGAGATGGCTGGATGGCATCACCAACTCGATGGACATGGGTTTGGGTGAACTCCAGGAGTTGGTGATGGACAGGGAGTCCTGGTGTGCTGCAATTCATGGGGTTGCAAAGAGTTGGACACGACTGAGCGACTGAACTGAATTGAACTGAACTGAACTGAATATGGCTGCTACTATGATAGACACTTCATTGGTGTTAACCCACTGCCACCCTGTGCCCTTATCTGCAGCCTCCCCCACCCTATGCTCCTGATGCAGGCTGTGCGTGCTAGGAGGGCAGCAGAAATCACTAGCTCTGCCCTGGAGCCCCTTCTGAACCCAGCACTTTCCTACTCTCAAATGTTCATCAGCTTAGCCCTCCCGATCCCAGACTCATGTCTTCCTTAGCCTCTCCCTAGCCAGCCCCTTTCTTTATATTCTTAGGAAGCCATTTCTTATAGGAACATACTCCCTATATTGCACTTTCTGCTAATGCTTGTGGCACTTTGCTTTCACTGAAGCCTGGCTTTCTCCAAATATATTGATTCTCAGCTCAGGTAATCAATGAAGTAGTGACAGAATCAGTTTGCAGTCTGAGAAGCCAGCTAGGGCAGTAATGAGGATGGAAACAGGAGTTCAAGAAGAAACACCCAAGGGCAGAGCTGAAGGTCCCAGAGTCACATTTCACTGGATTAAGAAGAGGTAAGGATGGACGAAGGCAGTGACAGATGAAATGGCAGGAGCTTAAGGAAACCCAGAGCTGCCATTAGCCCATAGGGTGCTTTTGTGCAAATTTGACAAAAGTGCTCCTTCCCCACCCAAATGCAACCATGTTGGGGGACAGAGTGTGGGGAGTGAGCGTTAGGTTCCAGCTTCTATTCCCTCTTTGACCCGGGCACCTTTTAGTGCACCTGTGCATGAATACACAGGGTAACCTTGGGAAACCCAGGTCAGAAGAGGCAGCCCTGACTCTGTTCTCCTCCCCAGATCAGCGGGCCAGCCCAAAGGCAGTTTGGCAAATTTCTCCACTCCAAACATCCCAGTCCAAGGGGCAGGGCAGACACAGCTGTAGAATTTGGGTGCCGTGGTTTTCAGAGTCTGGCGGCCATCTAGAAGGGCTCTGTCAGGAAAGAAAGACCTTGGCAAGTCATCCCAGGGCCAGTAGGGGCAAGGAAGGAATATAATAAGGAAGGGGAATAATGCTGGAGCCCTGTGGCTGCTGGGCCCCAAAACAGGGGAGCCAGGCAAACAGAGCTCCATGTCATTACTTTTTGTCCTGGCCCTCACACCACCCTCCCTAAGACACCCAAGTTCCACATCAATACCAGCATCTCAGATTCTGTTTCTCTAGATATTATTTCTATATCTCTCAGCTCAGCATCAGCTCAGTTTAGCCCCAGCAAATGCTTGTGGATTAAACATAGAGAACCATTCTTTCTGTGACCATCATTTTTATGGTATTTATGCACCATAAAACAAACACTAAATACGTGATATGTATGTTGTGTTATAGCAGAGAAATTACAAAAGCATCATAAAGTGATAGGGATGGAAGCAATCTTAAACTTATTGAAATTCAACATCCTCTCTTTACAGAGAAGGAAACTGAATCCAACGTAGAGAAGTGTCTTACTCAGAGCCTCCCAGTTGGTGAATGGCAGAGCTGGGATGAGGAGCTGAAAGAACAGTCAGATTGGGGAGTAGACTTTTGGGCCCAGTATGCAGGGGAAAGGCTTGCTAGTTGTTGAAGTCTCGGACCTTGCTTTTGCTCCTGACCCATGTGGCAAAGCAGAAAGGGAAAACCTGAGAGTGAAATCACTGAAGAAGTGTAGGTTGGTCTCTGTTCCCAGTTCCTGGCACAGAGCTCTTAAAACCCTTATAATTTCCTGAGTTACAGGAGGGGACACAGAGCTCCTAAACCCTCAAAATTCCCCAGGTGATGGGACTATCTTTTGTTCTAATGAGGCAGCTCTGCTTGGGCTCCTGGATGGGGCCTGATCACTAGAAAGACCAAGTCATGAATAGAAGCATGGAACTTTCAGGCCCACTCCACACCCATTCTCCGGAAGGGGGAATGGGGCTGGAAGGTGAGTCAAATCACTGATACTCCTAAATGATGTAACCTCCATAAAACCCCCAAAGTACAGGGTTAGTAGAGTTTCAGGGTTACTGAGCGCATTCCTATGATGGCACCTCAACTGGGAATAGAAGCAGGAGCTGGAGGGCACAGCAGGCTCTCTGGGGAGCAGGGAGGGAGCAGAATATAGAGTAGGAAAAGGCAGGCTTAGTATTATGAAACAATTTTATATTTGGATAGTGTCAACTACAAATTAGTACTTGCCATGGGTACTTGCCATCTATCTCTACAAGGATCATTAATAAATCATGTGCTGCTGCAGCTGCTGACCTTCAACACTCCTGAAGGGAGTTCAAGGTGGAGAGCGGAAATGAAGTACTCTGTGCTCTGGGAAACCGGCAGAACAGGTCTTCAGGTAGTTAGATATTTTAAGGAGCCAATTTATGAGCCCAATTCTTGTATTTCCTTATATCTAGAAAAGCACTAAAATCCTTCAAGGTGATGAATGTTCCTCGTGACTAGCAGAAACCTTCTGGAAACATGTCTGCTTGATTGCATGTATTCCCCCTTGACCAAAATCACATATATACTGTCCTTCCCCTCCTTCTCTTTGGAGCAGTTTCTCAGAGCTATCTGAGGTACTGTCTCCCAGACTAGTCCTCATTTTGCCCCCAATAAAATTTAACTCGCAACTCTCACATTGTGTATTTTTTAAAGTTGACATGAACATCAAATTAAAAGGCTTAAGAAAACCTCCCCTGAGGATTTCCCCGTTGGTTAGCACTGTGCGTTTCCACTGCAGGGGGATGGGTTTGATCCCTGGTGGGGGAACTAAGATCCCACAAGTTGTGCGGTGCAAACAAACAAAACAAACAAGAAACAACAACTTCCTCTGCAGACACGGGGCGGTAAATTAATCTAGTGGAAAGAGGAAGGACTTTGGAGGCATATCTGCCACCTAAGAGCAGTGTGATTTCAGGAGAATTACTTTGCATCTCTGATCTATAGTTCAGTTCAGTTCAGTCACTCAGTCATGTCCGACTCTGAAATCCCATGGACTGCAGCACACACCAGGCTTCCCTGTCCATTACCAGCTCCTGGAGCTTGCTCAAACTCATGTCTATCGAGTCGGTAATGCCATCCAACCATCTCACCCTCTGTCATCCCCTTCTCCTCCTGCCTTCAATCTTACCCAGCATCAGGGTCTTTTCCAGCGAATCAATTCTTCACATCAGGTGGCCAAAGTATTGGCGTTTCAGCTTCAGCATCAGTCCTTCCAATGAATATTCAGGACTGATTTCCTTTAGGATGGACTGGTTGAATCTCCTTGCTGTCCAAGGGACTCTCAAGACTGTTCTCCAACCACAGTTCAAAAGCATCAATTCTTCGGCACTCAGCTTTCTTTATAGTCCAACTCTCACATCCATACGTGACTACTGGAAAAACCATAGCTTTGACTAGAGGCACCTTTGTTGGTAAAGTAATGTGTCTGCTTTATTTAACATGCTGTCTCGGTTGGTCATAGCTTTTCTTCCAAGGAGTAAGCGTCTTATAATTTCATGGTTGCAGTCACCATCTGCAGTGATTCTAGAGCCCCAAAACTAAAGTCTCTCACTGTTTCCATTGTTTCCCCATCTATCTGCCATGAAGAGATGGGGCTGGATACCATGATCTTAGTTTTTTGAATGTTAAGTTTTAAACCAACTTTTTCACTCTTCTCTTTCACCCTTATCAAGAGGCTCTTTCGTTCCTCTTTACTTTCTGCCATTGGAGTGGTATCATCTGCATATCGGAGGTCATTGATATTTCTGATGGCAGTCTTGATTCCAGCTTCTGCTTCATCCAGCCCGGCATTTCTCATGATGTACTCTGCATAGAAGTTAAATAAGCAGGGTGACAAATATACAGCTTTGACTACTCCTTTCCCGATTTGGAACTAGTCTGATCTATAACATAGGAACAATTATACCTTCTATACAGTGCTCTACAAAAGTTTTGTCTTATTTGAAACCATGTACAGCCCAACAGCATCCATATACTTCAGTCAATTCCAGTTCTCTGGTGAGGCTGAGAGTAGTAGGTAGATGGGAAAATATCTGGAGGCAGAAAAGGGCTGTGCTGGAACACATGTTGTAGAGAGGTGATGTGAGCAGGAAGGACCCGGAGCTGGAAGTTGAAGAGGAGAACAAGGCCCCATAGTGTCCTCTGAGATATATCATTTTTAGTCTGTTTGTCCTGCACAAAGGGAGCTATGGATGAGGAGGAGCCAGTAGGGAGATTAAGGATGGAGAAGTGGGGAGGAGCTGTGTTAGAGGAGAAGGAGGCAGGAAGGACAAGACCTAGATGTCAGTGGATGATCAGCTTCCATCACACCCCAGGGAAGCTGGTGACACAGTCAGTAATAAGATATTCATCAGGAGGACGGTGGAAGGCTGATGTGGAAGGCTAAACAGGACCCTTCTTCCTGTATGGGTGTTCATTTTCACCCTTCCTGGTTGGGATATTGCCAGTGAGATGAAGACCCCAGTTCCAGGGACTTTATCTGCAAGGTCACAATGTCTGGGAGTGTAGTTATCACAACAGTACATAACTCAGGTTTCCTCTGGTTAGAGTTTTTCCAGTAACTCATTAAAGGCCAATCAAAGCTGAATCTGTTACCCTGTGATCATATGAGTGGATTTGTGCTCCCTTCAGCAGGCAGAGGCCATAAAACCCCTTCTTTGGACACTCAACCCAGTTAGTATGCCCGGTTCAGGAGATCACACATGGACACAGGTGCCCAGCTGCCCCAGCAGGATCCTGAGGTTCTAGGTCCTGCTGGGACTTCCTCCCCCTGGAGCTGCTTCCTCAAACTTTTACCCACTGGCTTCCAGACTCCAACATGCCTGGACCCTCCTTGATGTCTCTGGTCCTTGAAGTCTCTGGTCCTTGAAACAGGACCCTTGCACCTGATCAGTCTTCTGGGGTTTTCCTACCTCCTGCAGCTCCTGGTTCACCACAGATTTGATCCTGCCAAGCAATTCCTGCCTTCATCATAGACTCAGGGCACATAGAACTTGGAAGTTAAGAAACCATTTTACCATATGATCCAGAGATCACACTCTTGGGCATATATCTGGAGAAAACTCTAATTTGAAAAGAAACATGCACCCCAGTGTTCATAAGCAGCACTATCTATGATAGCCAAGACATGGAAGCAACCTAAGTGTCCATTGACAGATAAAGGAATAAAGAAATGTGGTTTGCAAACACAATGGAAACACAATCAGCCGGAAAAAAGAATGAAATAATCCCATTTTCAGCAACATAGATGAACCCAGAGATAATTAAAACATCATACTAAGTGAAGAGAGCCAAAGACAAAATCATATCATTTACATGTGGAATCTTAAAAAAAAATGATACAAATGAACTTTCTTACAAAACAGAAATAAGCTCACAGACATAGAAAACAAACATGTTACCAAAGGTGGAAGGGAGGTGGGAAAAATTAGGAGTTTGAGATTAAAATATACACACAACTATATAAAAAATTGATAACAAGGACCAACTGTACAGCACAGGCAACTATACTCAATATCTTATAATAACCAATAATGAAAAAGAATCTAAAAAGAATATTATATATGTAAAATATATATACAAATTATGAAAGTGAAAGTCGCTCAGTTGTGTCCGACTCTTTGTGACCCTATGAACTCTTCCAATTCTCCAGGTCAGAATACTGGAGTGGGTAGCCTTTCCCTTCTCCAGAGGATCTTCCCAACCCGGAGACTGAACCCAGGTCTCCGGATTCTTTACCAGTTGAGCCACATATATATGTATATATAACTGAATCACTTTGCTGTACACTTGAGATTAGTATGACATTGCAAATCAACTATATTTTAATAAAACATTTAAAAACAAGAAACCATCTAAACATGACATCTCATTTATACTAAGAAACTAAGGCCCAGAGAAGGAAGCAGAAACTGGCAAACAGCAGAGTCAGGAACAGAGAACCCTATCTCCTGATGTCCACTTTCCCAGAGCCATGTAGTGACCCTGAGATTGGGGGTCTCAGAAAAGTTTTCCAAACTGCCCACCCTGTTGGTGAGATCAGCCTCCCCCTGGATGTACGTAATGTGCTCATTTATGCCACCCCCTCCTAGACTGGAAGCCCCATGTTTGTTCACCATTGTGTCCCAAGCCCTAGGGGTAGTGCCTGGCTCAGAGTAAGTACACCATCATTATTTCTTGACTCAATAAGCAGGTCAGTGTAGATATGGCCAAACCAATTTACTCAGCTCTCGAAGTGGTCATTTGGGCGTAGGAACTGGATGAGCTGAACCAGTGTCGTCAGAACAATGAACAGTGATATGGTTTTGAGCATGAATGTGCTTTGGACTCAGGAAGACCTGGGTTTGAATTGTAGCTCTGCCATCTACTGGCTGTACACCTCTTAACCTCAGTTCCCACACCCATAAAAAAGAAGTAGCAATGCGTACCTCAAAGGATTGTTGTGAGAGTTAAATGAATTATGTATTTCAAAGTACTCGGCTCAGTGTTTGACACATTCTGAGCCCTTAAAGCATGGAAACTTTTTATATTAGAGATGCTGCATGAGCGATGCCTACCCATACTGCCTTCTAGGAGCAACCGCTACTCATGACCTCTGCTGCCCACATGACCTTAACCTTGGACATGGCTGATTGGACCGGGATAGGGCATTAATAGGGGTTAACCTGTTCAGTCCCCCTCTTCGTGGGACCTTCCAGGCAGTTGCCATCCCATCTTGTAATGGATGCTCTTCCTTTGGCCACTGGAGGAACCAAGGCAACTTAGCTTTGGGTAGCCACTGGGAGAGGGGAGAGTGCCTCCATGCTGGGAGAAAAGGCTCTTCATCTCTGGATCAGGGGAGCAGCTCGGTGATGCTGCCTTCAGGGCCCCAGTGAGCAATGCCATCAGTGCATGAGGGTGTTGGCCCAGTGCAGAGTGGATCGGCACTAAGTGTGTCTGCAGGGGTGGCAACGGAGGCGGCAATGGCAGGAGTCTCATTCAGCATTGGACGTGAAACACAGATGTGAGGTTGTCGCTGAGGTCACCACATTTGTGAACAGACATGAGTTAGCCCTGGGGGTATTGAGAGGACCTGGAGGTCCTATAATAGCAGCCGAGGGGCAGGAGGCAAGCAAGAAAACACTCTTATGTTTTCTTACAGAACCCTAATGTTCTAACCTAGACCTACGTGATCTGGGACCTGCATAACCAAAGGCCCCGCCCCAGGGTGGTGGGGATTCAAAGTGCAGAGGCCCTCACCCTCCTGCTTGGCCTCAGAAGCAGACGACTGCATCCCACAGCCTGTCTTCCCTGCACCATTTGCTCCCTCCACTCGACTCAGACATCTGGTCCCCACCCACTCCTTCATCACCACCCTCCCATCTCTCATCTCCTCCCGGGCCATGCAGTCTGTCTGCAGCGCCCTATCTCTGCCAAGGAGTCAAGGGCCCGGCCATCCATCCTCACACCTTCAGGTTCCCAGCAGCGTCCACCCTGCACCTCTGTGAGATGGGCACGCCCTGGCTCCTGAGGCAGTTGATTCTGTTCTTGGTCAACTTTGGCTCTAAATTCTAACCTTGAACCTAAACCTGTCTCCTTAGAAGAGAAGCTGCTCTGGGCTATGTCCTCTGGAGCTCTCTCAAGTGAGTTTGCTCTTTATTCTACGCAATGGACTTTTGCTCAGCTATGTGACATCAGAGCGATGTCCACTCTACTTGGATCCCCCACATCCAGTTGCTTTTTGCCTTCGTCTCCCTCATCTGCCTTTCTCTCCATCGGTGCTTCCCCTTCCTTCCCCAGAGCCTCACCACCTCGTGCTGGTCCACCCACCTCCTTTCTCCTCTTCCAAGTCTTCTTCCTCAGGGCCACAAGATGAATTTTTCCAAAACATCAACAAGCATACATTTCCCCTGTGACAGTGGCCTGGAACCTATAGGAAAGTCCTCTTCAATCTGGCATTCAAGGTCTCCTTTCCTCTGGCTCTAAGTTTGGACAATTGCTTTCTGACACAAAACCCTTTGTTGTTGTTTAGTTGCTAGTTGTGTGATCTTTTGTGATCCCATGGACTGTAAACCTCCAGGTTCCTCTGTCCATGGGATTTCCCATGCAAGAATACTGGAGTGGGCTGCCATTTGCTCTCCAGGGGATCTCGCCATCACAGGGACTGAACCCTCATCTTCTGCATGGGCAGGAGGATTCTTTACCACTGAGCCACCAAGGAAGCCAGCTGCAAGCAAACCAGTCAAATTCACTGTCATCAGAACATTCCATTAGCACTCTTGCCTCTGGGACCTGATCTATATACTATCTTTTCTCGTCTCCTTCCTTCTCTCCTGTATCATCTTTGGAGGCCTCCCTGACTGAGGCTCTGACAGGATCCCCACCACATCCCAGAGAAACCCACAGTCCTCACCACTATGCGTCTCATATGTGATCTTATTTTTGATATGAGTCCCACTGAAGGTCCTCTGAGAAGTTTTATTCCCCCACCCCTTTCCTAGGTAGGCACTAAACACCTGAGTTTTGAGGGCAAAGATGAGATCAACCCTGCTGCCAAGACTCCCTGCGTCCTCTTCCACCTTCTGCACATGTCCCTCCTTCTCTGTTTCTCCAGCAGGCTCTGAAGAGGACACAAGAGTCTCTGTGGGCTCTGACCACTGCCAGGCGGGATGACGCCACAGCTCCCCTGAGCCGATTAGGGAGGAGCATGCAGTGGATTATGACGCAACAATTTGGTCACCAACCATGATTTACCAAGCTCCCCCAATCTGGGATCTGTACTTGAGTTCTTCACATCTTAACAATGCGTCCTAAAATTCAAGAAAACATTGCCAGGATTGCTCAGAAGTGATCACTTTCCTTGGCTTTCAGGTTTCTTTTTGTTTTCTAATTGTTTAAAAAACCTGCCATATTGTAGGCACTCTTTCTGGACCCCTGAATTTGTGTTTGTTTACAAGTCATATAACTCATACATTCTCTAGTTATACATTTCTATAATGACTTTTCAGTCTGCCCTTTTCCTTTTCTGTATACATCCAAATATAACCCCATAGTTAGGAACCTTATGAAGCCACTAGAGAGTGGGGAAGCTGAGGGCACAGCTGCCAAACACACAAACATAGGCTCCCTCAAGTCTCTGCTGTATCAGCTGTGTACTTAAACAATAACCTTTGTGAGCTTCAGTTTTCATCTGGAGGAGCATCAGGTATCCATTCCGTGTCTCATGAGGGTCAGATAACGTACACCTGATGTGCTTAGCCAGGCATGTTACACACACATACCAGATGTTGGCTACTGTTGCCAGAGATTCCCCAGTGAGGGCTTCAGCCCTGCAAGGTAGGTTTTGAGGGGCCAAAGGAAGGCCTTTGATGGTGATGATAGTGAAGACAGAACTGTTAAAAGAGGCCACGGAGGCCCTTCTGACTCAAAATTAGAGCTAGAATCACACAGCCAAAATTAGTAGAAAAGTTACCACTCTTTAGAGCAGTCAAGGCATGAGCATCTTTTCTTTACCCACTGTGTTTCTTAGGGAAATCAGGGGATAACTCATTTAGTAATTTCTGAGAGTGGGGAGGGGCTTTGGGGACTATGGTAAGAATAGAGAAATGACCATTATCGTTTCGGGGATTGGGAATTCTCCATTCACCCTTCCTCTCCCCTTGGGATCTAGGGACTACACCCCCAAAGATCAATGGCTGAACGAGGAACTGACGGTCTTATGCTGAGCTAGCACCCCACAACCCCAAATGGAAGCTGAGCTGGAGAGCATGGCCAAGGCCCAGAAGCCCAGCAAGGGGCTGATTCAGTACCTATGAACCACATAGACAAAGGTTACAATGACCATGACCCCTCCCCTTGACCCTAGGGGGTCCACTCTACCACACAGCTGCAAGGCCGAGGACCAGGAGGGCAGGAGAGGGGCAGGCCTGCTCCTGGAGGAGGCACCAAGGGAAGGCAGAGAGAGGTCGGCCTTATCCGCTTACTTAGTCTCTCCCATACACCTATAAAGAAGGTGGTATTATCACTCCCATTTTGCAGGGAAGAAACTGAGGCACGGATGAAGCGAGCTGCTCCAGGTCACACAGGTATGAGGCAGAGCTGGAACCTGAAGCCTGGCGGGTTTGTTCCTGGTTTCCTTCTCATTTACTTGCCGGTTGCTGACAACCTCAATCACACCCACTTAGTCTCCTGACAGGGAAGCTTGGTGATTCCTTCCAATTGTGAGCACTGACATCAACCAGACAGGTGAGATCATGGGGGGTGTGCTCTGCTAGGGACCTTTGGGGCAATGGTTGAAGGAGAGAGCAATGTAATTCTTGCACATTTTTCTTACAAGCTTGTACCTGTGAGTCCCAGCAATTAAACACAGTCAGTCAGTCAGTTCAGTCACTCAGTCATGTCCGACTCTTTGTGAGACCGTGAACTGCAGCACACCAGGCCTCCCTGTCCATCACGAACTCCCGGAGTCCACCCAAACCCATGTCCATCGAGTCAATGATGCCATCCAACCATCTCATCCTCTGTCGTCCCCTACTCCTCCTGTCCTCAATCTTTCCCAGCATCAGGGTCTTTTCAAAGGAGTCAGCTCTTCGCATCAGGTGGCCAAAGTATTGGAGTTTCACCTTCAACATCAGTCCTTCTAATGAACACCCAGGACAGATCTCCCTTAGGATGGACTGGTTGGATCTCCTTACAGTCCAAGGGACTCTCAAGAGTCTTCTCCAACACCACAGTTCAAAAGCATCAATTCTTTGGTGCTCAGCTTTCTTTACAGTCCAACTCTCATATCCATACATGACTACTGGAAAAATCATAGCCTTGACTAGACAGACCTTTGTTGGCAAAGTAATGCCTCTGCTCTTTAATATGCTGTCTAGGTTGGTCATAACTTTCCTTCCAAGGAGCAAGCGTCTTTTAATTTCATGGCTGCAATCACCATTTGCAGTGATTTTGGAGCCCCCCAAAATAAAGTCAGCCACTGTTTCCACTGTTTCCTCATCTATCTGCCATGAAGTGATGGGACCAGATGCCATGATCTGTTTTATGAATGTTGAGCTTTAAGCCAGCTTTTTCACTCTCCTCTTTCACTTTCATCAAGAGGCTCTTTAGTTCTTCTTCACTTTCTGCCATAAGGGTGGTGTCATCTGCATATCTGAGGTTATTGATATTTCTCCTGGCAATCCTGATTCCAGCCTGTGCTTCTTCTAGCCCAGTGTTTCTCATGATGTACTCTGCATATAAGTTAAATAAGCAGGGTGACAATATACAGCCTGGACATACTCCTTTTCCTATTTGGAACCAGTCTGTTGTTCCATGTCCAGTTCTAACTGTTGCTTCCTGACCTGCATACAGGTTTCTCAGGAGGCAGGTCAGGTGATCTGGTATGCCCATCTCTCTCAGAATTTTCCAAAGTTTATTGTGATCCACACAGTCAAAGTCTTTGGCATAGTCAATAAAGCAGAAATAGATGTTTTTCTGGAACTCTTACTTTTTTGATGCTCCAGCGGATGTTGGCAATTTGATCTCTGGTTCCTCTGCCTTTTCTAAATCCAGCTTGAACATCTGGAAGTTCACGGTTCATGAATTGCTGATGTCTGACTTGGAGAATTTTAAGCATTACTTTACTAGCGTATGAGATGAGTGCAATTGTGCAGTAGTTTGAGCATTCTTTGGCATTGCCTTTCTTTGGGATTGGGATGAAAATTGATCTTTTCCAGACCTTTTCCAGGCCACTGCTGAGTTTTCCATATTTGTTGGCATATTGAGTGCAGCACTTTCACAGCGTCATCTTTCAGGATTTGAAATAGCTCAGTTGGAATTCCATTACCACCACT
Source organism: Oryx dammah (assembly GCF_014754425.2). Taxonomy (NCBI): domain Eukaryota; kingdom Metazoa; phylum Chordata; class Mammalia; order Artiodactyla; family Bovidae; genus Oryx; species Oryx dammah. The sequence goes on along the minus strand of NW_024070213.1, from coordinate 88,943,050 downwards.
AGCTTTGTTTGTAGTGATGCTTCCTAAGTCCCACTTGATTTCACATTCCAGGTTGTCTGGCTCTAGGCGAATGATCACACCATTGTGGTTATCTGGGTCGTGAAGATCTTTTTTGTACAGTTCTTATGTGTAGTCTTGCCACCTCTTCTTAATATCTTCTGCTTCTGTTAGGTCCCTACCATTTCTGTCCTTTATTGAGCCCATCTTTGCATGAAATGTTCCCTTGGTATCTCTAATTTTCTTGAAGAGATCTCTAGTCTTTCCCATTCTATTGTTTTCCTCTATTTCTTTGCATTGATCGCTGAGGAAGGCTTTCTTATCTCTCCTTGCTATTCTCTGGAACTCTACATTCAAATGGGTATATCTTTCCTTTTCCAAGCCACAGTCAGCTCCTGGTCTTGTTTTTGCTGACTGTATAGCACTTCTCCACCTTTGGCTGTAAAGAATATAATCAATCTGATTTCAGTGTCGACTATCTGGTGATGTTCGTGTGTAGAATCTTCTCACACAACCAAGAGGTAAAAGGGGTGAACTTGTGACCTGGTCTGTAACCCTTGGATCAGCCTTGGACATCACTAAGATAACTAGGCACGGCAATTGCTCTATCTCCTTCTAAGGGAAACTAACAAGTCATAGCCTCTGCTGAAGGAACATCCCTCAACTGCCGTTATCTGTTATCGCTTGACCCTCATTCTTCCCCAGTTGGCCCTGAGAGGTCCCAGACCCAAAGGCCCCTGATTCATAGGCTGGTCAGGGACCTACAACATGGCTAAGAAATAATGAGTTGGGCCCAGTTACATTCTCAACCTTGGGAATCTGACTCTAGAAATACAGAGACAGTGAAAGCTGTGAGCCATGGGGATTGAAGCTGAAAGAATCTGGAGGTGGTTAAGGCTGTGATAGGTTGGGCAGAGAGACAATGACATTGCAGAAAAGCTGTAAGGTAGGAAAACATACACAGTGGAGGGTGAGAATAAGCTGGTTGGAAGTGAAGCAGGCACAGATGAGCTGAGTCAGGCCAAGATGAAGGTGAAGCGTGAAAGCAGTTGACGTTTGATCTTCCTGCACGTATCATCTGGAGAGAATCTAACAAACATCAGTGTCTGTGCTTATTCCCAGGGAGTCTGTGTAATCAGTGTGGAGTGGGGGCCAGGCATTAGTAGATTAAAAATGTCCTCAGGTAGAGGCAGGTGGAACACCTCTAATCTGCCGGGAGGCTCCCCAGCCTCCTGAGTCTCCTGTTTTCGCAGCCCAGCTCCTGCTCTGCTGGAGGCCCTGTAGTTCAGGTTCCCCTGGGTTCTTTGGCAGATTCTTTTGGATATTCGGTCACTTACAGCTCCTGCCTTATTCCTTGCTAACAGAAGTTTATACAAGTAACAGAGCAGCAATATGGTCAAGGAAGATGGGCCCAACCCTGGAGAATGAAGACAATTTGTCCAAGCCAAACAAGATAATCCCAACCCCTTCTCCCATCTTAGAGATGAGTTTATGACTCAGTTCTGACCAATGACATGTTGGGGACAGGGGGCTTCTGGGAGAGGTTTTCTCCTGTAAAAGAGAAAGAGAGAGAAGCTGGAGAAAGCCCCCTCACCCTCTGTTACTGAAGAGCTGTGCTGCCTGATGTGACGACCAGAGCTTCTGGAGCTATCCTGTGACTATGAGGGGGAAAACAAAGAGAACTGCAGAAAATCTGACCAGAGCCCTGATGCGACTGCTGCCATTAACCAACCCAGGAGCCACCTTCCTCCAGGTTTCCTGTTACTCACTCTATGTTTATTGTGTGCCAGGTACCATCTTGAGCACTTTTCACGTGTAACTTAATGGGTGAAAATTGGCTTCAGTTCCTGCACAGGAACCTTCCCATACATCCCCTGTGACCTAACCCTGGCTTGTCCTGGGTCCCACACACATTTGTCTTGGTTCTCCTTACTGGAAGAGCCACAGAGGGCTGGTTTCCAGGAGGCTTCCAGCTGATGCCCTTCTAGTCACATTCCACAAGGCTGGCTGACTGGCTCTCCCCTTACCCTTCCCTTCTACCTCCCTCACTCACCTCTTTACTCTTACTCCAATCCTTCCTTCTTCCCCTTTCCTCCATCCCTCCAATGACTGGATTTGAGAGGAAGAGAAATGGAGCCTCACACCCCCTAAAACCAAAAATATCTGGAATGACTGTAGATCTTTAAAATGTGGATTTCTAGACAGTGGCAAGTCCTTAAATATTAGTAATTGGTCTCATCAGCCTAGGTGTAGCTCCAAAGTGGGCTTTCTTTTCATGCTATCCTGTCCCCTGACCCAAAAATAAGTCTAAGTGGTCCCCAAAGAAAGGGCACTCTAGCCTCTTCCATGGCTCCAGCCAGGGATCCTCAGGATCTGCACGCAAGAAAGTGTATAGGCCCCTCTTCAGGCCCACCCCCGCATCTTCATAACTCTTCTTCCCGAGTCTGGAAGGTGGTCACCTTGGCTCAGATCCCGCGTTTCGAGCTCAAAAAACACCATAGGTATTAACAGTTACACAGACTTTATTTTTCACCCATTGAGCATACGAAGGTCTGGGCAGGCAGAGGTGTCACCATCACCCCCTTGGTTCACAGATACAGACCGTGAGACTAGGCGGTGAGGGACAGGGGTCCTGTTGCTACCGCAGATCGCTAGGGGATTATCACAATGACACATGTTCTTGGTTCTATTTACACCATGGAGTGTGGAGAGGGTACATTTCTTACACTAAAAATATATACTTTGGAATCTCTAAAACAAAAATATCTCTATCTCTACAGGAGACCTACTAGAAAGAAGAACATAGAAAACGAGGGAAATGTACCAGCACCTCAAGCCGTCCCCTTCCGTGGGAAGGTCGCTGTGCTCTCCACCTGACACCATGTGCTTGGGAGGGCAGCTGTATCTAACCAGTCGGACAGACAGACACAGATAAACAAGAGGGAGGCTTATCATCTTGGAGAAGTGAATATGGAGGAGAGGTATGGGGAGAAGGATTTTGGCCTCTTTTGCAAAAGGAGTAATTGCACATCCAGTTTATTGCACGTGTGGAAAACCTGCAAGTTGAAATCGACTGCAAACCTGCTAAAAGAACCCGAGCTCTGCTGTTCCTGCTGGGCTTGGGAAAGGGCCGTGGGTGGGCTCTCTCTCCCGCTCAGAAATATTAGTGCCATCAGCTAGAAGAAAAATTCTATATTCTCCAATGCTGTAAGTGAGTTAGGTTTCAGAAAATGCTATTCCTTTTCTTTTCAGAAGGATAGAAACCATTCCATTCCCTTTGAGCACAGAATCTCCTAAAAGAATTATGCCTGTAGTTGAATTGCTCCACTTTCTGATGTTTCCTATTGAAAAGATTCATGTGACACTCCTTTCCTCTTTTGATAGAGTTACTTCACACCTCTTTGGTTGTGAAAGTCAGCCTCCTTCCAATAAAGAAACTAAAGAAATGTGAATTGAGTCAACTACCCCATTCTCTATAATTAATATAAGACCCCAGGGGCACCAAGAATGATAAAGAGTAGGTTTGGTAGAAAAATCCCTTCTATTTGGTTTTGGAATGTCTTTCTCTATTTACACTGAAATATGGATGAGCCTGAGGGCTTGAGAATTCATAGTCCCTCATCCTAAATAAGGCAAATAACCATCAAGTTCCTTTTTGGAGCAGCCCCAGAACTATCCAACCTCCCCCCATTTCTTCCCAGCCCCCACTGGCAGGGGCTGTTGGGACCTGTGACCAAAAACTCCTTCCCTCCAAGAAGAACTTGAAAGACTGAGGAAAAGGCAGAAAGGAGAGAAAGAGAGCTTGAAAAAGCTAGGTCGGCAAAAAGGGGCAGAACTGAGATGATGTCTCACTTGGCCAGTTAGGACCGGCAGGAACAATTTCTACCTTAGGAGGTCTGGCAGCTACGACCAAAAGACAGTCAAGAAGGCTGAGAATATCTGATGCATGTCGACTGTCCTGCCAGGATGTGGCTTGGGAACCTGAGAAGTCTAAGGAAGTAACAAACTAGCAAAGAGTGCTTAAAAGTCCTCAGAGGAGGTGCTAACTCTCCTGAAAAGGCAGACATTTAGAGAAGCGAACAAAGTAGCAGAAAGAACATACTGGAGAATATGTCTAATGATAGAATGAAAGCCATGGGCTCTTGGCTCAAGCCTTCTCCTATGCATCAGGAAAACCTGGACGTTGAAATCATCAGAGAAGTTGCAGGGAGAATTACTGATTCCTTAATTAGAAGGAAAGTCTAGAATACAGAATAGGTAGAAAATAAAGTCAAACAGGGAACTGTCCTTTTTGGATGACCAAAAACCAGATTCCCCAAAGCAGAGACCTCTTAAAGGTCACAGATGTCAACCTAAGATGTTAACCAAACCTAAGACTTAGCTTACCAGATTTTGATCAAATATCTATTACTAATTTAAAAGCCAGTCCTATCCCAGACAAATAGAAAGAGCAACTATTTATAACTTGTTTTGGAAATGAATGGTTCTCTAGCTCTCTACCCCAAAGGCAAATTTAATATATGAACAAGGAGAGGGGACAGGAGCTGAGTGCAGTAAAGACCAGCTCTCCTGATAGTCCCATCATCAGAAGTTTGAAATCATAAACAGCTACAAAGAATTAGCCTGCATTTTATGTAAGAAACATTTTGGGCAATTTCACATTTCTGCTGACCTTCACCTTCTCCCTAGACCAACTCTTCCTTAAGTCATAAATCAGGAAGTAACCCACCCACTTAGTGATGCCACTAGATGCCACTTTTTCTGCTTAGAACGAAGATTCCACTCATCATCACTTTCTTAATCCCTGGCCTCCATCCCTTCCTACTCTACAATACCAGCCTATCAGGACACTGACTGTCAACACTCAAACTACTCCTGAAACTTCCCCTCATCGGAGAAGAAGTGGATTATTTCTCTGGCCCAAGCAAGCCTGGGCATGGGAATTACCTAACTACCCGCCTTGCTTTCTACCCCTAAATCAGTTTCTCCTTAATATTGAGCTTAAACACCTTTTTCTAAGACTAAGCTACCTGCATTTGCCCTCAGGCAATTCTATCAGGCTAGAGAGGGAAGTCCTAGATGGGGGAAGGACCATATTCTCTTGATGTCCCCACAATTTAGATGCATGAGGCTGTTCAGTAGCAGCAACGAAATCTCCTGGCTATACTCTTATTTGTCGGTAAGCACACATGCACACACACACACACACACACACATATACACACGAGGCCTGTTTCACTATCACTCTCAGTTTCCTGTTCTAAACACTGTCCCAACTTGACTCTGCCACCCATAGTCACCAGCCACAGACCTCAGCTGGGAAGCAGCCAGGACTGGGGTTGAGTGCTGGGTGGGATTTGGGAAAGATGAGAGAGGAAGAGTATGGAGTGGTTCCTGCCACTGAGATGCAGCACAAATGGAGCTAGCTGCTGTTTGAGGAAAATTTAATCGCCCAAAAGGACTGGCACAGCCTCCCAAAGTAGGCTGTGCCAGGAACCTGGGAGGGTAACAAAGACAGGAAGCCCACAGGACAGGGCATCGTGAGACATCAGTGTGTGCAGAAACAGATGTTCGGAGCGACACTGTCACCCAGCTCTGCTGCACGGTGGAGACTTCCCTGCTAAATTCCCTGTAGCCACGCTGAGGCCAAGGGAACAGGATGCAGTCACCACCTTCTCTATACAGAGGTGGCAGGAAAAGATGGGAGGGGCAAGATGGGGGAAGAGGAGGGATGTCCTCAGGGAACAGAGAAGAAAGGAGGCAAGTTCAAGGAAGCAGCCAGAGAGGGACAGGGAAAGGCAGCAAGAAAGCTTTTCCCAATGATGGGTTGCCTTATGATTTTTCTAAACCAGGTAGGTAAACAGGTACAATGATTACATTTATCCTAAAGTGATAAAATGTGAAGCTTTGGCTCTCAAAGATTTTAATGCCCATAGAGTTCAAAGAAGCATGCCTGATCCTATCTGCACCATAGGAAAGGAAGCTGAGGCTGTCCCTGAAACAGCCTTGTGAACAGAAATTAGACAAGCAGGAACAATACCCATAATTCAAAGGGATATCGCTTTAATATTTGAAAGCAGGGTGATGTTCAGCCAGCAGGCACTGGTATGGCCATACACACTGCTTGTTTATAGCAGGCATCCTTTCTGAGTGGTTGGGATCTATCCTGTACCAGTTGTCAAATATTTTGAAAATCATCTGTGTATTAAAAATAATAGTGGCTCTAAGAGATAGGGAGATAGGAAAATGCAGGATTCCTTCAATATCAAAGTCCCTAGAGTAAGACTAGAATAGCATCAACATATTTTTGGAGTCTAAGGAATGTAAACTTCAATAAGATTATGTAGCAACTCTTCACCTATGAAAGAGAGCACACTGAGGGGCCATCCCTCTGTACAAATATTCTCCAGGATGGAAACTGATCAGATCCCCTGGGTACCAACATGCTTGTTAGTCACATTCTGTGCACAAAGGAAGGGAAAGTCTATACACAATGGAGCCCAAACCCTCACTGCAACAGAGGAGAGGAGACAAAAAGTAGAAATATAGTCTTAAACTGAATACCAGAATTAATTTCACCACTTACAGTTCATTTCCCCATTGTGGCTTTTTACATCTGAAAGTCAAAACATGTGTCAACAAAAAAAATCCAGGATGATCAAAGTGGTTTGGTCCATTGAGTTGATGATGGTTTGCGACTAAGGCAGCTAAGGAGACATTATGTAAGCACTTGGATCTCTCCAGGAATGGAATCAAAATATGTCCTCAAGAGACAGCAGCAAGACACAGATGTTTCCTCAACATGCCCAATAAAAAACCCCTTATCTCCTTTTCTACTCACAAACAACTATGATCAAACTTTCGCCAGATATCTAGAAAGCAGACAGTATGACAAATCTTCAGGCTGGGAAGTCCTTCCTGATGTCTAAACTAATTCCTTCTGTAGCCACTAAAGCTCATTCTCTTACTCTATCAATGAAACCAAGTGAAGCTGCTCATCCTCACTCATCATTTTCCCCTGAGCCTTTTCCCATCTGAGATAAGCAAGTCCAGTGTGTGTGTCCCTCTTGGCCTTTTCATCATCCAAGGTTCTCGCTGAGTTATGCAGGCTGCTGCTAGGGAGCAAGGAAGACGCACCGGGTCAGAGGCATCTTCGGCTGTTGTGGTTGGCACTGCCAATGCTTAGGGTGCTGACCCTCCTAGGAGCAGACCTTCTGGCAGCCTCTGGGTCTGACCAGCATCCCCCAGAGGAGGCAACCAAACCAAGGCCCAGGGCTGCCCAGGAGCCTGCAGTCACTCTGCAGCCGGAGAGGCTTCCTTTTGCTCTCTGCTCTCCTCCCACTCCCCAACCCTGTCCTTGAGCAAGAGGGACCTCCCTGAGGAAAATCCTCAGTGGCAGAATGGATTTAGATGGCTCAGCATGCCAGCCACCTGAAGAGGAAATGTCTGGCATGTGGAAAGCTGGGTCTTCAACGGTGGCAGTTCTGAAGAGAAAGAGAAGGAAGAAGAGAAGTACCAGCAGGAGGTGGTCTTCGGTTTCCATGCTCACGCCCGGCGATGCCCTCTGACGCACACCACCAATAACTGAATCTCGCATGGCTTGGCCAGGACCAAGGACAGGGCCAGGCTGGGGCTCGCTTCATCTCTGAGACCCCCGCCATCTTCTCTGTAACCAGAGCTTCCCTGTGGCACCTCACGGCCCACAGCCTCCAGCCCAGCAAAGACATTTAGTTGAAGAGACTGAACAAAAGTGTTACAATTAGACAAAAAGGGAACACATGATTCATTCCTGCTTTTAACACAATACTTTGAAGATGTCACCACAATTTGGATCTGGCTATATTTTAAGTTCATTTACAAGTAGACTAGTTCTCAACTAAAAATAATCATGTGCGTTATACTTTCGACAGCTGCCTGGATTTTCCTCTGAAGGAAACAAGATTCTATATTTCACTCACATTCAGCACAGATTTATTTTAACCCATTCGATGAAGAAATAACCCACCACTACCACCCACTAGTGGCTGTGACTTTCCAGAGCAGCCTTATGAATGAGACAGTTATTTACCCCCATTTCATGGCTGAATAAACCAACTGCCAGAAACAGTGGTCTGCCAGGTTACACATGACATTAATAGCTAGGCCAAGTCTCCTAACCTAGCCTACTGATTTTTTTTTTTTTAAGCTAGAAAAATTGCCTTTAGTAAGACCTAAGATTTCACCTTCAATTATCTGATGACTTAGTGTTTGGACCAAATTATTTACGTAATTTGAGTACACAGCCTACCTCAATGTAGGCAAAAATGTCTCAAGTCTTTCCCTTTTCTTCATGAACCAGATTAAGATTGATCTTTGCTACTGACAAAATATTCAGAATTTGGTTTTCAAAATAAGAAAACAGTTACAATTTAATATTTCAAAATCTTTATGAGACAATAATTCTCATTATGGAACAAGTTAAATAGGTTAGTTTGTATCAATATTATCAACACTATCCAATATTGTAAGGATTTTCCAGTTTGTATGGCTGCAATCACCAGAGAGATGCTCTACCGATTTTGAAATGGGAAATAGAAAGAGGATAAAGGGAATGAAACAATAAAGCAAATTTACATCCCAAAATAAGTCTATCCCAACTTTGTGCTTGTGTAAATGGGCAGCTCAAAACAATATATCTGCTCAAGTAGCTGGAAAACATTTTTGCTTCTCTTAGGCTTATAACAATTCTGTGAGGTTAGCGGCAGTCCTAGATGTGCTATTTAACAGATAAATTCAATTTTACACCTAAAATACAGTTTACTTTCCACACAATTTCTATTTTTAAAAGCCAGAAATAAATAAAAATCAGCAATTATAGTTCTCTTTACCTCTTTTCCTTTGTGTTTCCGGAATTTATACTGAGAGCTTTCCAGACCGTGGTTTTAGGCATTTCATCAGATATATTAATCTCAGAGGGGTCACATCTGAAATCAATGCTTAGGACAGTCAGTGTCAGACATACAAATCAGACATATACCTCAGTCTGTGATGCCCGCCACCCACCGGAAGGGAAAAGATGAAGTCTGAGGGGGCTCGCCTCATAGCTCTCACAGCACAAGGAACCAGATGGTGGGAATTCGAAAGGCAAGGTTGCCCGTGAGTCAGAGCTGAGGGCTGGGCTGGGGTGCTGGCCAGTGGCCAGCCCTGCCTGCACAGTTCTGCTCGCCTCTGACAGGCCCCTCTGGCAATGCTGGTGGCAGCATCAGGGGCTACAACTGACAGCGCTCGCTGCGTGCCAGGCATGGGGCTAAGCACTCTTTGTTCCTTTTCGCATTTACATGGCCAGATCTTTTCCATTTGTAGTTTACACAGGTCTGTTACAATGTGGTTATCTTAACGATTATAGCATCAGAGATGGTTAACATCCTCACTCTGAATGTTCAGAAACCAAAGCTTGTAGGGTTAAGAGACCGTCCAAGGTGAAATGTGCATAAGTGGAAACCCAAGACCTTGAATCCTGTCCTTGGTCTCCTAGAAACCCCCATCCCCCCAATACTCTGAAGTTTTCCTCATGCCAGACTGTTTCCTTCTAAAAGGCCAAGAGAGGAGGCAACACCTGCTAGGAAAGGAACATGGCTCCCACTTTACCACAGAGAATGCCAAGTCTCTGGCTCCTTGAATGGCAGCTTACAGAAAGTTTATTAAGGACCAAAGATTCCATTTCTTTGTGGTCAGTGTTTTTTTTAAGTTAAATACTCATAGTAACAGAGTAGAATGGTGGTTACCAGAGGCTGAGGGGTGGGGGACAAGGGGAGATATTGATCAAAGGGTACAAACTTCCCATTAAAAGATGAGTACATTCTGAAGACTTAATATAGAGGATGGTGACTATAGTTAGTAATAAGAATGTATTGTATACTTGAAATTTGCTAAGAAAGTAGATCTCAGATGTTCTCTCCACCCACAAAAAAGAAATGGTACATATAGGAAGTGATGAATATACTGTCAATTTGATTACAGTAATTTTTTACTATATATATTTACATATTACATATAATGTTGCATACCTTAAATATATATTATTTTCAGTTGTCATAAATAAATGAATAAAAGGCCAAAGAAAAGCTTTTCCTCTTTTCTCCCTCAGTATAAACCACAATCAATTCAATAAGTCTGCAGTAAATTATCCAGCATCTAGATGGCCCAGATCCCCTCTCTCTCCCTTTTCTGTTCCCTCTCCACCTCTGGGCTTCTTTCAGCTGTGTATTCCTCTCTCAAAGTGGAAACAAAATGCCAGGAATTAAAGCACAAATGGACCAATTTAGCATCCTGTGATTTGTGGTGAGCAGGCCACAAATAGGTTGAACAGACCAAAAGGCTAAGATCACTGGCAGAAGTAAGGAATTGGAGGAATCCCAGTTCAGTCTCCCCTTGGCTTCTAGGACTGCAGCTGCCATGAGCCAAGCTGGAAGGGGATGTCCCTGCCCATCCCCCCAAGACTTGCCTAAGCATGGGAACTTCACGCCCACTAGGATGACAAGCATAGCCTGTACCCTATTCACCTTTGGAAGGTGGCAGAGATAGGCAGAAAGAGTACTGGTTTGAGGAGAGCATGAACTCTGGAAGCAGGGTCCTCTGATGACTCCCATAACTGGCACAGTGCCTGGCGCATGGCAGGCCCTCAGGAAACCATGAAAGGAAGTGTGTTTTCATAGGTTGCAACGGAGAGGTTGAATGTTTAGCTTTTTATACCAGCAGCTGCATTCATGCCCCAACCCCCACCACAAAGCCAGAATGTTTACAGAACCACCAAAAGAAGTCAACTCCTCCATGTTTTGGGAGCTTTACCTGAAACTGTTGTTCTTTCCAGGACTACTTAGTAACTTCCTGCTCTCTAAGGGGAACTTGTCTCCGCCAATTTCTAACATTTTCTCAGCTTCCTGCAAGAAAAAGGAGACATTATTTTATCTTGGATCAAGTGAAACCAGTAGTCTACACCAGCCCATTTTTCAATCCCTATAATTTCTACCTAATTTTCTCTCACATTTATTATAAGAGACAGTAGCTATGTTCTTTCATAGTTTTGACTCACCATAAAATGAGTGACAATCCAATATCTGTACCTATTGAACAGTACTTAAAAAAAAAAGAACCTGAATATGAGTAAACCTTTAGATACAACTACCGATTTACTGCAAAGAGGAGCCCGACAGGCTACAGTCGATGGCACTGCAAATGATTTAGCGACTGAAAAACAATATTGTTAACTATAGTCACAAGGCTGGATACTATAACCCCATAACTTACTCATCTCATTGACCTATCACAGCCCTACCCCTTAGCGTTCTGAAGACTGGAGACTTTTATCTCAGATCACTCCTAACTTCCACACTAGCAAGCCCTATAGAAACTTTGGTGATGTGGAGGACATTGCTCACTCTAGTCTTCCTTTCCTCTGCAACCAATGTGAAATTCCCCACAATAACATACCCTATGTGTTAGTTAGTCTGTGGACTTTTGGACTATCCTACTTTAGGCTTGTTGTTGTTGTTTTGTCACTAAGTTGTGTCTGATTCTTTTGTGACCCCATAGCCTGTAGCCCACCAGGCTCCTCTGTCCATGGGATTTCCCATGCAAGAATATTGGAGTGGGTTACCACTTCCTTCTCCAGAGGATCTTCCTGACCCAGGGATTGAATTTTTGGCTTATCCTTATATAGGATCATTGCACTGTATACCTTAAACTTACAACATATTATGTGTCAATTATATCTCGAAAAAATAACACAAGATTTTCAAAATTCAAGATTTTAGGGAAAAATTCCTCTAAAATGAATTTCAAAGTGCCTATTTCAGGCACTAACTGGATGTGGAAAGTCTTTCAGGCTCATCCTTGGACTGGTATCTTCATTTTGCTGCACATCCATTCTCTGCACATATTATAAGCCACTGACAGAAGGTCCATTGTGTGGATGGCAGAGGCCAAGTGCTCAGGAAAGTGAGAAAGGACAGAAAGTCCTATATAAGTTATCTCTATGAACCACAACACATCTGCAATTAAGTATGTAACAAACACTCTCAGAAAATAATAGATTTTGAATAATTATCAAATTAGACCTTTGGGAAAACACAAACTATTCAATCTGATAATAAAAGCAGATTCACATTCATATTCTAAGTGTAAACCTGGTAAGTAGGCTATAGACAAACAGAGGAAAAAACAACTGGTTATTAAATTTGAAGAGGAAGGACAGACGTCAGCTGAGAATATCTTCAGAGTAATCTTCCCCGATCCTAAATATAACCCTTGGGATTCCAGACATGCTGACTTTTCATGTGGCCCTCCTATGTTCTGTAATTTGAGGCTGCCCCAAAGTGTGCAGTTGGTGCAAGAACTATGACCTCTTCCTCCTTGGCCTTCTTCTTGGCATCATCCAACTTCTTCTTTTTGCTCTCAGGCATAAGATCATCCAACCAGCTCAGCTCCCGCTTAGAGAAACAGAGATCCATGACTTTCCGGACAAAGACCAAGGCCAAAACCTGAAGAAATATTAAGAAAATGAATTAAAGGGGCGTGTTCTCTTCTGAAGTAAAAAACCAAGTCTTATATTCACAGCAGACTAAGACATGTCAGGCAGAATCAAACTCAACAATCATCATAGTTGCCTTTTATTGAGGCTCTCTATACCAGATACTACGTGTTTTATGCACAATATTTTATTTAACTATCATCATAACGACTCTACAACTTATTAATTCCCTACTTGAACTAATTTAATTTCTTCACTGAAAAGAGAAACCCTCATCATCAGATTGCCCTAAGAGCTGTCTTCTCCTGGCTCGAGGCCAGTAGGAAGGGCTAGAGGGCAGGACAGGGGTGGCAAGCCTCTCTAGGAGATGGTTTTGGTGGGGCCAGTTATACCCAACCTGAGCATGGGCCACCACAGGGTCAGGGCACCCTGAAGGGCCATGTGGATTTCCTCTGGCCCTCTGCCTGTACATTTACTCGCAAAGCCTTGCTTTATGTCCGCTGCATGGATCTCGAGTGGTTTCTGCCTCTGGCCTCTGACGAGGTTTGACACTCATTTTATAAATGAGGAAACTGAGGCCCAGGGAGAGAAGGTAACTTGCCTAAAATATGACAGCTAATCAACTCAATAGAAATGACCAGAGTTCTCAAATACTTCTCTACTTTCTCCCCATAAGGGCCATTTCAGCCAAAGGAGAACCAATAACAACCCGGAATGCCCTGTGTGGACTGACTGCTATTCACCAGCTAAATCCAGTGACTGGATCAGAAATGGGGCAAATCTGGCTAACTGCATTCATTTCCCCTTAATTTCAACAACTGTTTTCACAATAAATCCAAAATTGAAAGTATCCCTTCCAGGATTTGCTGGGAATTTGCTATTTCTTTAACCAAATACTCAAGCCCTGAACATAGCACCCCAATGCAGAACCCTACATGTACTCTGACAAAACTGAGAATCCCATCAGGAAGATATATATCTAGGAGATTAGGGGGAAAGAACCCCGAAGTTTCCTCATCCTTGAATATTCTCTCAGTAAGACAGACTTCAAAAGTATGTAAATGAATACTCGATATTACCCTCATTGCCTTTTCCCTCCAGAGGCCCATCCTTTGGATAACTTTCAAACAGCCCACTGAATGGTTAGCATTCTCATGACATAGAGTAAGCCAGAGGGAGGGAGGCATCAAGAGGACAGGATGAAGCAGTGAGGTGGTCGGGTGGCATGTACTTCATCATCACCCTGGTTTTAGGAAACAGACTGTCACCTGTTGCACCACACAGTTCAGCTTTCCTGGTCTCCTTTCCAAAGCCTTTGCTTCAGTTTGAAAGGAGGCAGAGGTGTCTCAGTCACTTATCAGTCCTAGACACCTCTTCCTCTCTCCCAGTGACTTGAAACAGTGCATTTTCACCATTATAGACGCTTCTGATGGCAATGAATTCTAAACTGGAACCATACTGCTTTCAGATAATACGCAAATTATCACAAACATGAAGAGTCCTCTCTCCATATCAGATTCATAAAAGACAGAGAAATATTAATAAATAGAAATACAAAGAGGCAGAAAGGCAGATGGATAGTCTTGAAGGAAAACATGGCAAACTACTACACACATGCATCCATACCCCAAGGTCCCCCACATAATGCTTGGTCTGTGAAGACCAGCCAAAAAAGCAGGAACTCACCATCAATAAAGGACTAATATCCAGAATACAGAAAGCACTCCTGAAACTCAACAACAGAAAAACCAACCACCTTATCTCAAAATGGGCAGAGGACTTGAACAGACACTTCTCCAAAGAAGATATACCAATGGCCAATAAACACGTGAAAAGATGTTCAACATAATGTATCACTGCGGACATGAAAACCAAATCAAAACCACAACGAGATACTAACTCACACCCATTAGGCTGGATGTTCTCCAAAAAACCCACCCTGACACCACGTGGACCAACCTTGAAGACATGCTAAGTGAAGCAAGCCAGTCACAAAAGGACAAATACTGTGATTCCACTCACATGAGGTCCTGAGAGGAGTCAAGTTCATAGAGACAGAAATTAGAATAGTGGTTGCCAGGGACTGAGGGGAGTTATTGGTTCACAGGTACAGTTTCAAGTTTTGCAAGATGAAGAAGGTTCTGGAGAAAGATGGTGGTGCTGGCTGCACAAGGTGAATGTACTTAATGCCACTGAATTGTACAGTTACCGTAGTGAAGATGCTAAGTCTTACATTACGTCCATTGTATCGCTATTTTCAAAAATAAAGAACAATACCTTTTAACACTCACCATCATGGGAAAGACAATGGCAGCTGGCGATGCCTTGACGGCCCAGAGCAGCACGAGGCAGGTCAGCTGGATGAGGGTGAACAGGTGCACCTTGCGCAGCGGCACGTGCCGGAGGTAGATGAAGTCCGGCTGGTGCTTCGCGGGCATCCCAAAGAGCTTCAGGCGGTCAAAGAACTGAAAAGGGGGGTCGGCACTTATCTTCCGGTGGTTTTCCTGGGGCTTGTTCGGCCCATTCATGTCTGGTACACCAGAGGCTCTGAAAGGTAGCTAACACCATTTCTACCTGACAGAAGTAGAAACTGAGTCTCAAAGAGAACAGGTCATTTGGTCAAGGTTGGTAAGGGACAGCATCACATTTAAACCTCTCTCTTCTCATTTTCAGTGCAACTTTCTTCCATCCAGACTGTAGCTCCTGAGAGAGCTCTTTCTTGGGGAGTACTGAAAACAAAATAGGCCAATGGCATTCTTCTGCTTAAAAGCCCAAATCTATTTGCTCTTGGAGGAGTTTGGAGCTTTTCACAAATTATTTAAAGTAAAAAGATCAAATGAAACCTCACAACATTCTGGATATAGAAAATATCCTTATATTATAAAAAGGAAAACAGAGACTCTGAGAGATTAAATAACCTGCCCAAAGAACTCAGTGTATAAAAGTGATTACTGGACATTCCAAAAAGACAAAGAGAAACCAGCCACCAATAGAAGAAGCAGCTAAGTTATCATTTTATCTATGATAAAATGAGCTAACACAAGTTAGCTCCTGATTTTCTCAATTCAAAGGACTCAGAGGAATAAGTTGATAGATGGGGAAAGACAATGTGTGACAAGAAGTAATACCTGCTTACCTGGGGCAGTTCCCTGGACTTCCCAATCTCTTCACCAAGGTACCCCCAGTTACACCTCCCCCCACACACATTTTAGCCTGGCACCAAAACTAGTGGCATCCATGGCAACTCACTCCAGTATTCTTGTCTGGAAAATCCCATGGACAGAGGAGCCTGGAGGGCTCTGGTCCACAGGGTCGCAAAGAGTAGGACACGACTGAAGCAACTTGACACGCACATATGCATGTGTAGAAGCCCGTTTGGCTTCTGACCAACCTTCCAAACCTAAGTTTACTAGCATCTGACAAAATACCTAGTGTTTAACACGTGTCTGATAACTGCTGAATAAAACTGACGAAGGACTGGAACCATGGCGCTGAGTCAGGCCACCATGGAAGTCTCTGTGCCCTCATGCCAACACGACTGTATTTTGTCCAGTGTCCAAGGGAATGTCTAAAAGAGCTTAAGCAGCAAGACTAGGAAATAGTTCCTCAAGAACTGGCTTGTGGTTCCCTAGGGAAGCTGCTCTCCCTGGTCAGGAAGGTGAGCTCACAGAGGGAAGACGCTGCCTGGCTGAACCCCATAGTACCTGAATTCCTTGCAGGGAAGACACTCCCATGTAGAGGAACACTCCATACAGGACCGGCATCGGGATAAACTGAAGATGAAAGGGCAGAGACCAGAAATTCAATGTGGTATCGTAGCACACTCAAGATTATATAAACTGCCAAACCTCCAAGAAGGGAAGTAAACTCACAAAATCACTGCAGAAATGCTGCATTCGTTTCTGCTGTTTTTACATGATTAAGAAGCAGAAGCGAAAACAGAAGCTGACAATGATACAAATCATTTTGTTCTGAAATGAAATGATTACATGTAAGTGTAATCTGGTCTTGGTTAAACCATAGGCCTCACATCTTCTCCCCATCTGGTTCTTCCTCCTCCAGGGGAAATGGGCAGGCATGCACACACACACACACACACTCACCCATCTCTTTTACAGAACTGAAATCTTTTAAATCTTTTGTAATCACATAATCATCTCCTCAGGGATTTGGTGTATTTTAATATAGGCTAAAAGCATTTGCTTATTATTAATCAGAGACTTGAGGGCAGGGGTAGGGAGGTATCTTGTCAGATAAAGAATAATTTAGGGAGAAATGGCAACATGATTCTATTACACTTGAATACACACGCACACTTCCCACATTATACCAATCTAGGTAATTTTCAGAGCAGCTTTGTGAGCTAATGAGGCCCATGGAATTAAGGCAAGGAAAATGTCACTGCAAAGACTACTTTTTAACAACTTGCTTTTATGCTGGGGCTAAAGAACATTTCTAAACATAATTCTTCTTTGAACTAGAAAATCCCCATTGGATTTTACATTGTTCTGTCTCTAGAGTGAGTAGACATCTCAGTTTGGTGCTAACCTTGTTAGAAGAACTACTGAGTGATTTCCTAAGAGAATCCTCCTGAGACTGTTCTAGGAGCACCAGGCAATGCCCACCACAATGACTCATGGTTACATTCCAAAGAGCAGACACCTTTGGGCTCCTCCAGATGGCACCCAGATCAGAGGTGGGGGCGTGCCAGGGACAGAGAGTAGAAGGGGGAAGGGGCATGAGGAGAGGTGGCAAGATCAAGCGGAAGGTAAGGGGGCAGGAGGAGGGTTCAAAATCCTGTCCCACCTCTGCCAATTTGCACCCTTAAGCAGCATCTGCATTGCAGGCTGAAGTGGTTGACGAGTCACTAAAAAGTGGGAGGAGGAGGCAAGGGAGATAAATAAGTGCTCCACAATGGCTGGGGCTTGAACTTTCTTTTTTATCTTGTTTTTCCCACAGGTAGGCCTTTCACCCACAAAAAATTTTTTCCTCATGTTCAAAGTAGCTTCTATCTTTCCAAAAGTCCTATTTTCACCCCTTGTCTCATACCAGCCACTGCCCATTTCGCTCTTCTACTTCAATAGAAAAAACTTCTTGACAGAGCTGTCTGCCCACACTCTCTTTTCTTCCTCACCACCTATACACGCTTCAGGTCCCCATCACTAAGCTTCTACTGTATTGTTCCAGTGAATCTGCTCTTGGCAAGTCTCATGAGGCCTCCATGTTACTAAACCCAATGATCTTGGTTTGGTCTTCATTTTTCCAGACAGATTCCAACCAATCATTGCCCTCGCTTGAATTCCCTGACATCATACGCTCCCGGCTCTCCCCTCCCCCTCTGGCAGCTCCTCTGAGTCTCTGTTGCTGTCTCCTCCTCTACCCACCTTCTAAATATTGGACCTCCATGGACTCTGCTCTTCTCTCCACTCCTCCTTTTTTATAGCCACCCTTCCCCCGAGTGCGCTCATCTATGCCCCTGGCTTTCACTACCACCTGTGTGCTACTGACTCCCAACATTTATATTTTTAGTCTAACCCCCACTAGCCTCTTCACTCAGATGCCTACTAGACATCTCACTCAAATCTGATCACAGCCCATCCCTTACGAAATCACTTCCTCCTTCATACAGTCTTCTCCGCCTTAGATGCCATCACTCTGCACCCAGATGGTCAAGCCAAAAACCTAGCAGTCATTTTTATGTTTCCATTCTCCCATTCCATATCCAGTCAACCAGCAAGACCTGATCTCCTCCGAGATATACAAAAGTTATGCCTTTTATGTATTCCTTACTATCAACTTCCCCATCCAACCACCATCCTCTCTCATCTGTAATAGACTCACCAGTCTCTCTACCTCTATTTTTCCTCAACCTTAAATACTTATTCTCTAGATATGAGCCAGAGAGATCTTTTTAAAAAAATACTAAATGGATAATGTCCCTCTACTGTTAAAACCCTTTGAAGGTTACCTTTAACAGTGTCAACAAGCCCTACCTGATCTGCCCTTGCCCTCTTCAATCTCATCTCGCAGTGCTTTTGCTTTAACATCCCTGAGCCACACGGCCCTGGTAGCTCCTAGAACATGTATCATTATTTCCCACTTCAGGACTTGTCTAGACTGCTTTTCTCCCTTCCCCCCATGTCCTCTCCCACCACTCATGGCAGGGCTGGCTCCATCTCATCTTAAACACCATTTCCTTAGAGAGGCCTTCTCTGACCACACTAACAAAACACATCCCTTTAATTCTCTATAGAACCATACAACACTGTATATTTCCTTTGATCACATATTACATTCTGTAACTACCCTGTTTATTTTCTTAACTAACTTCCTTAACTACATCTTATCTGTCTTGCTCCCCTCAGAATAAACTCCTCAGGGCAGGTATTTGTATGTGTATCTATTTATCGTACCACTGTACTCCCAGCACACATCAGGCACTTAATATTTACCTAGTGAGCGAATGAATGGTTGTACCTTTAATACAGCTGTCATGAAGACTGAGCAGCCCATCAACACAAAGATCATAAGGCCTGTCACTCTCTGCTCTCGGATGCCCAAGAATTTGGGCTGTTCTCCTGGGGCAGAGCACTCAGATTCCAGTTTGAGGCTATTCACGTGTGTGATGGATAGGACGGTTGCAGCCACAAACCAGGGCAGGCCCATGATGGAGCAGACACCCAGCATGATGGCCACCATCAGCAGGTCCAGGTGGTAGCCACATCCTTTCTGTGGGGAAACAGAGTCTCCATCACCATCAGTGGGCTGGCTGTAGTGGGACATAGGACAGTGAGCTAAGAGTCTCAGGCCCAAAGCAGGAAGGATAAGGAAGGGGTCCAGGGATTCCAGAAGAGTCTTGCAGCCCCTCCTGGTTTGGAGGGAACAGAGAAGAAAGAGAAACCTTAGCGTGTCCTACATATGCCAATATCCAGTTTTTATCCAAGTGTCCCCAGATCTCACCCTGAGTATCACATATTCAAAGATTCATCCTTTCTCGGCAGAGTAGCCAAAGACACATCTTGACCATTCTAGAGGGTCGACCCTACAGGAGTCGGCGATAAAAAGGTTTCTATAAACACTCCCCATTCCTCGCCAAATATGGATGTTGCCTACTCTAGGGAATGAAGGAATAGAGACAAGTCATGAAGCCTCTCACTAATCAATGTATTGGCACCAACCCTACCTCCTAGGATCCTTGGGCTCAAGGTTCAGTCTGGAAACCTCAGTAATGGACACCAATGGGAGAACAGTTGTCTCCAGGAAACAGTGGTCCAAGCCCTAACCTGAACCTCAGGAAGATAATCCTGGACCAGAGCATGTGATCATATAGGGACCACCAAGAATTCTGCCCACCAACCTCCCCCATAGGTCTGAGAGGAGAGTAATAGATTCCAAGCTTCCTTCACATTGTACAAACACGCTCTACTCTAGTTTCATCTCCAAACCAATCTCTGTCATTAATAAAGGAGTCAGAAACCCCTGGAAACTCTCTATGAGCTCCTTCCATAACTGCTTTCACCCAGGTTCTACAGTTCCTGGTCTAAATGGGCTTTCCCTAAATTTTTTTAAAGATGTAATAGGTTGCCATTATTATTATGCCATTATTCTAGGTCAGAAATTTTTCTTACCTTGAGTTTGTGTTCCTTCCTGTTAATGATGACGGCTGTGATCTGCTGGTCCATGAATATTAGGATAGTGCAGAGCAGTGCTGGGATAACTGCAGCAATCACGGTCCACCAGGGATTGGGGCCAACGGGACTGATAATCCACCCTCGGTCATCCCTTGTTGGCTAAAGGGAGAAAGCAAGGTTTTGTTTTTGTATTTTAAGTTAACTGTAGTCATTAGGGCAAAACAGATCAAACTGAATCACAACAACCACATTTCTTTTTATTCTTGAATGAAAATTCTCCAAAAAAAAAAAAAAAAAAGACATGTAATACAGCAATTCCTTAGAAAATCTATGACCTTGTTCCAAATCCCCTTTGAAAGAGTCAGTCCTCAACTGTCAATTTCTTATGGAATATTCACTAATCCTTCACTTCCTTCCCTGGCTCTCCAAACTCCTGTGTACAGAAAAAGTGACTTTATCTCCGCATCGACCCAGATAAAATATATTAACTAATAACAAAATCTGTTGTTTAAAGAAGAATTTATAACTTTCAAAGACAATATAACTAGCTTTGATTATCCTCCTCACTACTCTCCCCACCAGAAGCCATATCATGTATGTTTACAGCACAAATAAAGGCAACAGAGTCAGTTACGTGGAATCTCAGGGGCCTGGTCCAAGACCCGCCTCCCATCAGCAATGAAACAAGGTCCAGGCCCTAGAGACCTGAGAGAGGAGCCCAAAACGCTGAATCTGGGGACTCACATGATCTGGGATCCTCTTCAGTGACCCTCTAAGACCACTGTTCATAAATCTTACAAACTAACTGTTGCTGCTACTGCTAAGTCACTTCAGTTGTGTCCGACTCTGTGCGACCCCATAGACGGCAGCCCACCAGGCTCCCCTGTCCCTGGGATTCTCCAGGCAAGAACACTGGAGTGGGTTGCCATTTCCTTCTCCAATGCATGAAAGGGAAAATTGAAAGGGAAGTCGCTCAGTCGTGTCCAACTCTTCTAACTAAACTCTTCTAAATCTAAAAAAAAAATGCCAGGGTACTCTGGGGAAGAAAAGTTCACTTTGATTGGCAAGTAGGGATGGAAGATAAAAGGCCAGGGATACAAACTGGCCCCAAACTCATGAACAAAGCAAAGACTTTAATCCAAAGTATTTGGTTCCACATTGGTTATCATTCTAGGATTCAAAGACTCTTCAATAATGTCACCAAGTTCCAAATTATTAATAGGTTAGGTTCTGAAAGTTTATAGAATCTGTGTTTCCTTAGTAATGATGTTCTAAATGGTTGTTAGATTGCTAGGTCAACACAAAAACTTATTAATCCCTAACTGACATTAACCCACCAATAATAGTACTAGCCTTCAGACTGGGTCTTGGTCACTGGGGGTCATGTGGTATAACAGGGAAGAGAAGAAAGAAGAAAATGTTCTCTCTGCTTCCTGAAAGGGAGGCCTGCCAATGAGCAGCACTGCCTTTGACACTCCCCCATTTTCTCTGACGTCTCTCCCATCTTCCAGAGGACTTCTTCCCAGATGTCCCAGAAATGCAGTGCCTTCTGACTATTGGAAGCCTACCCATCAGGAAACCTTTCCAAGAACTGCTTAATGCTCCAAGATTACTTATTTTTACACAAAATCCATTCCTCCTGCATTGTCGACCTCAGCCAGCTATTAGAGAAAAAGCTGCTTGCACTCATTCACACAGGGTGAGAATGATATACATTCTAGGAGGTATATACTTTTAAAGAGGACTTTTTTAATCCATCAATTTCTAACTGGGTGGAATTTCAGTTGAATTTAACAAAACGAAATAAAATTTTTTCAAGCAATACAGAAAAAGATATTTTTAACCAGGCCTGCTTCAGGGAAAGAGAAAGGGAAGACGAAGGCTGACTATGCCGGGTGTTTACAAGTTACCACGGGCCTGCGTTCCTGGCTTCCTCCTCCTCCCCAGCCTCCCCCATTCCCTCCTCTCCTGGCTCCTCTCCAGTCCCCAAGGACACCCAGGTTTCCTCTTCTCTCCACCCTGTGGGGATCTGTGGAACTGAGCTCAGCTGTTCTATCTTCTCAGTTTCCTCAGTAGGTACCCCCAAACTGAAACAGGTTCGAGTCCCCATGTTTAGATCATCTGTTTTACTTTTTGTATAGATTTTTGGATCAACAGTATTGATTATAGACAGATATACAAGCAATGAATTAGCGTTGAAGAGAGGTCACGATTACTCTGGTGGGAGCCCTAGAATGAGGGTAAAGCTCCTCCACCACCTCACCTCCTCATGGGGCAAGATACTTGAGGAGCAGGACTGAGGCTTACAAAGAGCATTTTCACCCTTCCTGATTTCCTAAGACAGCTGATGCTCAATGAAGTGCTGTGAACCAGAACTTGTTCCAGAGACCCACATTCTCACAGTCTTTGGTATATGTTTATGTAAATACAAATATTCCATTGTTTTATTTTTTTAATTATTTATTTGGCTGCACTGGATCTTATTAATAGCTGTGGCATGGAAACTCTTGGTTGAGCCATGTGGGATCTAGTTCCCTGACCAGGGATAGAACCCAGCTCCCTGCATTGGGAGTATGGAGTTCTAGCCACTGGACCACCAGGCAAGTTCCCACATTTCATTGTTATAAATCTTCACATATTAAAGACAATAAATGGCATTAAGAAAATAAATAAGGCTTTTCATTCATTAAACAACATTAGGTTTTCTGACTTCTGATTTGAACCCAGTCAAGCCTGAAGAGTTTGTTTTTCTGAATGGTATGGCATGAGCAGCACA
The DNA here is from genome assembly GCF_014754425.2 of Oryx dammah. Lineage (NCBI taxonomy): Eukaryota > Metazoa > Chordata > Mammalia > Artiodactyla > Bovidae > Oryx > Oryx dammah. Next base: position 88,920,138 of record NW_024070213.1, on the reverse strand, counting down.
ACTCAGATTTAGAGGACTACAAAACACATGATTAGGATAAGGAGAGGCCCCTGAAATAACTCGGGATCAGATTCTATGAACTACATAATGGCACCAAGTACCCTAAGATCTGTTTACCTTGAACACACTGGGAACCTGAAGCTTGGGTGATGGGACTCCAATCAAAAAATCAATAATCACCATTGTGAAGATAGTGAGGAAGACGGCAAAGTCACTCACCATGGAGCGGACCTGGCATGAAAAAGGATTGGAGATGTGTTACAGTGGATGAAACACAATAGAAAAGACTCAGGTATTGTAAAATGCTTAAACATGCTCAGAAGAATGATTTAATTTTATCGGTCAATTAATACAAGCATATTTAAACAACAGGACTATGTTAACATGCCCAAATTAATACCACCAAAGTGTGGGTATCATAAGGGAGAATGAATCCTCTGACAAATTCTCCTGGGACCCACTCCAAACTCTGAGGAGTTCTGTTTAGAGAATCTGGGCCCAGCATTTAGGGAATAGCTCTGAGAACTTGGGATAAGATTTCCTGGGACCAACAAGATCCAGCTGCACCCAGACCTCGCGGCAGCACCAACTCCTCCCTCTTTGCTCTCAGCCCCAGCATCAAATCCATACGCAAGTCCTGTTGGCTCTGCTTTTAGCTCATGCCCAGAATCTGACCCCTTCTCACCACCCCATAGCTCCCAACCAGATCAGAGGCACCAGTAGCTCTTGTCTCTGTACCTGCAGCAGACTCCTAACCCTGCCTCTGTCCTTATGTAAAGCTGCTGGAATGAGCATTCAAAACACAAGTCAGATCATGTCACCCTTCTACCAAAACCCTGAAATCCCTCTTCATTTCACAGAGCTAAAAAGCCCAGAGACCTCGTTGGCCAGTGGGGCCCACACACATCTGATATCATTACTGCTCTGACCCAGGTCCTAATGCTCCCCAGCTCACTCTGCCTGTCCCAGCCACACAGCCCTCCTTGCCGTTTCTTACTCACGCCAGACTCTCCCACCTCAGGGCCTTTGCACTTGCTCACCCTTTGCCTCAGCGGCTTTTCCTCCAGGTGCCTCCATGGGCAGCTCCCTCCTTTACAGCCACTCAAGTATCACAGTTTCCACTTAATCGTCTCTCACGGTCACCACCCTCCACCCTAGTACTTCCTGTGTGCCTTTCCTACGTTTCTTTTCTCCAAACCCCCTCAGCACCATTCTGCCCCTAAGAGGACTGACTAACCGATTTTATAGTTTTGTAGCTTTAATAAAACACAGTCCCCCTCAGTGTCTAGTGCCCACTGTATGCCCACCTTAATCTGAGCTTCCAACAAGACTGAGCCAGATATAACATCTGGCCAGATATACATGGCCACATGTAACATCACTGATACCTTAACCTGACTTTGCTTTCTTTTGAAACCTGAGGTTTCTAGCTCCCCTTCCCTGGTTTTTTTAGTTCTCCTCTGAATGTTACATAAATTCTCTGAACATGTAGCTGCTCTACCAAGAAGCCCATCCTGGGGCCCAGGGTCCTTCTCTTCTCTGAACTCCTGTGGCACTTATATCCCAGGATGGCATCCATCTAATGACTGCTATCTCCTATGGGCCTGGTTGTTTCATGGGTTTTCCCTTCCTATTGATGACAGGGACACTCTCTCTCTCTCTCTCTCTCTATATATATATATATATATATATATATATATACACACACACAAATTAGAGGATAATTACTTCACAACATTGGAAGGTTTCTGCCATACATCAACACAAATCAGCCATAGGTACACATACGTCCCCTCCCTCTCAAACTCCTATCCCACCTCCCTCCCCATCCCACTCCTTTAGGCTGTCACAGAGCACCGGCTTTGAGTTCCCTGCATCATTCAGCAAACTTCTACTATCTATTTTACATATGGCAATGTGTATGTTTCAAGGCTATTCTCTCACATCATCCCACCTTCTCCTTCACCACTATGTTCAAAAGTCTATTCTTCATGTCTGTGTTGCCTTTGCTGCCCTGCAAGTAGGAATAAAACTACCATATGAGAAGCTAAAGGAGAAAAGGAAAGATATACGCATTTGAATGCAGAGTTCAAAGAATAGCAAGGAGAACTAAGAAAGCCTTCCTAAGTGAACAATGCAAAGAAATAGAGGAAAATAATAGAATGGGAAAGACTAGAGATCTCTTCAAGAAAATTAGAGATACCAAGGGAACATTTCATGCAAAGATGGACACAATAAAGGACAGAAATGTTATGGACTTAACAGAAGCAAACAATATTAAGAAGAGGTGGCAACAATACACAAAAGAACTATACAAAAAAGATCTTAATGACCCAGACAACCATGATGGTGTGATCACTCACCTAGAGCCAGACATCCTGGAATGCAAAATCAAGTGGGCCTTAGGAAGCATCACTACAAACAAAGCTAGTGGAGGTGATGGAATTCCAGCTGAGCTATTTCAAATCCTAAAAGATGATGCTGTTAAAGTGTTGCACTCAATATACCAGCAAATTTGAAAAACTCAGCAGTGGCCACAGGACTGAAAAAGTCAGTTTTCATCCCAATCCCAAAGAAAGGCAATGCCAAAGAATGTTCAAACTACCGCACACTTGCCCTCATTTCACACGCTAGCAAAGTAATGCTCAAAATTCTCCAAGCCAGGCTTCAAGAGCACATGAACCATGAACTTCCAGATGTTCAAGCTGGATTTAGAAAAGGCAGAGGAACCAGAGATCAAATTGCCAACATCTGTTGGATCACTGAAAAAGCAAGAGAGTTCCAGAAAAATATCTACTTCTGCTTTATTGATTATGCCAAAGCTTTTGACTGTGTAGCTCACAACAAACTGTGGAAAATTCTTCAAGAGATGGGAATACCAGTCCACCTGACCTGCCTCCTGAGAAATCTGTATGCAGGTCAAGAAGCAACAGTTAGAACCAAACATGGAACAACAGACTGGTTCCAAACTGGGAAAGAAGTACGTCAAGGCTGTATATTGTCACCCTGGTTATTTAACTTCTACGCAGAGTACATCATGCAAAATGCTGGGCTTGAAGAAGCATAAGCTGGAATCAAGATTGCCGGGGGAAGTATCAGTAATCTCAGATATGCATATGACACCACCCTTAAGGCAGAAAGTGAAGAAGAACTAAAGAGCCTGATGAAAGTGAAAGAGGAGAGTGAAAAAGCTGGCTTAAAATTCAACATTCAAAAAACAAAGATCATGGCATCCAGTTGCAAATAGATGGGGCAACAATGGAAACAGTGAGAAACTTTATTTTGGGGGGCTCCGAAATCACTGCAGATGGTGATTGCAGCCATGAAATTAAAAGACGCTTGTTCCTTGGCAGAAAAAGCTATGACCAACCGAGACAGCATATTAAAAAGCAGAGACATTACTTTGCCAACAAAGGTCCGTCTAGTCAAAGCTATGGTTTTTCTAGTAGTCATGTATGGATGTAAGAGTTGGACTATAAAAAAAGTTTGAGCGCTGAAGAATGGATACTCTTGAACTGCGGTGTTGGAGAAGACACTTTGAGAGTCCCTGGGACAGCAAGGAGATCCAACCAGTCCATCCTAAAGGAAAATCAGTCCTGAATATTCACTGGAAGGACTGATGCTGAAGCTGAAATTCCAATACTTTGGCCACATGATGCAAAGAACTGACTCATTGGAAAAGACTCTGATGCTGGGAAAGATTGAAGGCAGGAGGAGAAGGGGACGACAGAGGATGAGATGGTTGGATGGCATCATCGACTTGATGGACATGAGTTTGTGTCCATCGGGAGTTGATGAACAAGGAAGCCTGTCATGCTGCAGTCCATGGGGTGGCAAAGAGTCGGACACTACTGAGCGATTGAGCTGAGCTGATGACCCAGCAATCCTGGGCATATACCCTGAGGAAACAATAACTGAAAAAGACACATGTACCCCAGTGTTCACTGCAGCACTATTTACAGTAGCTAGGACATGGAAGCAGCCTAGATGTCCATCAACAGATGAGTATTTAAGGAAGTTGTGGCACATATACACAATAAAATATTACCCAGCTATAAACAGGAACACATTTGAGTCAGTTCTAAAAAGGTGGATGAACCTATAGAGCTTATTACAGAGTGAAATCGGAAAGAGAAAGAGAAATATCATATATTAATGCATACAATATGGACTCTAGAAAGATGGCACTGATGATCCTACTTGCAGAGCAGCAAAGGAGACACAGACATGTCTATTTGTAAATTATATAGTAACTTTATGAGATATAATTCACATGTTTTACAGTTTATTGTTTTTTAATCAAAGTATACTTGATTTACAGTGTTTCAGGTGTACAAAAAAGTGATTCAATTTCATATATATATTATTCTTCAGGTTCTTTTCCATTATACGTCGATTACAAGACACTGAGTAGAGCTCCCTGTGCTATACAGCAGGTCCTTGTTTATCTATTTTATATATAGTAGTGTGTGTATCTGTTACAGAGACAACATTTTAAGCTTCTTTTGCATCCCCTATTTCACTTCAGCCAAGCGTGAGCAAGTAGCAAGTTATTCAGTACACAACTGCCACCTGTCATTGTATGTCCAGACCAGAAATAACAACTTCTTTAGAAATTACTTATTTAGAACTGCAGCCTCCACCTGCCCTCCATGCACCTTCCCTTAACCACTGACATCTAAGACTGTGTCGCTGTCTTGAATGTATACACAGAAAATGTCTTATCAACTGATACCCCCACTCATTCACACATCCTGCTTTGCATATCTGACTGATAAAAGCCTCACACACAGAAAAAACACCATTTCCTCCTGATCTTAGCTCCTCCTCAAAGCAAAGATACCTTTATTCCCTCTGTAAGGTGAAGGTGAAGTCGCTCAGTCGTGTTCGACTCTTTGCGACCCTGTGGACTGTAACCTACTAGGCTTCTCCGCCCTGCTTGGCCTCTAATTCCACCCCGCCCAAACCAGTCATGAAACAACAATGCTGTCTGCGTCAGGGAGAGGCAGTTGAAGCTTCAAATCATCGTGCAAACCAAGTCAAGAGTGTTTTGGCTGCTGCAGTCAATGTGCCCAGTGATTCCACAAGCTATTACTAGTCACCCCCAAAAGGAGACTCTGGGGTCCCCTACACATCCTAGGCAATCATCCCAATGTACTGTCTTCAGGTGCCAGTTCCAGCTACTGCTTGCGACATACCCCAGCATTCTGGAAATGAGATGTAACTGAACACGATGACCCCCTTAAACTCACCGGACAATTTTCAATCAAAAATTCTTAGGTATTAACCCCTCATCCTACACCACACATCTATGAAAGAGGCTGACACAGGAAGAAGAGACGGCCACGGCCTCCAGAATCAGGTCTTTTGGAGCTCTGCACCAGTCAATGTACTCATAAGCAGCATGGAGGCTGAGAACGGGTTCTGTGAGATTAGAAGTCTAACACAAAAGAAATGCAAGAGTGTGCTACCTACTCTGGTTGGGAAATAGCGACTCGTCTTGAACGTCTTCAAGGTGCTGGAAAGGATGAAGGTGGTGAAGAAGAGAATGCAGGACCAAAAGAGCACGTCAGGAGTATAGGGTCCGTGGTGGCCGCAGGCAGAGCCTGTGAACTCTCCGTGCATCTCCTGGCACTCCTGGAGGAATAGACATTCTGGGTGATGAAAGGCAGGCACGAGAGCGGAAACAGCTGCTGTCTCCTAACTGTCACTGTCATCCTAGGGTTGCTGGGACATGGAGGCTGCCTGTAGCCTCCACCTGCCCTCCGTGCAGCCGTGGGCTCTTGTTTGCATTTTGGGTGACTGCTTATGGTCCTAACTAAGACACTTTTGTAAATGAAATCAGAACTGTCCTGAGCAAACATGAGGTTCTGGGATGGCCCCAGCTATTGCACTGTTTTTATTACAGAGGACTTCCAAACTTGAATGTTCTTCGAGCCCCCACAAAATCTGGATTTGTCCCCTGATCCTCCCTGATTTCACTCCCACACATCCTCGTTGTAGGGTCACTGGGCAGGACGTGTGTGGGAAAGAGGTGCGAGGTCATCTTCCTTTTCCTTTGTGTACAAGAGAATTCCAAAGGGAAAGGAAAGTCAGTTAAGAATTGTGTCCTAAAAAAACAAAGCCCAAAAGCTTTATTTCTATCAACACCAGAGTTTACTGAAGGGCTCCCCACTTCTACCTAGAAGGACCGCACAAGCCCAGTGGCCAGAAGGCTGAGCTGCCTGGCAGCGCCCAGACTTACACTAACAGTCAGGTTGGCCCAGTGGACTTCTGTTACCACGATGTTGTGGTCCTTCCAGTACTGCAAAGTGTGATTGTTTGGATTCTCTGGGAGGGTACACCTGCAGCTGAGGGGAAGAGAAGAAACAGTCCTGAGAGAAGTAGCCGAGTATTCAAGTAAATATTCTGAGCCATGACAGGGCCATAGGCATTGCCAAAGCCCGTGCTATTTCTCCTTTGCCCGCTTCAGATCCTTGAGGTTGGTCCTATTCATTGAGACCCAACTATACCCTGATTTTTCAGTCAGTCATTACTAAAATTGGGCTCAAATCAGCATGTGGGTCTTCAGATACTGTGCTGACAAGTTAGGCATCTGATGTGGTAATTCCCTTGCTTAGTTTCTATCTTTTGGGCTCTTCCTACAAAATTCATTCTACATAGCAAGGAGGATGGGATACCCCATTCAGCTCTTACTAGCCTCCCCAAGCCTAAATATTTTGTACCTTAAACCCCTATCACATTCTTGCTTTAAAATCAGAGCCTGATTGTAAAGCATTCTCCCTGGTAATATCTACTCTCCTGGTCATTCCCTGGCTTCCCGGCCTCATGTTGCATCCAAACCAGAGCAGGCCAGACCTGTCCCACTGGCCACCATGTTGCTTCCCAGTCCCAGCAGGCTGCACGCCCGTAGCGGCTCCCAGTATACTCAGCTGACTTGGCCGTTCCCAGCAACTTGGTTTCACCTCTGATTCTGCCAAGCATGCCTTCTAAGGATGTAGTGTGACAGGATTAAAATTCAAAAATATCTCAATAGGTAATAACAATAGAAGGAAATCAACAAAGCAAAAACAGAGAAAGCCATAAAGTACTATATTTATGTATTAAAAAGATCAGTTCCAAACTTGGAAACAACAAAAATGTTCTTCAGAAGGTGAATGTGTGTACGGTAGTACCTCTAGACAATGGACTGTTATTCACTGCTAAAATGAAATGAGCTACCAAGCCACAAGAAGACAAAGAAGACATTTAAGCACATATTATGAAGTGAATAAAGCCAATCTGAAACGCCTACGTGCTGTATGATTACAACTATATGACACAGTAGGAAAGGCAAAACTATGGAGTAAGAAGATCAGTGGTTGCCAGAGATTGGGGTGAGGGGGAGGGATGAACAGGCAGGGCACAGAGGATTTTTAGGGCAGAGAAACTATTCAGTAGGATGCTATAACGGCAGATATGTCACTATACGTGTGTCAAAACCCACAGAATATACAGTTCCAGGAGTGAACCCTAATGTAAACTCTGGGTTATAGGTAATCATGATGTGTCATTGACTGCAACAAACATGTCACTCTGGTGATGGATGCTGATAGTGGGGGAGACTAGCACGGTGGGGGCCAGGAGGTATACGAGAACTGTCTGTACTTTGTGCTCAATTCTGCTGTTATCCTAAAATTTGCTCTCAAAAAATTAACTCTATTAAAAAATCAGTTACACACCTATTACCATAAAATCACTTAAAGAATTGGGGAGTTCTAGCTTTATAAATGGAGAAGACAATGGCAACCCACTCCAGTACTCTTGCCTAGAAAATCTCATGGACGGAGGAGCCTGGAAGGCTGCAGTCCACGGGATCGCTGAGGATCGGACACGACTGAGCGACTTTACTTTCACTTTTCACTTTCATGCATTGGAGAAGGAAATGGCAACCCACTCCAGTGTCCCAAGGACAGGGTAGCCTGGTGGGCTGCTGTCTATGGGGTCGCACAGAGTCGGACACGACTGAAGTGACTCAGCAGCAGCAGCTTTATAAAGGGCTTCCCTGGTGGTTCAGATGTAAAGAATCTGCCTGCAATATGAATCAACAGTGGAATGCAACTGAAATGTTAAAAAAAAATACTATCTTGGCGCTTCCCTGGTGACTCAGTGGTAAAGAATTGCCTGCCAATGTAGGAGACACCGGTTCAGTCCCTCATCCAGGAAGATCCCACATGCCAAGGCGCCACTAAGCCTGTGCACCACAACCATCGACCCTGTGCTCTAGAGCCCAGGAACCACTACCGAGCCTGTGTGCCGCAACTACTGACGCCTGCTCGGACAGGAGCGTCTGCTCCACAAGGGAAGCCGCCACAACGGGAAGCCTGCACACCACATCAAGAGTAACCCCAGGCCTCTGCAACTGGAGAAAGCCTGAGCGGCAACGAAGACCCAGACAGCCAAAAATAAACAAAATTAGTTTTTAAAGAAAATACTGTCTTGAGCTTTGTTAACAAAGAATTTCGGTATCCAAATCCAAAGCCTACACAATCCAGAGCTGGTCACTTTTGTCTGTCTTCTCCCACTTGGACATAAACTCATGAGGGTAGAACTTTTGTCTGTCATGTTCACTGCTATGTTTCCAGGCTCTAAACAGTGCTGGGCACATAGTAGGTGCTCAATGAATATTTGTTAAATGAATAAATTAATGATTAAAAAAGGTCAAAGAGTGAACCTTCCTCCAATGCCAATCAGAAATCCACTAGGTTTCAAAGATTATATTCCCTGACGGTGATTACTTCGTAATAAAATAATTTTTAAATTCTAATACATATTTAAGGAGTTATTTTTAAAGTGTGAATAAGGGATAGCTAGAATCTAGAAAAGTGTATTGAGGCTGGCTGGCAGGCATCTCCACACAGTGTGCCTTCTGCTCAGGCAGTTTCAGACTGATATTGTTCACTTCACAACCAGACCTTCCACATCAGAATGGTACAACCAGAACGGAGGGAACTTGATGTACAAAGCTAAAGGATAGGGAGAATTCTCTTTAGTCATAATTCAGAGTACACGATTCCCAAGAAGAAATGTTTACAGGACCAGACTCTCCTAGAAGGATGAAGACACAGTGAAACTATCTTTTTTTCAACTTAGCCAAACTATATTGAATAAGTGGAAAAAAAAAAGTTGAAATCTAGGTAAGTAAGTAGATTCTGTGTGTGTGTGTTAGTTCTAGAAAGTCATGTAGGTCTTCAGAGAATCACTCAACTTTTCTTCAGCATTATTGTTTGGGGCATAGGCTTGGATCACTATGATGCTGAATGGCCTGCCCTGGAAATGAACCAAGATCATTCTGTCATTTTTGAGTTTGCACCCAAGTACTGCATTTCATACTCTTTCACTGACTATGAGGGCTACTCCATTTCTTCTAAGGGATTCTCGCCCACAGTAGTAGATATAATGGTCATCTGAATTAATTCACTCATTCCTGTCCATTTTAGCTCACTGATTCTAAGATAGCGATGTTCACTCTTACCATCTCCTGCTTAACCACACATCCAATTTGCCTTGATTCATGGACCTAATATTCCAGGTCCCTATACAATATTGTTCTTTATAGCATCGGACTTTACTTTCACCATCAGACATATCCACAACTGAGTGTTGTTTTTGCTTTGGCCCAGCTGCATCATTCTATCTGGAGTTATTAGTAAATGCCATCCACTCTTCTCCAGTAGCATATTGGACACCTTCTGACCTGGGGGGTGCTCATTTTCCAGTGTCATATCTTTTTGCCTTTTCATACTGCTCATGGGGTTCTCATGGCAAGAATACTGGAGTGTTCTTTTCATCATAGGGGATTGGAATACAAAAGGAGAAAGTCAAGAGATACCTGGAGTTACAGGCAAGTTTGGCCTTGGAGTACAAAATGAAACAGGGCGAAGGCTAACAGAGCTATGTCAAGAGAACACACTAGACATAGCAAACACCCTCTTTCCAACAACATAGAGGTGACTCAACACATGGACATCACCAGATGGTCAATACTGAAATCAGAATGATTATATTCCTTGCAGCGTAAGATGGAGAAGCTCTATACAGTCAGTAAAAACAAGACCTGGAGCTGAATGTGGCTCAGATCATTAGTTTCTTATTGTAAAATTCAGTCTTATATTGAATAAAGTAGGGAAAAATACTAGGCCATTCAGGTAAGATCTGAATCAAATCCCTTATGATTATACAGTGGAGGTGATAAATAGATTCAAGGGATTAGATCTGGTAGACAGAGTGCCTGAAGAACCAAGGACAGAGGTTTGTAACACTGTACAGGAGGCAGTGACCAAAACCATCCTAAAGAGGAATGCAAGAAGGCAAAGTGGTTGTGTGAGGAGGCTTTACAAATAGCTGAGGAAAGAAGAGAAGGAAAAAGCGAGGGAGAAAGGAAACGATATATCCAACTGAATGCAGAATTCCAGAGAATAGCAAGGAGAGATGAGAAGCCTTCTTAAGCAGTACCAAAAAAAAAGAGGAAAATAATAGAGTGGAAAGACTAGAGATCTCTTCAAGAAAACTGGAGATATCAAGGGAATATTTCATGCAAGGATGTGCATGATAATGGACACAAAAAGTAAGGACCTAACAGAAGCAAAAGAGATTAAGAAGAGGTGGCAAGAAAACACAGAACCATATTAAAAAAAGGTCTTAACGACCAGGATAACAATGATGGTGTGGGCACTCACGTAGAGCCAGACATGCTGGAGTGTGAAGTCAAGTGGGCCTTAGGAAGCATTACTACAAAGAAAGCTAGTAGAGTGATGAAACTCCAGTTGAGTTATTTCAAATCCTAAAAGATGATGCTGTTAAAGTACTGCACTCAATATGTCAGGAAATTTGGAAAACCCAGCAGTGACCACAGGACTGGAAAAGGTCAGTTTTAATCCCAGTCCCAAAGAAGGGCAGTGCCAAAGAAAGTGTCCAGTTCAAACTACTGGACAATTGCCCTCATTTTGCAAGTTAGTAAAGTTATGCTCAAAAATCCTTCAAGTTAGGCTTCAACAATACATGAACTGAGAAAAGCTGGGTTTAGAAAAGGCAGAGGAACAAAAGATCAAACTGCCAACGTTTACTGAATCGTGGAGAAAGCAAAGAAATTCCAGAAAAGCATCTACTTGCTTCACTGACTATGTGAAAGCCCTTGACTATGTGGATCATGACAAACTGGTGAAAATTCTTAAAGAGATGGGAATAGCAGACCACCTTAGCAGACCAAGAAGCAACAGTTAGAACCTTACACGGAACAACTAACTGGTTCCCAGCTGGGAAAGGAGTACATCAAAGCTATATGTGACCCTGCTTATTTAATTTCTATGCAGAGTACATCATGCGAAATGCTGGGCTGGATGAATCATAAGCTGGAATCAAGACTGCCAGGAGAAATATTAACAACTTCATATATGCATATGATACCACTCTAATGGCAAAAAGTGAAGAGGAACTAAAGAGCTTCTTGATGAAAGTGAAAAAGCTGGCTTTAAGCTCAACATTCAAAAATGAAGATCCAGTCCCACCATTTCATGGCAAATAGGGAAAAAGTGGAAGCAGTGACAGACTTTATTTTCTTGGGTTCCAAGATCACTGCAGATGGTGACTGCAGCCATGAAATTAAAAGATACTTGCTCCTTGGAGGAAACCTATAACAAACCTAGACAGTATATTAAAAAGCAAAGACACCATTTTGCTGACAAAGGTCCGTATAGTCAAAGTTATGGTTTTTCCAATAGTCATGTACAGACATGAGAGTTGGACCTTAAAGAAGACTGAGCACTGAAGAATTGATGCTTTCAAATTGTGGTGCTGGAGAAGACTCTTAAGAGTCCCTTGGACAGTAAGGAGATGAAACCAGTCAATCCTAAAGGAAATCAGTCCTGAATATTCATTAGAAGGACTGATGCTAATACTGAAGCTCCAATATTTTGGCCATCTGATGCAAAGAGCTGACTCACTGGAAAAGACCCTGATGTTCGGAAAGACTGAAGGCAGGAGGAGAAGGTGTAACAGAGGATGAGATTGTTAGGTAGCGTCACTGCCTCAGTGGACATGAATTTGAGCAAATTCTGGGAGATAGTGGAGGACGTGGGAGCCTGGCATGCTGCAGTCCATGGTGCTGCAAAGAGTTGGACACAATTTGGCAACTGAACAACAAAGTAGATTTCTAGACCTTTTGGATACAGAGTAAGAGACCTATGGATCTATAAGGAATTATTAATATTTTCTACCTAATGATTCCTAAGAGTAGCCTATATATACTCACAGAGAATGTGATGTGGTCCAAAGCCTCACAAGTTTTTGCAAAAAGAAGTTCTTCCCAACAACTAACTTGAATTCTCCTTGCTACACTTGCAGTCTATTTTTGTCTCAGTGCCTGGACCCAAAAGACATACTCTGGAAAGCATTTCTCAAGTCCTCTCTGATTCTTTCTCTTAATCTATCTTCCCCATCATTATCTTAAAAAAATTTATGTGGGTAATTTTAAAAGTCTTTGTTGAATTTATTACAATATTCTTCTCTTTTATGTTTTGGATTTTTGGCTGTGAGGCATGTGGGATCTTAGCTCCCTGGCCAGGGACTGAACCCACACCCTGCACTTTGGAAGGTGGAGTTTTTACCAATGGTCCACCAGGGAAGTTCCCCCATCATCACTTTTGACTATTCTCCTCTGGCAGACCCCCAGGTCTCCACATTCATGTTCAAGCTCTGTTTCCCAGAGGGCCAACACACTTCCTTAACAGAAGCTACAAGTCCCGCATGGCATGCTACCTCAGCCATTATACTCAGGCCCTTCACTTTAGTTTTTAAAAAATAAAAGAAGCAGAAGCATACTCACTAATACAGGCTAAGGTGGTCCAGCTGGCTATGCATGTGGATGGGGTAGGTCTCTGCCAGGTGAATCAGCTTTTCTATTGCTTCATAGATGAAAATAATGCAAATCAGGGAGGCAAACGCTTCTTCAGTGAAGCGAGTAATGTAGCAGACAAGGGAACTGGCATCAGTTGCCACAAGGACAATACATAGGAAGGCAGTCCACAGTCCAATACAAGCTCGCAGGGAGAGGTATGAAAGAGCGTAGTCTCTGAAACAAGACCAAAGTTCATCAAAAGTCAGTGAATGGCGTTACATTCTGACCCACTGCATTACAGGCAAGGGTCAGAAATGTGGTTAATTCATCTGCTATTGTCAGTTCCAGTACTGCAAGCTAATTTGTCCCTAATTCTGACTGCACTTTACTCCTGAAGGCTGTCTTGGGACCATTGTGACAAAGATTTGCTTTACAGGTAGTATTTCCCACAGCAAGGACAGGGACAGTGGAGGAGGAGCAAACTGTCCACTGCCCACTTCTGCCGTTCCTGCCCGATGTGGTTAAGATCCTCTCCCTACAGTTGAGGAGGAAGAGCTGGTCCTTGCTCCACGTGCTCCTACTTCTAATACACAAGAGAGAAAGATTTTCAGGAAAATGAGGGTATTGCTGACTCCCCACCAACAATCAGAATATAAAGGGCGAGTATTAACTCAAATTAAAAATTGACTGGAGCAGACTTAGAGATATCAAAAACAAACTTACGGCCACCTAAGGGGAATCATGCAGAGGGAGAAATAAATCAGGAGTTTGGGATGGACATACACACATATATATAACAGATAACCAACAAGGACCTACTATATAGCACAGGGAACTCTACTCAATATTCCATGATAACCTATATGAGAAAAGAAACTGAAAAAGAATGAATATAGGTATATGTATAACTGAATCACTTTGCTTACAACTGAAACTAACACAATATTGTAATTCAACTACACTCGAATTTAAAATTTTTAAAAATCCACACAATTAAAAAATTAACTTTTTTAAAAGAAAAATTGACTGGAAATGGAAATTGAGTTTTCATTAGGAAACTTTCATTAGGAGTTTGGATTAGCTAGGGAAAGTGCTTTTAAAGATAAAAAGTCAAAAAAGTCAAAAGTTGAGGGACATTCATAAAGCTCTCAGGGCCAGGAGATGTGCTATTTTAGGTATGGTCCTACCTGGGGGCAGGGTGACAGGCCACAGGACGCTTTTGCCTGCTGACACTCTAGTAGGACCCTAACATTCAAACCTAATAGCAAGCTAACACATCCAGATAGGGTTTTCAGAAAACCAAATATCTTACTTGCAGAATTTGAACAAAATCTTTTCAAACACAAGCACTGGCCCAGTACTTCCCAGGATGGTAAGAGCCTGGCCGGCAAACAAGGAATAGGCGATCCCAGTCATGGAGGCTCCAAACAAGGATTCAATCGCACTCTACAGAGGGAAAAAAATCATCAGAGTCCACAGCCCATCTGAAATGAGGGACACAGGGTTATATACATTCTTAACTTAGCTCTCCAATGCACCTGACAAGCCACTTGTTTGTATTTTGTCTCAGCAAGAGTGATATGTACATAGTCTAGTCCTCTTGTAAATGGATACTGCTTCAATAATTTAGATCCCCAAGTCTATCTACATATGACTCCTTAACAAGTCTACTATGCACAACTCAATTCATTATTTATAAATATACATAGAAAGCACAATGATACCATTCACATTATGGGTTGTCATACATACAGAGTCACCTTAAATCTTATTTTCAGATGACATCAATATATAATTTTCATCCTTGGAGCAATGGGGAATACAACAGGGCAATCCCAAAATTGATATGCAGGCAGAAGAGGGTCTGTTCTAAAGGGAGAGTGGTGTTGCTCATTGGCGTGAAGTCAGAAGACTATGTAATTCAGCAGGAAGAAACCAATCTCTTCAGTCCACGCCCAGGGAATTTTCCTCCCAGTAGACTTGGCTGCCTTCATAATATTTTTACTGTCATTTGGGACCATTAGAAGTGGCAAAAGTTCTTACTATGCGCCCCTCGGTGGCTTCTCCAAGCAATCCCCCAAAGGTGATGACAGGTGACATGCAGGCACAGTACAGGAACAGAAAGGAGGCCAAACACTGTAAGCTGAGGGCATCCCGGTAGTCGCTCCAGTACCAGGGGGCCTTCCGCTTGATGTCCAGCACCAAGCCCCCAAAAAGCCTGCAGAAACATGGCAGACAGGTGTCTAATGCAGTCCCTCTCCCACTAAAGCAAGTCAACAGAGCACATTCGAAAGCACTTCCAATGTGCTCTGTATGGAGGTTAATATTTGGCTTCAATTTGACCCCAAGCACAAGAGATCTTTCTGGGGCCAGCATGGATTCTGGCCATGTTCCAACATGGAGTCTATTTGCAATCAAAGGCATGAATTTGAATGGTTATCCCAAGCATAAAAATAATTAATTTGCTATGCATAACACCCATTCAATAAAAAGTTCCCAAAATTTAACATGAAATGAAGTATTAGCTTCAAACTTCAAATTCAGAGCTGTTAGGAAGCAATGAACAAAACTATCATGGTATTAAATCTGTTAGTTTTATTATATGTTTTCTAGATAAAAAGCCCCTATCCAAAACCACTGCCGATGGTGACTGCAGCCATGAAATTAAAAGACGCTTACTCCTTGGAAGGAAAGTCATGACCAACCTAGATAGCATATTGAAAAGCAGAGACATTACTTTGCCAACAAAGGTCTGTCTAGTCAAGGCTATGGTTTTTCCAGAAGTCACTTATGGATGTGAGAGTTGGGCTGTGAAGAAAGCTGAGCACCGAAGAATTGATGCTTTTGAACTGTGGTGTTGGAGAAGACTCTTGAGGGTCCCTTGGACTGCAAGGAGATCCAACCAGTCCATTCTAAAGGAGATCAGCCCTGGGATTCCTTTGGAAGGAATGATGCTAAAGCTGAAACTTCAGTAATTTGGCCACCTCATGCAAAGAGTTGACTCACTAGAAAAGACTCTGATGCTGGGAGGGATTGGGGGCAGGAGGAGAAGGGGATGACAGAGGATGAGATGGCTGGATGGCATCACCGACTCAATGGACATGAGTTTGAGTGAACTCCAGGAGTTGGTGATGGACAGGGAGGCCTGGCATGCTGCAGTTCATAGGGTCGCAGAGAGTCGGACACGACTGAGCGACTGAACTGAACTGAACTGAACTGACACGTATATTCTTACTCTGAACTACCCATCTTACTCAAGAAATCAGCATAATCATTCATGCAGTTGCCAAGTAGTAACAGATACTTCATGCCAAGCACTGTGTCAGGTGTTGGAGACACAACAGTAGCAAGGCAAACACAGCCCTTTCTCTCTAGGGTGAACAGTCTGGCACAGGGGACAGACAGTGTTGTGAGGGTGCCATGGCTGCAAAGAACAGGGAGGGTGTTTCAGCTGGGACTCGAGAATGGACCAGGAGTACCAGATGAGGCAGAGGGGCTGGCGTGGATGGCGCCTAGAGGTGAGAGTGCTTGGCTCGTTCAAGGTGCTGAAAGAGTTATGACTGGATAAGGCAATGTGAGAGGTAATATCAATAGACAAGGCTAGAGATGATGGAAAAGCTAAGTCACAAAGGACCTTATAAAAAAGAATCAGGAATTTATCCCAACAGTGTGTCAAGCAGTGAAGGACTTTAAACAGGGAAGCAGCATAAGTAAGCAGGCATTCTGAAAGGATCACTCCAGTGAGAGAGTCATGAATGGAACATGGGGCAGGGCTGAAGGCCGTGGGTTGGAAAGAGAATCGGGTGCCAATTAGGAAGCAGAATCAATAGGACTTGGTGGCAGGACTTCAAGATCCCTCTTCGCTTCCCAAGGACGAGAAAGATCAAGAATGAGATGTCCTACACCAAGAAGGAGGAGTATGTACAGACGGGCAATTTTTAAAGAGTGCAGTCATTGAAGAGAGTCATTCAGCATTCTATAGGCCAAATTACCTACTTTCTTCTACACATGAATGGCATAGGGAAAAAAAAAAAAAGAGGAGGAGGCCTGTTATAGAACAGGAACATAATAATGCAGTGCAAACCTCCACTGGATCCTGTGTCAAACAAACTTTAAAAGGATGTTGCCAAGACAGTCACAGAAAGGTGAATATGGACTAAGCGTGAGACAATGTAAAGAACTATTGTTAATTTTATTAGATTTCATAACGGGATGATAGCTGTTTTTTAAAATGTCCTTATCGAACAGAGATACCTGCTCAAGTAGTTACAGGTGAAATGACATGTAACTGGTGATTTGGCTTAAAATAATCTAGAAAACATAAAAATAAAACAAGTAGTGAAGAAACAGACGAAACAAGATTGGCAAAATGTTGGTAACTATTGATGGGCACTGGAGAAGGCAATGGCAGCCCACTCCAGTGCTCTTGCCTGGAAAATCCCATGGACGGAGGAGCCTGGTGGGCTGCAGTCCATGGGGTCGCTAAGAATCGGACATGACTGAGCGACTTCCCTTTCACTTTTCACTTTCATGCACTGGAGAAGGAAATGGCAACCGACTCCAGTGTTCTTGCCTGGAGAATCCCAGGGACGGGGGAGCCTGGTGGGCTGCCGTCTCTGGGGTCGCACAGAGTGGGACACAACTGAAGTGACTTAGCAGCAGCAGCAGAGATGGGCACATGGGGGTTCATTACAGTGTCCTCTCTTCTTGTTTATGTTTGAAATGTTCTATACTAAAAACTAAAAAACACCAATCTACTCTCTCATGAAAGGAGGCTTAGCTAGCTCTTTCTTTCTCTGTGCTCAGGAGCCTAGAGGTGTCCTATGAGGCCTGGGATCTGTATGCCAGAGGAGAAGGCCGAGCCAGCTCTCCTTCTCCATTCAAAAGCTCACTCTCTGTGGGATGAACTGAGAGAGTAGTTTTGACATAGACATACCACCGTGTGTAAAATAGACAGCTAGTGGGAAGCTCCTATACAGCACAGGGAGCTTAGTTTGGTGCCCTGTGATGACCTAGAAGGGTAGAATGGTAGTCGGGGTAGGGGGAGGCTCAAGAGGGAGGGAATACATGCATGCATGTAGCTGATTCATAGCTGTTGTATAACAGAAACTAACGCAACATTGTAAAGCGATTACACTCCAATTTAAAGCAAAATAAAAGCTCCCTCTTTCATCTAGCCAGGTCAAATGGGTATGCAGATGGACACAGGGCACACACTCTTTTATCTGACCCACTTCCTCTTCTGGTTTGCAGGGCATAGTTGGAATTTACTCTTCCTCAACCTACGGCAGTAACAGCACAGTCTGGGCCTGGGTTTAGAGGAGAGAGGCAAAGTCGGCCTTGTGACCTGCTTTGGTTTTAGCCTGTCTGGCAGGCCTCGCTGAGGTAAGGAGCTATCTACAGGGTCTAACCTAGAGCATGGGAGTTCCACCTCAGGGTTTGGGACCCAAGTTACAGTCTGTAATAAAATGTCACTTGGTCTTGCTTTCCCCTCTGAGGAGATAGCCCCTCAAGGACCTTATGAGCAGCCACAATTAATCCAGGGCAACAAGATTTTCCAGATCCTTAGCCAACATAGCATTACCTCCCAAACACCAATGACCTTCCTCTGAGGGGTATTATTCTGGGAGAATAACCTTCTGCAGCAGTGAACCTCACCCTACGATGCTGCCATGATTGGTCCTCCTGGATGTACGAGGCTCATTATTCAGGAGGAGTGTCTATGAGTAACAGGCAAAAGATTTATGTGAAATGAATTTATAAGAAGCCATAGAAAGGAAGGACAGCTGTCTGCCTAGCAGTGATTGAAAGGGGAGAGAAAAGATCTGAGGCTCCTATTGATGGTATAATATAAATTAACAAAATGATTTCAAATCCTGTTTTGGAATCTGTCTCATTCCCCACTCATACAGACCCTAATCAAGTTATCTGGCACAGACAATAATCAGACATGGATGCTTTCCTCCACATATTTGAGACTTCCTTTCCCTTTCAATACTATCCTTGATGTCCAAGTTTGGGGCAGCAGGAGGCACACAGGGCCACAAATTTACACTTGAAGCCAGAAAGGACTTACCTGTGGGGAGGGCCACTAGGCTCTAGAGCGCCAATTAGGAAGCCCTCTGGGGAGGGTTTTAGGGACAGGCCAGCCAGGTTTTAGGGACAGGCCAGCCATCCAATTGTCTGCTGTGCCTGGAAAGAAACCTGTTTCAAGTGGGGCTGGGATCATAGAGATAGTAACTCCCAATTCTTTTCTTCATCAACCCTTCCCCAAAGTGGCTTCTCCAACGAGGTATACCAATCTATGTGGGAAAACCCTCAGCAGAGCATCCTCTGTGCTGTGAAGCTTCTGGCCTAGGAACTCTAGTCAGACTTTGCTCTTTGCTCTACATGGGAATGCCTCAGAGTCACGACCTGTCGTCAACATCAGGGAGGCCCAAGGCACTGTCTCAGCCCTGGCTTGGGAGGTCAGATCACACACAACTCAGACTGTTCTCAACTCTGCCTTCTCTCCTACCTTCTTAGAGCCTATACTACCATATCTTAAGGACCTCTCCATCCAACTAGGATGGCATCCCCAGGTTGTGCACCACCTCAAAGAAACACAGCTAAAGGTACAAATAATACAGAGTCCAGCTTAATATGGTTTTAGTCTGTGAAGTCCAGGAAGGTCCAGAAAACTCTAGGATGTCCATCTGTAGAGGAAGGTTCATATTCACCCCTACATACTTTGAGACTGGGAAAGGAGCCAGAGTTGGCATGAACTGTGAACTGTGATCCCCAATACGAGCTAAAAAAGCTACAAGAAGAAGAAAGTCACGTGTCTTGAGGTCTTTTCCTAAGGGCTCTAAGGGAAACTTCTGGAGCTCAGGAAGAGGCACATCAAATAGAGTGAGGCTCTGAGTCTAGATGACCCTTGCTTTCAGCTTTGTCAATTCTAGCAGTTCCTCACTCAGCATTATGGAAGAATGTCCTCAAGCCCCATTTGAACTTGTGAGTAAAGGTACTGGGGGCTGGTGATTAAGTGTGTGATGGTCCTGGCTATATGGGTTTTACTTTGGGGATGTCAGGCACCATTTCCCAGATTCTGTATCAGGTATAGATATAGATCCAATCTAATGGGCTCCCAAACCCCCATGTGGAATTGATTGTAAGTGACCCTCCTCTAAAAAAGCATGAGACCCTAGTTTATTCTCTTTTTGAAACCAAAAGAAAGCTGAGCTCTCATCTCTGCAAAGATCATGTGTTTGAAGGAAAGTTGTTGGCCTCATTTCTACTACTTTCAAACTCTCAGTCCTGAGTTGTGAACACCCTTTGTATTCAAAAGGATAAATCATAGCTTTGAAATTCTATCAAATCCATACCCAAGACTCTTCCCCTTAAAAAAGCACCACCTCCTTTAAGATAGTCTCAATTCTGGAAACTATTCTAAAGACAAATGTATCCTTTGAAATGTTTCTCAATACCAGGACTCCTCTGCCACAACTCAGACCTCCTCCAACTTTAAAGAAAATATGAACTTTACTCCTGGAACTTGATCCCTCTTTTCAATGATCCCTTCCATCAAAGGGCTCCTCCTTTCCTCCAGTAATCCCTCCCAGAGCCCAGTTATCCTTCCGCCCTTGAATACATTCCTCCAGGCAGAATGAATTCTCCCCATCAACACTGCTAGTTAAATGCTATTCTGTCGGCTTCTCAGTTTCCTCTCCTGTCTGTCCCTGAATTTTTGAGAGTGGAAAAATTAACACTCTCTGCAATTCAAAAAAACAAACAAAGTTGGGTTTCTGTTGGATAGAATACTGAAGATAAAGAAATAAGGAAAGCAACTTCAAGGAAGGAAGAAAAAAATAGGCGAAAGCACTGGAGTACACATTAAAGTTCCTTTCCGTCATCTGAGTCCTGTGCTGAGAGTCTCTGCCCAGCAGACACTCTTAGACACAAGCACAACTTACAATGCCAGAACCATAATCCCAACCTTTTCCCACAACGTGGGGGACACCTCTGGATGCCGCTCCAACCCCAAATCTCATTCTCTTGTACTACCTTCCTACCTGGAATATAAAACATCCCAGCTTGGGGACCCTCTTTCCTCATCTACCAGAGAACCTCCTCATTGGACATCTGTCCTTAAAATCTGGGCCCAGAAGAGTAAGTTGCCTATTCTCAGACACACCTAAAATAGTACTTATTTCCCTACCCCAAGGGGTTTCTTAACTTAAAATAACCATTTAATATTTATCCATGTCTTAACTTAAAATAACCATTTACTATTTATCCATGCCGTGTCCACTCGTGCTAAAGAACAGTCATCATTCTAATAGTCATTCGTCAGATAATAATTGTGTACCCACTCTATGCAGGGCACTGAACTGGTGTTAGGAATATAATGGGGTCCCCGCCTTTAGAGAACAAACCCTTCTGGCAGGAAAGACATCAAATCAAGAAATAATAATAAAATATGTCCAGGGCTATAACAGGGGACTGGGCTAAGGGTAGTAGCTGGGCAGGGGACAGGGCTCCAAGCTGTGATATCACACAGCAGGAATAACCTAACCTCCTCTAAAAAGTGTCTTAGAAGACTCTCCAAAGGGACACCTAAGCTGAATCAAAGGACAAGAAGCAGTTAGCCTGGAAATGAAGAGGCGGAGAAATGTTCAAATCAGGGAGAACAATGTGTGGGAAGGATAGGAGGTGAGACAACATGGTAGGTGGTTTGAGAAACTTGAATGAGTGATACAGTATTTGATAGAATTGTAATACTTATTGTCAGTGGTCCCATTTGAAAAGTCATTCCCAGTCAATAAAGATACTATAGAGAAGAAGGCTGAAAGCAAAGATGACTCATTTCTTTATACAGCTTCTGTCCAGTAAGCAGTATTAGCTGTGAAATATTCCAGAACTTACCGCCCGGTGCGCTGAAGCTCTGGCCCGCTGTGGCCCCCATGTGGCTCCGGTTCTATGTGGCAAATGTTTCCATTTGGAACTCCAGGCATTTTCCTTTTCTCCTTTTAACAGAGGACCACACAATTAGCAAAGTCAACCACCTATTCTGTCTTTCCTGCTATGGCGGAGGTAGGCAGGGTGGAATGGTGGGAGATGGCGGGGGTCAGGGTAGCATGAGAGAATCCAAAAGCAGCCCCCCAAATACCCAAGTGTTTCTTATAGCTTTCAGATGCATTTACTGATTTGGGACAGTTTATTGACTTTCCTGAAAAATACAAAAGACAACAAATAATTTCTCTTCCTCTCCACTGGTACCTGACTCCTCTGTCTTGTCCAGAAACAGAAACGTGAAGGCTTTGGCATAAGATACGACCTAAGTTCAAGTTGCAAATCTGTCTATGTGTACTCATTACCTTAAAACCTTGAAGATAGTATTTTTATTCCTCATTTGTTAAATAAAGAATAACAACACCTACTTGGAGATGTTGCTGAGAGATTTAATTAGCATAAGTAAAGCACCTGGCCCAGGGACCAGTGTACAGTAGAAGTTTTTTTCTATCTTTAACCTCTCAAGCACTCTCTATGCACCGAGCTCTTTTCATTTAATGGCTTCATTCTTAATAGACTCCCAAGAAATGCCCCCTCCTCTCCTCTGCCATTTCACACCAATCCTCCAAAAGTTGGCTTAAAATTCACCCCAGGGTAATCCTGGCCAATCGACGTTACTGCATATTCATATTTTATTACTCTTCTGACATTCTAGGCACCCTGTAATAGAACCACATCTCAGTTTATTTAGCATACACCAACATGGTCTTTGCTGTGTCCACGGTGGGCTCTCAGTAAGTGACACTAAGCCACCACTGGCTCATGTGCATACATTACCTGGGAAGGGACATTTTTGGGTGGCTCAATTCGAATGGAGGGGTCCCACTCCCCTGGAGGAAGCACCGTCACCTGGTCTAGGAACTCATCAATCCCTGCCAGGAGGTCATCTCGCTCTTTTGCCTTATAAGCCACATCATGAAAAATCTAAGAGAAGAAAAAATCCTCAGGAAAGCTGAAAGTCACTTGACTTAAACAATAAGCAATGGATATGGTAAAAGATGGATAAAACCTCTTGGTTTTTATCTTTGTCTAGGGGCTCTGAAATGTAGATAAGTTTAGCACTTAAAGAAGTACAGGGATAAAAGAGTTTTAAAAATGAATCTAAAGATGAGTCAAAAAAAACTAAATATATGTCTATTAGTGCAGAAAGAGATAAGACATGGCTCTAAAGTTTTGTAATTCTGTTATCTCCTCAAAGAATGGAACAAAAGCCAAGATGCATAAGAAATTTTCCTGATCATGACGGGTAGAAAAACTGGATGGAATTACTAATAAAGGTCCTCCATGAAATATGCCTTCCAACCAAAGATGGCGGATAAAACACAGCCCCATCTCCCTTTGCCTCTTAGACATATGCCTTTTCAAGGCCCTACTTTACAGCTTACCTGAGCAGCACAGTCCTCAGCGGGGATGTAGCAGGGGCAGCCGAAATGGCTAGTAACCCTAGTGCATTCACATAACAATGCCCAAGAGCATCCCCCTGACAACTGGTCTCATTTACGTGAAATGGGAGTGAGGTTTCTTTATGTAAATAGCTTGGATACACTTCATTAACTATCTTCCCTAGAAAGTTAAGTCAGCCTTAATATCTTTCCTATTTGGTATCCTACTTGGCAATAGTTTTCCCAGAAAAAGATTTCTCTACATCCTTGATTATTCCAAAAGGGAGAGATGACAGAGGAAGAAAAATCCAAGAGGACTTGGTCCTCAAAAACATGACCTGCATTGCTTCCCAGCAATAATTGTTTTACCCCCAACAACTAGCACACTGCCTGGCACAGAGTGAACACTCAATAAATATTCATGAGATGAACACGTGAAAAGTAGAAGTGGTGTGCATACCTCATCGGTCATGATGGTGGCCATGGATCTGCCAATCTCATGATACTGCTGACCTTTCCCTT
Source organism: Oryx dammah (assembly GCF_014754425.2). NCBI lineage: Eukaryota > Metazoa > Chordata > Mammalia > Artiodactyla > Bovidae > Oryx > Oryx dammah. The sequence continues at coordinate 88,896,309 of NW_024070213.1, read as the reverse complement.
GTGGACCCAGGAGGATAAACAAGAACCTGGCAACACACAAAAAGGATGAAATTAAGTGAGGAAAAGGAAATTATACAAGGAAATACAAGGAAATTTCTTCTCTAAACAACATAACATTTCTCTTTTCTATCAAACAGAATTTATCATAGTAACTTCAAAAAAAGGAAGCAAACTAATGATGGAGCAATCTGAGTAGCCTTGACCTAATAGCTCTGTTGTAGTCATTAGAAGCTATCTGTACGATTCCATTCGATAATGTGGTTATAATTCTCAGGGTTTCCATAGACACAATTCCTTGCTCTAGAAAGGATGTTTTTTCAAAACATGGCATTGTAGTGCAAATTCAAGATTATCTGAATCTCATTCATTGCTCTAAGAAGAAAATGATAGGGAGAGGAGAAGGAGAAGGCAATTGAAATGATCAAGCCCTGCAGAGGAGTCTAAATTGTGTCCCAGACATCTGAATATTCCACAATTAATGGGACTCTGAATCACCTGAATCACCACCTTCAAAGTGCATGAATAGGCTTTGGAACAAATATGGACATATTTGCAAACCATACAAATCCTGCCAGAACTATGGAAAGAGACATCGATACCTTTACTTAGAGATGTCTCCTTGGGATAAAGCTCTGCAGAACGGGGAGATCAAGACAGTCTCCCTACCCCAAGTAAGTGGTCCTTGCTATGTCTTCAGAATGCTCTTTGAGTCTCAATTTCCTACGTCATAGAAACTGCATAGTCACAGCCTCTAAAGTCTTACACTTCTTCTGCACAGAGGTTAATAAAATATTCCCCAGTTTTCTGAGATCATTGCTGAATTTTAAACAGCAATCCCCAAATTAATTAATCCTACATTTTGGCATTAGCTGGTTTCTTCCACTGCTGCTGCTGCTGCTAAATCGCTTCAGTCGTGTCCGACTCTGTGCGACCGACCCCATAGATGGCAGCCCACCAGGCTCCCCTGTCCATGGGATTCTCCAGCAAGAACGCTGGAGTGGGGTGCCATTGCCGCCTCCGGGTTTCTTCCACTAGAGCACATATAAACCTGTGCATTAGACTGTGCTTTGTGGTCCTCATCTTTACCTTGTTGGGATGGGCACTTCTGTCAGGCCTGAGAGAAGGACAGCTGGAGATAGCCTCACAAAGGCGACAATGGGGCGGTCCAGAGAGTCCACCTCTCCCACCAGGACATTCGAGGCCTCTGCCCCAGTGGGAATTTTCTTCATAAAATGAAGGTCCACCTGAAAATTTAAAAGCACCCCGACAGTGTGGGAGCCATTACCTCACACGTCCATCACCTCACACGTCCATCACCCTCCTCACAACTTACATTCATGCATCATTTTATGATTTAATATATTTTTCTCACACTACTTCACTTAATCCTTACAATAACTCTCTATGGTGGATAAGATTGGCCAATCAGACTCATTCTTTATTTAAAAAAATGAAGCCACCAAGACCCAGAGAGATGAAGTTGACTTGCCCATGACAACCGAGCTTCTAAAAGAGAGAATTTAAATCTAGGGTTCTGATTTGAATTCCATTACGCCATGCATCCTCAAAGTAAATGTTTTTGAAACTCCAGGTCAAATTGTTTCCATTTTTAAATACCTGAATGCTTTGCCTGAGGTTTCGGAGGACCTCATGAGCTGAGAAGTGACATAATACTATCTGTGTTTTGGAAAGACAGTGTCAGGGAAAGACCAGAGCAAGAAAAGGCTGGCAGCTGGGAGATCAAGGATTGAGCCAAGAGCTGCAGGGGGACCTGGATACTGTGAGAGAGGCCTCAGACACCAAAGTCAGTCACCAAAAAGAGTTTAACCACAAAGTAGTTGTGAGATAATAGCAAAAATATTGTTTTCACAAAACCCTTGGAGGTAAATAAATAAGGATAATTGAAAAATAAAAGCTTGGAGGTAAGAAGGTGCTCCTAGAGAGCAGGTATCAGAAAATAATTCTGAAACAGCAGGAGGTGTGCATCAGGGTGGTTTATCAGTGGCTAGTGGGTTTCAGCAGGTCGAATCTGGGGGGGAAACTGATGAGTCAGCCCTCTCTGGGACAGAGAAGGAGGAAGACATGAGCAGGTGGGCCTCCTTTAATGCAGAAGGGGCTCTGGTCCTGGAGAAAGGATATTGAAATGCCAAAGCTTACCCAGCTTCCAGCAACAGGACTCTGGGCTCCACAAGAGATATGCTTAGGCCTGTGAGCCAACTTCCACATCTCTGCTCACCTTGCTTAAATCCACTGGACTGTGTTCACAATTCACTCCATTCTTTACTTCAAGACTCGTGGTTGGAATGGACTGAGGAGACACAGTCTGACCTATTTGGAGAAAATCAACCAGAATTCTCTGAGTCTTGCCCTTTCCCTCTTTGACACACCTCATCCACTGTCGGCTGGTCATGGCTCTCTGCTGCGAAGCCCACAGAGAGAAGAGGTTCAGGTGACTAGGAAGTGAGGGCCCACACATACCTGTCTCCTTACCTGCCAGCTAGCAGTAAAGGGGGCACAGAGATCTTACTACCCCTGAGCCCTCTTCCTGCACCATTTGTGATGTTCTTTTCTTGCTTTATTAAAGGCAGTAATCCTCAACCAGGAGTGCACACCATAAATTCCTATGGAGAACTTTTCAAATACATGGGTCCCCAGGCATATCTCGTATACATTGTGTTTCAGTAAATTTGGGGACAAGGAGACCCCCAGCCTGGCCACAGAAATGGAAAGCATTCAGCAGCTGAAATTCATCAGATGTTTACAACCCACCACACACCTGGCTCAGGGCTTTACACAGATTAACTTATTGAAGCCTCACAACAGACTGATGGAGTAGATCTTATCATTATCGTTACTCTACAAAGTGTGCTTAAAGAGGTTTAGGAGGTTGTCCAAGATCTTTGCAAGAGGTGAAGCCAGAATCTCAAGCCTAGAAATCTGACTCAAGAGTCTACACTACTGAATTTTGCCTCCCTAATCTAAGACATTTGTTTACTTCTAAAAAGCTCCAGTTGACCTTCTCTGGAGCCAAATTATCCCCAGTGTGGATATATCCCTGTCTCACTGATCCTGCTGACTCCACCAACTATCTTGCTGTATCTCACTGTGTACACTCTTCACTGAGCCCAGGGTAGGCAAGGTGCGAGCAGGGAAACTGGAAGAAAACTCAAGGAGTCATAGGAACTGCAAACACATTTCTTCTCTCCTGAATGGCACAGAAACCATAGCAATGGACATGCTATATTCTCTCCTCTCGTGGTTGACCCAGCAGACACAGCCTGAATGCAGCCTCACCACCATAATGCAGCCATAACGTAGCCCCCCAGCAGCACAGCCAACTCTCTCTCTCTCTGGCATGCCAAGTGAAGCTTATATATGCTTACAGAACAAAAGTAGGCTGCAGGCAAGCGAGTATCTCGGAATGTGCATCTGCAGTGCTATAAGTGATCTCAGCTGATATAGAATCATTATTATAAAACGTGGGGCGAGAGTGAGAGGGCATGGGGTGGGAGAGCCTGACCAGGCCATCTTGGCTAATTTGATCTTTCCCTACACTCCCCAAGTCGCATCAGTTCTGAGGCCATTCTGGGGCACAAACCTTTCCCCTGAGGTCCACTGAAATGTATGTGAGGCATACATCCTTAGTGCCACAAGAGATGATGGTCGCCAGTCCCAGCCACCCATCTTGCCAATCCTCAAAAAGGACTGTGTCTAAGTGAGCATGAAAGCATATTAGAGAAATGCTGTTGCTACCCTCTAGTAACTCAGCATCTCCAACTAGTGCCTAAATGTCTTATTAATCTAAAGAAAAAGCAGTTACTCCTAATAATCTTACCATGTTTATCCATTGAATGTGGATCAGACTGCTTCTTGCCAGCCTCAGCAAAGGAGCGAACAATGGGGATGAGGTTGTTTCTCTTCTTTTCATTCTGATGATGATGCTTTTTGAGAAGGGCTTCCCGGACTTTAACCCTCATGCTGTCATTCAGGTCACTGAATAGCTCCTGCTGGTCCAGGATCAGGTCTGGAAGGCAGGTGCTAACATGAACACTCAAACTGATGGTCAATGATTCCAAAGAAGGCAAGGTCAGGTGAGGTGAGGGACACAGAGTAGGGGGAAGCAGCTCTACCAGGATCACTGAGGTTACAGTCTCTGTATCAGTGCCTGAAAGAGCTAACTGCTGATAGCAGCTGTGACACATTACACATTATTCATGTAACAAATCATTACTTTTATAAATGGAAACTATTGAGCACTTAACATGTGCCAGGAACTACATTCTGAACTTATTACATAATGATCTAATCTGATCCTTATAAAACCTCTGAAAAGTAGGTAGTATTATAACAATTTTTACAGATCAGGAAATTGAGGCCCCCAAATTACAAAATCCCCATGATCTCACATCTAGTGAGTTGCAGAGATGGGATTCAAATCCCAGACTGTCTGACTCAAATGTCCACATGATGCCATTCTGTTCTATCATTTGCCAAAGTTCCCCTAGGTTCTCTTCCTCTGAGATTTTAACATTGCTGTGATTGTCAAGAGAAACTATAACTGTAGAAGGCTACATGACTGTTTGAAGGTAGAATCCATAAAAATAATTAATTTGTTCTTGATTAAGCCCTGCAGACAATTAATACCAAGCATCAATCTTGACCTGCCAAGTCCAGCAGAACTGAGGGGGAAAAGATCCCAACACCTGCTACTGCAAGGCAGCTGGCACAGAAGTTAACAGCATGGGTTCTAGAGCTAAATGTCCACACCTCTCCCACCCACTTCTACCACTTTGTTTGATAAACCTCTCTGTACCTCAGTTTCCTCATCTGTAACATGAAGCAAGTATGATCCTTAGAAGATTGTGAAAAATTAATAAGATACATAAAGTGCTGATTCACTACAAGTGAGACCATTTACCTACCCTTATCACTAACATGAATACCTCAGGTCCCTAATGTGAAAAACCATAGCCATTTTACTTACCTACATATCCAGCCCCCTGCCACCACCTCTCCCAAACTTCAACCTGTTCTCAACTCCAGCTCCATCCATGACTATCCAAGTGTTAGAAGCAATAAATAAAAGAAAATCTATTTCAAATACTCAAGCCAAAGATCCAAGCTTCTCTCTCTTTAACTTTTAGATTGATTGGTTCCTTGTCTCACAATATAAACATGCTTCAGGATACTTCATCTTGGGGAAGAAAAAACAGAAGAAGAACATCCCTCCCAGGTCTCCCTTTATCTGTTGCCTTCCCTTTCTCACACATGCACTAGCCCCCTCTTTCCTCTCAAAAGAAAAATTTCTCACCTGCTGCAATATGGCTGCCTCAATGAAACTGCTTTTGATAAAATCATCAACAACCTTCCAGTTGCTAAATCTGGTGGATGCTTCCAGTTCTTACTTCATCAACCTCTCTGCAGCATCGACACTGATCAGATCAACTCTCCTCTTCTTTTGTTGTGGGTTGAATGGCGCCCCTTCAAAAGATGCTGTGTACTATATACTAACTCCCCAGAACCCATGAGTATGATCTCATTCGTAAAGAGAGTCTTCACAGATGTAACTAAGGTGCTAACACAAGATCCCATCAATAAGACCTCTCCCCAGGTCCCCATGTGATCCCAGACAGGCAGAATTACTTGGATACTTGTAATGAAGAAAAGCTGGAAGAAACTTAAAAATCTGTCCAACCAAACAGAGCCAAGCCAAGGAAAAGCCTTACATGCACCCAGGTGTTTCTCAAACTCCATTCCCCAAACACAATAACTTACACTTCCTGTACTAGGAAACTCCATCAGATATCTCCCCTTCACATCATGCTGAAGAAGTGGGGAGTCCTTTGGCTCAATTTCATACATGTTTTTCCTAGTTGCCATATTGAAAAAAATCTTTCTTTCACTTGAACCCACTTTTCTCTGCAGAGCTCCTGGTCATACTGATTACCAAACCAGAGCCTGGTTGTTGCACTTATTTTAATTGTCCTATGGCTGTTTTCCTCCCTGGGGCTTCCCTGATGACTCAGATGGTAAAGAATCTGCCTGCGAAGCAGGAAACGTGGGTTCAGTCCCTGGGTTGGGAAGATCCTCTGGAGAAGGGAAATGGGAACCCACTCCAGTATTCTTGCCTGGAGAATTCCATGTACACAGGAGCCTGGCGGGCTACAGTCCATGGGGTTGCAGAGTTGGACACGACTGAGAGAATAACACACACACACATTTTCCCCACTAGAAAGTGAGCTCCTTGAGGGTAGAAACTGTATCATATCCTGTACCTAGTACATAATCAAGCATAGACAGAAAATAATGTTTGCTAAACAAACAGGCAAATGGAAAACCACACTCCATGTCATTTGCATCCCAGAACAAGCCTGTGGAATAGGCAGGGAAGAAATCCATCCCAGAGCTGAAGGTGCTGAGGTCAGGAAGGTAAGTGACTTGCCCAAGCACAAACAGCCACTTTCTTCTTTCTTCCCTCCACACCACACCACAAACGATCCTCTGCTTTCTCTCCCCTAACCTTACCTGAGATTTCTTCTATGCTATTTGCACGCATATCCAGAAGGACCGTCCCATTAATAAGACAGCTTCTTAACTCAAAGAGGCTGTGCAGTGAAAGGGTTGCCACATAAGGCTTGCTCCATCGTTCTCCCCCATCCTCAACATCTTCTTCAAACTTCAGCCACCTGAAAGCAAGACAGAGAGATGCCAAAAACAGAAAATAAAGAATTTTCAGGAGAGGGTTTTTAAGGTAGGTCACAAAGAAAGGTACCTGAATAATCACACTGAACCCTGTAATCTAATCTATACGTTCAGCATGCAATGGCAAGTGAAATAAGTAGGTTACAAACCACTGCAAAATCGAGTATAGCTTGATTCCATTTTTATTAAAGGAAAATCTTAAAATACAACACACACATATATAAGACACCAAATGTTATATTCATTATCCCTGAGGTATTAATTTTTATTTTCTTTCTGCTTATCCTTATTTTCTCATTTTGTATAGTGAGCATGCATTACTTGTGCAACTAAAAAAACAAATCTAATCTATATCATTTGGATACACTGAAAATCACATTAATAAAATGATCATATTTTTCTTTGTTAAGAAGTCTGTGTGACCTTCAGAAGTTTGCAAAGACAGGATATTAAGGCTAATTGCCTTCTTGCTTGGTATGAGGTTAATTGGTTTGTTTAATCCTCTCTACTCATTGAACACATCTATGGATGCAGCAGGTATCCAGGAAGAGCTGTTTCAATGAGACCTTGAGCCATGCTTTGCTGGTTATCCACCTCATTTTCTTCCCTGAGGCTCAGGCATGCTGGCTTTGTATCACCCAGAAGGCTCACTTGTCAGTTACTAGAGGCACCCTAGACATGGGCTTGGTTCATCTGAGAGTTATTCTTGGGTTTGAGCCTTAGACAAGAGTACTCACTCTCTAATCAAGGGAAGCCTACCGTCAGGCTGGATATTATCCCAGAGGTCTCTACGAAGTTGGATTGTCTCATAGGATGTCTCAAAATTTACGGAATCTCCAGTGTATTAAACCTCAAATGATTGGGATTTCCCTGATGGTCCAGAGGCTAAGACTTCATGCTCCTAATGAAGGTGACCTGGGTTTGATCCCTGTTTGGGGAACTAGTTCCTATGTGCTGCAACTAAAAGCTCCCATGGTGCAACTAAGACCTGGCAAAGCCAAATAAATTAAAGAATTTTTTTTAAAAAATGATGCTATGGCTCACCCATAGAAAAAGGCTATGTCTGCTGGGCTAGGTCTAGGCCAAGATGGCCCCCTCAGGCATCTTCCAAGTCAGACATACAATATTAAGAGCCCAGGAACAAGTGAGAGAGGATCCCCTGTTCCACGTTTCTGTCACCAATCCCCAGCTCAAGGTCAACTGGAACAGGTGTTAGTTACCCCCAACATGACAAAGAGGCCAACATCAAGACTTCCCATGCAAGAGCCTAGAACGTCAGTGCCCATGTCAGTGATCACGTCTCCCGTGAAGAAATAAAAGGCAGGCAGACCTGTCACTCATAGAAAGGTACACATTTGCCTGCCCCAGCAAACCTTGGCCCAGGCTATTCAGGGCCTCACCTGGCTGTCTCCTTCCACTCAGCGTCTTCTCCCTCTTTCAGACAGATCTCATCCAGCTCCGTGAAGAGGTCATGAGGCACATGTTCTTCATCCTCCTCGGTGCCAAGAATGAACTGAACACGCTGAGATGGTGTGTCTGGAAAAGCAGCCACAGAGAAAGGTCTGCTCCCAACCTCCACTTGGGACAGAAATAGCATCCTGCCACACACAGTGCACCTGGGGGGCTTCCAGCTTGTGAAACATATAAAGACAATCCTGAATTCAGATCAAAAAGATTTGTTTACTCCCAGGATTAAAAAAAAACAAAACTATTCTTTGGAATTTCCCTGACAGCTAGTTGGTAAAGAATCCGCCTGCAATACAGGAGACCTTCGTTCAATCTCTGAGTTGAGAAGATCCACTGGAGAAGGGATAGGCTACCCACTCCAGTTTTCTTGGGCTTCCCTGGTGGCTCAGCTGGTAAAGAATCCGCCTGCAATGCAGGAGACCTGGGTTCGATCTCTGGGTTAGGAAGATCCCCTGCAGAAGGGAAAGGCTACCCACTCCAGTATTCTGGTCTGGACAGTTCCATGGACTGTATAGTCCATGGGGTTGCAAAGAGTCGGACACGACTCAGCAACTTCCACTTTCATTCTTCGGAAGCAGTTTCATGAAAAGAAAAAAATTAAGTAAGACCACTTGAAGAAAACCCATAAGAAACTAGAAATCTGATTAATTTGATCAAAAGGAATAGCTAATTCTCCAGCAAATGATTTCACCTTCTATGGTACTGATTTGGGGGGGCTGAACAGTGAAGTTTTCAGGCAGATACTTTTGATTCTCAGAGGCATTTCTTCTTCTTTGAAGCAAGCTGGAAAGCCTAGAGAATGAAAACCACTACCTGCTGGATGCCCATCCACATGCCCTCAGTCTCAGGGGGACTCCCAGCTGTGGACGCCCACCCGCCTGCCCTCCTGAGGTGTTACCGTGGGCCAGGGCTTCTGGGCCTTCCTCCCCCTGGCTGGCTCCCTTGCCCCGCGTTCGTCTCCGGTGCTTCTGACCGTGCGTTCGGTGGTGCCGATGGCTCTGCCGGCCCAGTGGCATCCGGACCCCCACATACAGGGTCCTATGGCCTGAAAAGAAGCAGAAGGTCTGAAGAGAGAACTTCTTTAAGAAAAGGAGGCTAGTGTATTTAAGAGGAAGAAGAAAAAGTCACAACTCTGTAATGACAAAACTTCAAAGACCTCCAGGACTGACTCTGTAGAGATGGGCAAGTTGAAGATCTCCACCCTGTTCGTGGCTGCAAACTTCACAGGAGGGTTGTGAAGATCAAAGAAAATTATGTGTGTGAACATTATTTGCAAACTATAGGGACAAAAACAAAAGCTAGTAGTTGCCACTACAAGACAATTTGAGCAATTGATAAAACGTGATATGGTCATACCAGGACACCTACAGCAAGTCTTGGCACAAAGGCCATTTGGGAAAGTGGTTAAGTGCTCAAGTCAACCTGCCTGGGTCCAAAACTTGATTTCACCATTCACTTGCCATGTGACCCTGAACAAATTATCTAATCTCTCTGTGACTATCTTTCACAAGGAATATTGTAGCTTATTCTTTAAACTCAGAGAATTTTTGTGAACAGTAAATAAGATAATGTATGTAAAATGCTTAACACAATGCCTGGAATCAATTTTAGCAGCCAGTACGTTCTAGGATCAGTTTCCAGTTTATTTTTTCTGCACTGTAGAATATACCATCTAGAATAGCAGTGAGAGGCTAGTTACAAATTATAAGGGGTATAAGGCTGGGAGCATAAAGGAGAGATATTACATATTTTACAAGCATACAAGATAAGAAGTGATCCCATAGCAGTCCTCTCTAGTTCCTCCTTTCTACTCTCTCATCCCATCCATAAACCTTATTTTGTTTTGTTCCTGACTTCCAGGCCTGTCTCACCTCCACCTGGTTTCCCTGGCCTTCCTGCCCAGCCTGGGGCCCAGAATCAGCAACTCTAAGGATGCTACCCCTGACACACAGAGCTGTGACCTTGCCCCGTTTCTGCCCAGTTTCTGCTGCTTAACTCTTGATCTCAGGCTGCCTCTGCACATCTCCACCACAGGAGCTTTTGTCGCTGTCTTCACATCCACAAGCTTCCCCACACTTCCTCCCTCTGAGCAGGTGACCTCACTTCATGCGGTACTGACAAGACAGGTTCTGTCCTGTGAATTCCCACCTTCTCAGCCTGGCTCACTTTCCTCCCCCAGTTCCCCCTCTTTACAGGCTAATGAGTATCACCTCCCATCCTGCTGGGTCCCACTCTATCAGTTATCCTCAGTCTCTCCTTTCCATCCATCCCTTCCCTGGGCTTCTTAAGTCTCTCTTACCTAATAAAGAATGTTCCTGCCACCATATGATCCAACAATTCTACTCCTGGATGCTATGCTATGCTATGCTAAGTCACTTCAATCATGTCCGACTCTGTGCGACCCCAGAGACGGCAGCCCACCAGGCTCCCCCATCCCTGGGATTCTCCAGGCAAGAACACTGGAGTGGGTTGCCATTTCCTTCTCCAATGCCTGAAAGTGAAAAGTGAAAGTGAAGTCGCTCAGTCATGTCCGACTCCTTGCAACCCCATGGACTAAAGCCTACCAGGCTCCTCCGTCCATGGGATTTTCCAGGCAAGCATACTGGAGTGGGTATATATATTTAAAAAAAAAAACCTACAAAACATTCATTTGAAAAGAAACATGTGTCCTAACGTTCATAGCAGCATTATTTACAATTACCAAGGTACGGAAGCAACCTAAGTGTCCATCATATGATGAATGGATAAAGAAGACGTGGTGTATATACATACAGTGGAATACTACTCAGCCATAAAAGAGAATGGCATTTTGCCATCTGCAGCAACATGGATGAACTTGGAAAGCATTATGCAAAGTGAAATGAGTCAGACAGAGAAAGACAAATACTGTACAATACTTCTATGTGGAGTCTAAAAAATACAACAAACTAGTGAATAAAACAACAAAAGAAGCAGGCTCACAGATATAAAGAACAAACTAGTAGTTACCAGTGGGGGTGGCGGGAGGGAAGCAATATAGGAGTAGGGGAAAAGCGGTTATTATGGGATTATATGAAATCATGTGTGGGAAAGTTTTGAAAACTGTAAAGCATTATAGAATTTAAAGATTCTTTCATTCAATAAAAATAAAGTTTTAAAATAAAAATAAATTTAAAAAAGAAATGTTCCCAGTGAAGTGCTCCTCTTCTAAGTTTCTCCATCAGGTCACATTCAAGAACAGCTATTGCTCTAGCTCTCTTTCCTCACCATCTCCAGAGCCTCTGCATGTAGCTGCTCTCCACTGATTGCCTTCATTAGGGACACTGAAGTCCACTAAACCACTACGTCTATCGTATTATGTCTCTCTCAATCCAATTCAAGAGACTTCCTAGAGAGCCCACCAGGCCCCAGACACCACCCCAGTCCCTAATGACTCCCTCCCCTTGGTGGTCTGGGCTCCCCAACCCTGTGCCACTGCCTTCCCTGGCTCACCTGCACTCCTTACTGCTGCTCCAGCCCTTCCACAATCCATCAAAGGAAGGTTCTCCAGGTTTCTGCCCCTTTCTTCTCTCTTTTTCGTGATATTTACTTGCATGATTTCAAAGTTTCTGTCTATGACCCCCAAATGTTTATCTCTGGAAATTCAACATGTTCCAAAGCAAACTCACTGTCCTCAATCTCAAATCAGGCTCATACTCATGTCTTATATTTTTCTGTCCATGGCATCACCATCCTCCCAACTTTCCAGGCTGGAAACATCAGTGTTATGTATTTCCACCTTGCCCCTCAGTGCTCCATCCCACAGATTATGGTCATCCACAGATTAGATCAAGTCTTTTCTCCTCCCGTTTTGAGGAGAGCAGGGGCCTCCTTCCTGTCTCCCCTACCAATTCAGTCCTACAAACAAGCCCTCCTGAAGCACTGCCCTCATCCTGGCTCACTCCTACAATCAGGACCCTTCATGCTCTAGCATGCAGGGGGCCCAGCCTCTTTTCTAGTCTTTTCTTTCTCTAGAACAAATTATACATTCAGTAGGGAAAAAAAAGGGAAAGCTCTCTAAAAGAACCAAGTAATCAGCTCAAGAGAAATCAAAATGGAAATCCCACACATGCCCATACTGAATAAATGTTCTTGGGGAAAAAGTCTAGAGATGTATACCTTCTGCATCTACCCCAATAACAGAACAGCCTGGTTTTGACTCTGTCTCCTTCTCATGGCCTCAGCTGATGCTCCCACCCTCACACTGGTCCCCACCTAAACCAAACTGCTATTCCAAAAATGTGCCAATGCTTTCCAGACACTGACTTGGCTCACTCCTTCAAGACTCACTGCAAATACACCTTCCTTCTTGGTATTTTTGCTGATCCCTTAGATCAGATATGCTGCCTCCTTCCTGTAAATCCCCAAAGTCCTTGGCTAGCATTCCCTTATGCACTTATTTTGTGCACTGCATTAAAGTTAGGTATTTTATCAGTTTTTCTCCCACTACTCATCTGCAAGCTCCTCTAAGTCCCAGGGTAGGGCCTCCCTGGTGGCTCAGTGGTAAAAAGTCTGCCTACCAATGCAGGGGACATGGCTTTAATCTCTGGGTCAGCAAGATCTCGTGTGCCTCAGAGCAACTAGATCCATGTGCCACAACTACTGAGCCCATGCTCAAGAGCCCAGGAACTGCAACTACTGAAGCCTGTGCCTATGCTCTGCAACAAGAGAAGACACTGCAATGGGAAGCCTGCACACAGCAGCTAGAGAGTAGCCCCTAGTCGCCACTACCAGAGAAAAGCCCATGCAGCACAGCCAAAAGTCAATCAACCAATAAAAAAGTCCACATTATGGGGGTCCCAGGCTTCCCCAGCGGTACTGTGGTAAAGAACATGCCTGCCAGTGCAAGAGACATAAGAGACATGGGTTCAGTCCCTGGGTCAGGAAGATCCCCTGGAGGAGGGCAGGGCACCCCACTCCAGTACTCTTGCCTGGAGAATCCCATGGACAGAGGAGCCTGGTAGGCTGCAGTCCATAAGGGCACAAAGAGGTGGACACAACTGAGCGACTTAGCATGCAGAAAGAGCAGAGAGAGGGAGAAAGGACCGGAGAAAACATCTGACGAGATAATAGCTGAAAACTTCCTTGAATGGGAAAGAAAAAGTCAACCAAGTCCAGGAAGCTCAAAGAAGAGTCCCTGAGACACAGAGTAATAAAACTGACAAAAATTTAAAACAAAGACAAAATATTAAAAGCAACAAGGGAAAAGTGACAAATAACATACAAGGGAACTCTCATAAGGCTATCAGCTGATTTCTCAACAGAAACTCTACAAGCCAGAAGGGAATGGCACAATGTATTTAAAGTGATTAACAACCAAGAATACTCTACCCAGCAAGACTCTCATTCAGATTTGATGGAGAAATCAAGAGCTTTTCAGACAAGCAAAGTGAAGAGAATTCAGCAGCACCAAACCAGCTTTACGACATACACTAAAGGAACTTCTCTAGGCAAGAAACACAAGAGAAAGAAAAGACCTACAGAAAATAAACCCAAAACAATTAAGAAATTGGTAATAGGATCACACATTAATAATTACCTTAAATGTAAATGGATTAAATCCACCAACCAAAAGACAGACTGGCTGGGTGGATGAAAACATGTCCATGCATGCACTTCCACTTACCACATCACGATGCTTAACCCCTCAAATCATATGCAATTATTTTATATTGTTAGATTAATCATGTTCCCATTATGACTTGCAATTATAATTTTCTTTTATCTGACTATTTATTGTAAAAACTGATAAACATCTTTTACTATTATGTATTATGTAACTATTATTCACTTATACTGTTTTATCATGACTAGTCAACAGAAAATAATCACTAATACTACCACTTAAAAGAAAAACCTGCAATCACTTTTTAAAATCCAGATGCATATCAGAATTCTCTTGGAATTTTCTGAAGAATACAAATACCCAGGTATTGCTTTTTTTCTCCAAAGCTCCAGATGCGTTTCTAATGAGCAGCCATGTTTAAAAACAACCAGACTCCAATGTTCATCACAGCACTGTTTACAATAGGTAGGATATGGAAGCAATCTAGATGTCCATCGGCAGACGAACGGATAAGAAAGCTGTGGTATGTATACACAGTGGAATATTACTCAGCTATTAAAAAGAATGTACCTGAATCAGTTCTAATGAGGTGGATGAAACTGGAGCCTATTACACACAGTGAAGTGAGCCAGAAAGAAAAACACCAATACAGTATACTAACACATATATATGGAATTTTAAAAGATGGTAATGATGACCCTATATGTGAGACAGCAAAAGAGACACAGATATGAAGAACAGACTTTTGGACTCTGGGAGAAGGCGAGGTAGGATGATTTGAGAGAATAGTATTGAAACATGTACATTACCATATGTGAAAGAGATAACCAGTCCAAGTTCAATGCATGAAACAGGGCACTCAAAGCCAGTGCACTGGGACAACCCTAAGGATGGGATGGGGAGGGAGGTAGAGGGGGGTTCAGGATGGGGGAAACATGTACACCGATGGCTGATTCATGTCAATGTATGGCAAAAACCACCACAATACTGTAAAGTAATTAGCCTCCAATTAAAATAAATAAATTAATTTTTAAAAAGAAGAAAAAAACAACCACTGGACTATGATTATCTTTCATTTTTGTCTAGATTGTTTTACTTTTTCTATTTCATATTCATTCAGTGTCCCCACTTCATTTAGTTTGTTTTCCAATTTCTCCATCTCTTCTTTTTTTTTTAATGTTCTCTCTCAAGCCTTTGTCAAATGTAATAGAAAATCTTTTGTATATATACGGATATAGTATGTATAATATATATATTTTAGAAAACTTGGGAATTTTTCCCTAGCTAAAAAATTTATGGGGACTTCCCTGGTGGGTCAGTGGCTAAGAATCTGCACTCCCAATGCAGAAGGCCTGGGTTTGATCCCTGATCAGGGAACTAGATCCCATATGCTGCAGCTAAGACCCAGTGCAGCCAAATATATAAACATTAAAGAAAGAAAAACAAAATTTATGACATTTTGATTCTACTTGTTTGACTTAGTATGAATAGAATGCTAGATTTCTAACTTATATTCACTCAAAATTTTGATATAGTTCTAAGTATTTTGGCATCTAGTATCTCTGCTAAAAGTCTAGAAAATTTATTATATTAGTGATCTTTTTAAAAAATTTTGAATGAAGCTTGAAACTGCTAATCCAATTCTGAGAATATAAAGAAATACTATGTTGTTAAAAAATAGGAAATTAACATGTGATACAGTATTATTAACTAAAGTATAGATTTTGTTCAAATTTCAAAAAAATTTATGCTAGTGTCCATTATTTGTTTTCATAACTTATTCAAGACTCCACATCATATTTGATTGTATCAAGCAGCTTCAGCAGCATGCAACAAATTCTGGTAAATTCTCTTTTCATTTTTATTCTATTACAAATATTTGCTATTTCCTTGTTATGGTTCCTTAGATACACTCATCATTTAAAAGTAGACAAATAATTTCCAAATACATGGTATTTTGAAAGAATCTTTGATGTTAATTTCTCATTTTGATATTAGTTTCTCTTTTAAATGCCTTCTTCTCTGCAATCACCCTCTATGTTTTTCCAGTCTTCTAACTGTATTGAACCTTTCAATGACTAGTCAAAGATCTCTGGTAAAAGTCACATTGCACTTGAAAATATGTGGGTTATTTTCAATTTTTTATTTTTATATTTTTGCTTATCCAACATAAACATTTTATTGAAAAAAATATTAATTTACAAATTCCTCTGTTCCTCTCTGACATGAGAGGAATAGTACATCTCCACTTGCCGAGAATGATGACACCAGCATAGCAACTGAAACCATCTGTAAACAAGGCTTGTGGTTGTTTTCCCTTCTCCCACTGACAATAGAGAACTTGCCATAAGGGCACAGGTATTAGTGAAAGCATACAAGCTGGAGAGTGAACAATCGCTCCTACTTATCCCTTTTCCTTGAGATACTATTGGCACGAGTTCCACTGAAGAGAGCTCCCTGTGGCCTGACTTTGGCCAGGGCGCAGGAATCACCATTGGTTGGGGGCAGACACCTGCAGTGACCTGGTGTCTCATGTTAAGATACTATTTTCAAATATCTTTTGATATTCATCTCTAACATACTTCCACAGTGATGAGAGAACAGACTCTGTATTATTTCATTACCTTTATGCCATCAGACTGTTGCACTTGGTTTTATGTCCCTGGATATGTTCCAGTAGTCTCTCCTAGTTTATAGTTTATGGGAATTTGAATAAAATTTGTACCCTACTGTTGTGTGGAAATTGTATAAATCTTAATTACGTTGGATTGGTTCACAGTGCTTTTCACGTCTACTCTCTCCTACTTCTCTGTATCTTGATTCTATTAACTTTTGAGCGTTTGATATTGAAACTCCAACTAAAAATCTTAATTTATCTACTAAAAAATAATTATAATATATAGTGGAACTATAGGTAACCTTGTTCTATCTTTTCTAAGTCTACTATAAATGTGTTATCATATTTTCATAATTTAAAAAATTTTAAAAAGAAGCAAAAAAAAAAAAAAGTCCCAGATCAGACCTTCTTCCTTTCAGAATTCCTTATATAACAAAACACAGTATCTGAAAAGGGCCACAAAAGGAACACGCAACCAAAGTGAATGTACTTAGAGTGGATGGAACGCCCACCAGGGCATGATGATTGAGAAGGTCCTAGTCAACCTAGGAGTGGGGAGCTCAATCCAGCAAGAGTTCCTATATAAGGGACTTTTGCAAAGAGTTACTGCTGCTGCTGCTGCTGCTGCTAAGTCGCTTCAGTCGTGTCCAACTCTGTGCGACCCCATAGACGGCAGCCCACCAGGCTTCCCCGTCCCTGGGATTCTCCAGGCAAGAACGCTGGAGTGGGTTGCCATTTCCTTCTCCAATGCATGAAAGTGAAAAGTGAAAGTGAAGTCGCTCAGTCGTGTCCGACTCTTGGCGACCCCATGGACTGTAGCCTACCAGGCTCCTCTGCCCATGGGATTTTCCAGGCAAAAGTACTGGAGTGGGGTGCCATTGCCTTCTCCGAAAGAGTTACTAAGGAAGACTTTTCCTTCTCTAAGAAGTATTTTTGATCCAATGAGTTCCCATAAATATTAGCCAACCACAGCACGTGCTTTTGAAAACACCAGAGACACAGGCAAAAAAGAAAACAAAACCCAGCAGAGGTCAGAGCTAAGAACAACCAAATGGCTACCAGAAAACCAGACATCAGTTTCTAGGCTGGACTCAGAAACAGGGACTCATATATTCTGAGTGAAATCAGAAAAGATGACAAACAAATGGACACTGGGAAACGAATGCAGCACCAACAAAATCCAGTCCGTCTAATGGGATTCTGCAGCCCAGGGACTTTACTAAACCTAAACTAATCCTGTAGTCACTTCACTGGCCTCTCAACTGCTCTCCTACCCACATAGTCTTCGTTCCCCTCATCTACGTACTTACTCACCCAAATTCTGCCATTTTCCCAGTCTTTCTTCCAGTTATTGTCAAACCTACTCTCCAGGGACTGTGTGCAAATACAAGTATTCATTTAATAAAACTTACTAGGAGATGTAATTGTAGAGTTTACTTTTTAAATAAGTATGTACACACAGAGAGCACTAGTGAACTGGAACTGAATCTCGCAGAGCATGATAGGAATCACAGAGCGAGCCTACCCTGCAGACGGAGTCTGGACTTTCAGAAGCTGAATGCATTCTGAGCACGCTAGAGCATGGAGCATGCGCATAGAACACAGAACGCCTTAGCACACACTGATGGGTACCCTATTTCCTGGGCTTCAGGTTGAGTCAAAGTCAATTATGGCAGGGAAAGTATAACATGTGGAGCATTTGCAAGCCACCCCTTTCCCCCCCCAACTTATAACTAAGGCCAAATGGCTCTTACCTCTTTTAAAAACTTATTAGAAGGTACCAAACTCACTCTAGGATTCATTAGTCTAGTAGCTAATCAGGAATAATGATCTGCCAGAAAAGATGGAAAAAGCCATTCCTCTAAATAAAGCCACTGCCCTATGTTCCTCTGGGACTGGGAGAGTCCACTGAAGAAATCAGGCGCTATTGCTCTTTTTGAGTTTCTCTTTGGAAATTTGTCCTAATGTTTGCTTTTGACTATATATATATAAAGCAAAGGCTTCCCAGGTGGCACAGTGGTAAAATAAAAAAAAAAGTCTGCCTGCCAGTGCAGGAGACACAAGAGTCATGAGTTCTATCCCTGGGTCAGGAAGATCTCCTGGAGGCAGAAATGGTAACCCACTCCAGTATTCTTTTCAGGAATAGTCCATGGACAGAGGAGTCTGGGGGGCTACAGTCCATAGCGTCGCAAAGAGTTGGACACAACTGAGCACACACACAATGTAATGGTTTAGTGCATCTGCTCCTGCTGATGGATTAATTTATGCAAAAAAAGAAAAAAACAACCCTCACATTTACAAAAGTCTCTAACAATGTCCAGAGATTACATCTCAGAAGTAGTTCTGAACATGGTTTATGTCAGGTGGTGTCAAGGGGGTAGAACAAAGGGGAAGGAAGACCCAGAGATTTATCTGCAGCCACAGAACCTTGCAGCATGGCACACATGAGAACTAGAATACAATTAGAACAGTTTACTTGTCTTCCATCAGAGTGGAACTGATTTCATTCCATGTCTTCTAGAGACAGCACCTGCCTGAGCACAGCCTCGCTGAGCTGGGATGCCCTGGGAGCCCACAGCATGGTCAATCCTACAAGCACATTACAACTTTCTCTTCTCCTCTCCAGAGCTAATCAAGAACCATATCAGGCCTGAGGAGTGGGCACTATTTGTCCTCCATTTGCCTGTAGTGCATTTTTCTTAAGTGCCAACGTAAATAAGATTCTAGTTTTCAAAACGGGCTGTGTCTAAACGACTGTTTCCTTGTACACTACCCCCAGCAATGCCATCGTCACACATGGCCTTCTTTTACAGGAAAATGTGGAGACTGCGCAAGGAATAGATGATGTCATCTTGAGAAGATGCTCCTATTGCCAGCTACTCAGCTGATCTCTGATGGAACTCAGTCCTTGGGACCCAAAAGAGTTGGTCCAAGCTAATTATTCTACCCCCAAGTAGAGAAGAGTGTTCATAAATGGTTAACTTCTGGCTGAGGGCAAAGGTCTAGTGGGCTCAGACAACTAAACTAAAAGTAACAGTACTCCCAACTACAGTGAGAGGATAGAGAGGTAACAGGATTAACAAGGCAGAAGAAGAGGTGGGGCAATGCATAAAATGTTCACATGATGGAGCAAGATTTTGAGGTTGGGTGGTTAACTCTGGGTAGGCCCTCCTTTGCAGGTAGTATGTTAGAGTGGAAAGAGCAGAATTCCATCCCAGTCTTAACAGCTTAGACCCTGAGAAGTTTCCCCACCATGTAAAGTAGGGATGATACCTACCTGCCTTGATTGCTGTGAAGATTAAAAAGACAAAGAAGTGCCTAATCAAATGCTTATCACACAAGGGGTATTCAACAAATGTTCGCCTCACACCTCCACACCCTCCTTTCTTGCTCTTTCTTCCAACTGCTGAAAGCCACACTGGCTCCTCTTCCATCTGGTCAAAATAACTTGGGAAGCTTGATCTTGATACATCCAAACACCATTGACCTCCACTGAGCCACCCACATAAATTCTCATGGTAACAGACCCAGAGGCTGAGTCAGCCTCTACAGCTTTGACTCTCCCAACCAAAGGACAAGTTTTCTCTGGGGACTGTACAACTTTGATGAAAAAAAAAAAAAAAAGCACGGGAACAAGCAGTACAGAGAGAACATTTCACATGCTATCTCAGTCTCTAGAAAGTTGCTGTATCATAGCCTTCAACGTTGCAGGAGATGCTATAGAGATTTCACAAAGGCTTTTGAGCCAAATGTGGGTTCGTGTTAAAGTTATCGTGGACACAAGCCTTTCTTTAAAAAAAACTGAGTGTGAAGAGTTGACTCATTGGAAAAGACTTTGATGCTGGGAGGGATTGGGGGCAGGAGGAGAAGGGGACGACAGAGGAAGAGATGGCTGGATGGCATCACTGACTCGATGGACATGAATCTGAGTGAACTCCGGGAGTTGGTGATGGACAGGGAGGCCTGGTGTGCCTTGACTCATGGGGTCGCAAAGAGTTGGACACGACTGAGCGACTGGACTGAACTGAACTGAACTGAGCATCACCAGCATTATCAGGACACTAGGCTCTGTGGGAAAAAGGAAAGCAGAAGGACAGCACATGATGGTCATGTGGGGAGTTGGGGGAGGGGAGGGGAGAAGAGCCTTGACAGAGAGACAGATGGACAGGGCAGGTCAATTAAAATGCCTCTTCCTTCCCTTCCACTTCAGTGGATTTTTATACAGCTCTGTGCTGTGGGCCCTCAGTAAATATGCCATAGGTGTGTGTGTGTGTTTTCCCTTTTCTTGTTTAGATGAAAACACCAGATAGAAATGGGTATTAAGGGGGAAAGCAAACATTGCAAATGGGATAAAAATAAAGTTTTATGTTTAAACTAAGTTTTTAAAACTATTTGTATTTTATTTCTTTTGTATAGATTTGTGTTTGTATCTGTAATTTTTGCTTAATGATTCTAAGCAATCATCAAGAATCGATAAGCTGATCTGAGTGCTTCACATTCTCAAGGAATAGGTCATTTATTAATACTTACATTGGACTTTACTCAAAGCACTGTCTCACTAGCTGTCTACTAGATTCTAACAGTAAGACAGGTAGTATTATGTCTACTTCTGTTTAAGAGATGAGGAAATTGAGGCTAAGGGAAATTAAGTGATTTTTCCCCAAGGTCTCACAGCTAGTGAGCCAGAGTTAGGACTCCAGCCCAGGTCTCCTGAGAGCAAAGCTGCTCCTCTGCACAGGCTGCCTCTCATTGATTTCCCTCAGTACACGTAATAGCAGGGCTTACCTTCCAACTCTTCCTTCTCATAGTGGATGTTTAGAATTGTGCTGGTCCCACCCTGATCCACCACAGCTTCTTCATCTGGTCTCTGTTGAAACACAAATTAGTAGCCACGGTAACATACATTCATTCAAACTTTCATTCAAGTACTGTGTGTTTGCCTCACCCTTTACGCAACATTGAAGGGGAAAACCCAATGGTTTACAGATATTTTCCATTTGAACCTCACAATAACTCTGAGATGCAAACATGGCAGCCATTCTTTCTCATTTCATAAATAAACAGCCTGAGTCTCAGAAAACTTTAAAAATTATTGCCCAAGGTCAGAAACATGGTAAAAGGCAGAAGTAGAATTGAGCCGAGGTCTTGTAACTATGGATCCCATGTCTTTCCCACCTCCATACTCTACCCATAAGTCTGGACAATGTATTGGAATTTTGAAAGTGGTGTCAACCACATTGCCTCATTTGGTATAAGCTGGTCTCTTTGAGGGGATTCCCTGGTGGTCCACTGGTTAGGACTCTGTACTCTCACTGCCAAGGACCCAGGTTCAATCCCTGGTTGGGGAACTAATATCCCACAAGCTGCATGGCATGGCCAAAAAGAAAGTGTTGGTCTCCTTGACCTCTCTGCAGCATGAAGCCTATTTACCACTCTGTCCTTGAAACACTCCACCCTGCTCCTCTGCCCCATTCGAAGGTTCATCTCCTTCCTCCAACCATAATTCCCAAGGATGAGCACTCTATCTTTTGTTTCCCATGCTTGAGTCTTGCAAGTTCAACAGTGTACTGAAGCTATGAGGCTCAGTATTTGACAAGCCACTGGGATGCCATGCCTCAAGATCCATGTGTCTAAAATCCAGTGACTCTTCCTTCCAAACTGATATCCTGTGCTCATTTACTTACTCCTACCCATGGCTCCATGGCTCCACGGCTCCACGATTTCTTAGCCCACGTTTGAAATTTCAAACTTATTCATCCATCCCATGTGTTGAGTGCCCGTCGTATACCTTCCAGGAAACAGCTCCCTTTTCTTGCCAAGTCCTCCTTTGCAGTTCCCTCAGGTTCACTCTCCACTCTCATCCTCTCCATCGCCCACCCTCCTGCCCTTTCAGTCACAGTGGACATTGTTTTCAGTTCTGGAATCACACTCATATTCTTCCCTCAGCCCAGAACTATCGCCCTCTCCCTGCTGTGCCCACCTCCATCACCAGCAGCTAACACTTATTCATCATCCCAATCTCAGCCTAAAAGTACTTCCTTAGAAGCCTTTCCTGACTACCCTCCATTGATATGCCCCCAAAGCACACTGCATTTCTCCTTAGAAATGAAACCTCTCTGCTCCTCAGGGAGGGACCATATCTGTCTTCCTCATCATGGTTTCCCCAACACCTGATGGATTTTTCGCATAGGAGGTGCTCAGTAAATTTTTCTTAAAAGAATAAATGTAATGGCATCTACACCTTATCAAGACTCTCACCAGATCCGGAATTATTTCAAAAAAGATCTTAGCTAACTTCCCTGCCAATCAATTTCTTCTACCAAACCTGCAACTCCAGCCAGGCTCTCTGACCCCATGGACAGCACACACATTCCCATCGCCACGCCTTTGCTCACACTGTCTGGTCATCTAACAGTCTTTTCCCCAACTCCCCAGCACACCAAATCCTCACCATCCTTCCATCCTGCTCAATGTTCCAGCTTGAGGGTCAATTTTACTATTTTATAGTTATCATCTATGTCCCCTATGTTTTAAAAAATAAAAAGAAAGGTGGAGAAAACTATTAATTTGCTAACTTTTAGCTAAGAAAGGGTGTTGGAACAAAAAGATCTGCTTATACTTAAAAACATATAAAGGAAAAACAAGCCATAAGGGATATTTTTAAGTAGTTACCTACAGAGGAGGGAGGCAATGGGGTAGATGATAAGGATAGAAAGACTAAACTTCTTCGAAGATGATTTATATTGAAAATTTTAAAACAAAATTAATTTATTAAAAAAAATTAAAAAAAATTTTCCAGAAAATGAAAATAAATGCCAAATCGATGGCATAACTATTCTAAAAGAAATTATTCCAAATAAATTTTAAAAACATAATAAGCTGACTGAACATCCTTAGTGACATATACCCTAAGGACAAAAAGAATTTGAAAAGATCTGAAACTGCTTTTTAGCTGTCATATTGTTGGTTACATGTTGGTGTTATTTTTCAGAGACTGTTCTGTACTGTGAGATACAGTAAATGATTATATGAACTTACCCTGGCACTCTCAGTGTGACTGAGACCTGGGGTTCTCAGCAGGGGTGAAAGGAGATACAGTTGTAAGGCAGAAGTTAAGTAAAAACTTTATAGTCCTGAATTTGAATTGGAAGTATCAACAAGAATATATATATATTTATAACTTTAAATATTTTAAAATTTATAAATTTATATTTCCTAGCTCTGTCCAGACAAAATGTCTAGAAAAAATTATCAGTTGGTAGCAAGAAGTATCATTAGCACCTAGACTGTGGTATCTTAAAATATCATTTTCTGCTAAAAGACACTCAAAGACAACTAGGTTTATGTCAAAAGGACTCAGGTCCAACTTAGAGAGGGCCCTTACTAACATAGGACAATCTGAGCATCAGTAAAAGTGATAACTGTAACAGATTGAAAATATCAAATATATTTGAATCCATGAGTTCACCATGTCACTTTAAAAATTAGTTAACTGGTCAACATTGGAGGATAATACTAGCAAGTGAAAAAATGAAGTGAAAGTGTTAGTCACTCATTCGTGTCTGACTCTTTGCAACACCACGGACTTTAGCCCTCCAGGCTTCTCTGTCCAAGAGACACCCCAGGCAAGAATCATGGAATGGGTTGCTGTTCCCTCCTCCAGGGAATCTTCCCAACCCAGGGATCCAACCCGGGTCTCCTGCACTGCAGGCAGACTCTTTTATCATCTGAACCACCAGGGAAGTGCAATACTAGTGAGTGAAAGTTGCTCAGTTGTGTCCGACTCTTTGAGACCCCACGGACTATGCAGTCCATGGAATTCTCCAGGTCAGAATACTGGAGAGGATAGCTGTTTCCTTCTCCAAAGGATCTTCCCAACCTAGGGATTGAACCCAGGTCTCCTGCATTGCAGGCAGATTCTTTATCAGCTGAGCCATGAGGGAAGCCCCAATACTAGCAAACCAATTCATTATTTTGCAAACTGGTGAAAATTCATCCTGGCCTTCCTATATAAATTGTACCTTACAGTGATACCATAGAGTAGATGAGAAAAGTTTCCTATTATAGAAAAGACTAAATGAAAAAAGAATGTTAGCATTAGGACATTGCCATTTTATAATCCCTAATGGACTGCATTGATTTTCAAGGCCACTAACACCACAAAAAGAGAGACAACCAGACACTATGCCTCCTAATGGGAGACCTTATCACCACCCATGAGGTAATCTTACCAAATAAAGTGTCCCTGAATCTGATCAAGACTCTACGCCCAAAAACCAATTTCCCGAAAATACAAAGAAACACAATTCCATGGAAAAACACCACCACAGGAATATAATCAGCAAAATCCAGACTGTGGAAAAATCTAAAGCTATAGGATAAATTGTCTCCCCACCATCTTTTTTAAAGTAAATAATTGCAAGAAGACAAAGAGACAGAGACAGGGGAACCTAAAACCAATAGGTCAAAAGAGACAACAAACCAATCACAATGTGTGGACTTAATTTGAATCTTGATTTAAACAAACTAACGAAAATAATTTTTTAGTTATTGATAAAATAATTTTTAAGGATATGACATTTGAGACAACTGGAAGTTTTTCTTTCATGACATTAAAGAAATTGTTATATTCTCTTTAGGTGGTACTATGCTTATTTTTTAAAGACTCTTTACCTTTGGGGACTTCCCTGGTGGTTCAGATGGTTAAGAATCTGCCTACAATGCAAGAGACCTGGGTTCCATCCTGGATCAGGAAGATCTGGAGAAGGAAATGGCAACCCACTCTAATATTCTTGCCTGGAGAATCCCAGGGACGGGGGAGCCTGGCAGACTATAGTCCACACAGTTCACAGGGTCACAAAGAATTATTTTCGCAAATTGTTATTTTCTTTTTTAGGTGGCACTATGGTTATTTTTTTAAAGCATCTTAATCTTTTAGTACTCATACTGAAATATTTACCAATAAAATTGAGCAATTATAGATATATAAAATAAGTTAACTTAGAAACACTATTTTTTTCACATTTTATAAAATAATGTTATTCACAACCCTCAATACATCTTTAACATCAATGTCTTCCTCAATACCATAGATGCTTTGAGTCAATTTGCCAGAGCATGTCAGTTTCATTTCCACCTAAGTGGTAAAGGCGCTCGTAAAAAGTCAAGTCCTTTCTGAAGAATAACTTCTTGGTGGAAAAAACTCATCTTTATTTTAGACTTACTTATCATTTGTGAATTTCCTGATAGCAGGAGCCATGTATTTTCATTTTTTTATTCTCCCAGAGCCTAACACAGTAGTTTACCACTGTAAGTAGCCTGCATTCCTGTAAGTTCCAAGAGGGTAGGTACTGTGTCTTTTGTTGACCACCATGTACCTACCACCTAGTACCATGTCCAGTATGTGGTAAGTATCCAATACATTTTTAAAATTTATTTTTAATTGGAGGATACTTGCTGTACAATGTTGTGCTGATTGCTGCCATACAACATGAATCAGATGTAAGCATACATACATCCCCTCTCTCTTGAACCTCCCTTCCACCCCCCACCTCATTCCACCCCTCTAAGTTGTCATAAAGTACCAGGTTGGGCTCCATGTGTTACACAGCAACTTCTCATTAGCCATCTATTTTACATACGGTACTGTATATGTTTCATTGCTCCTCTCTCAATTCGTCCCACCCTCTCTCTCCTGCCCGCACTGTGTTCACAAGTCTGTTCTCCATGTCTGCATCTCTATTCCTGCCCTGCAAATAGGCTTATCAGTGCCATTTTTCTAGATTGCATAATATGTGTTAATTGTACAATATTCATCTTTCTCTTTCTGACTTACTTCACTGTGTATAACAGGCTTTAGGTTCATCCACTAGAACTGACTCAAGTGGATTTACGGCTAAGTAATATTCTACCGTATATATGTACCACAACTTCTTTATCTATTGATCTGTCAGTGGACATCTAAGTGGCTTCCATGTCCTAACTATTGTAAATAGTGCTGCAATGAACATTAGGGTACATGTGTCTTTTAAATTACTGTATCCAATATATTTTGATAAATGAATATTTGTTAGTTTTCAAAATTTTCTCATATGTTTCCTCATAAAACTTCACACATATGTATCCCTATATACATATACATGAATAATTTTTCATGTTGGCTTCCCCACAGTTTTGTAATATCCAGAGGACAGGGGCCAACTGATTATAACGCTTAATACTGTCCGCAGACATCTGACACAGCACAGAACACAGAATCTTGGGGAAGCAGGGAGGGAGGGGTGGTTGATTTCTTGACTCTAAGACTATAAAAGCAAACTGTATAGAGCCAGGTCAATCAGCTGAAAAACTCAGGTTGAAAATCAACTTGCTTGTTACTTTAATTTAGCTTGGTTAATCACAGTCTAAAGTCACTGAATAAATGTTCATGCACCTTCTGTGTCTTACTAAAGAAAACAGAACTACTGTCAAACACCATCAGCCAAGCACTGTTGAGATCTATTGCTCAGAGAAAAAGATTCCTTTCAAAATATTACTGCTCACTGACAATGCCCTTGGTCACCCAAGAGCTCTAACAAAGATGTACAATGACATGTTGCTTTCATGCCTGCTAACAATACAACACCCATTCTGTAGCCCATGGATCAAGGAGTCATTTCAATTTTCAAGTCATATTATTTAAGAATACATTTCATAACGTATGTAGTGCCTATGGAGAGTGATTTCTCTGATGGGTATCGGCAAAGAAAATTGAAAATCTTCTGGAACAGAGTCACCATCCTAGATGCCATTAAGAACATTCATGATTCATGGGAAGAGGTCAAAATATCAATATGAACAGGAGTTTGGAGGAAGTTAATCCCAACCCTCATGGATGAAGCCTTGAGGGGTTCAAGACTTCAGAGGAGAAAGTAACTGAGGATGTGGTGGAAATAGCAAGAAAACTAGAATCAGAAGTGGAGCCTGAAGATGGGACTGGATTGCTAGAACCACACAATGAAACTTGAACAGATAAGGAGTTGCTTCTTATGAATTAGCAAAGAAAGTGGCTTCTTGAGATGGAATCTACTCCTGGTAAAGATGCTGGGAAGATGCTGTTGAAATGACAAAGAATTTAGAATATTACATAAACTTAATTGATAAAGCAGTAGCAGGGCTTTAGAGGACTGGCTCCAATTTTGAAAGAAGTTCTACTGTGGGTAAAATGCTATCAAACTGCATTGCACGCTACAGAGAAATTGTTCCTGGAAGGAAGAATCAATGGATGTGGCAAACTTCACTGTTGTCTTATTTTAGGTAACTGCAACAGTTATCCCAACCTTCAGCAACCACTGCCCTGATCCATAACCAGCCATCCACAGCAAGGCAAGACTCTCTGCCAGCAGAAACATTATGACTTGCTAAAGGCTCAGATGATGGATAACAGTTTTCAGCAATAAAGTATTTTTTCATTAAGGTATGTACATTTTTTAGATATAACGCTATTGCACACTTAATAGATTTCAGGAGAATATAAACATAGCTTTTATAGGCACTGAGAAACCAGAGAATCTGGGCAACTTGCGTTACAGTAGTCACTATATTGTGGTGGTCTGGAATTGAACCAGCAGTATCTCCAAGGCATGCCGTATTCTGATACGGTGGTCATGTCATTAAAAAAAAGGGAAAAGGTCCTTAATCTTTAGTAATACATACTTAAGTTTTTACTGATGAAATGATACAGTGTCTGGGATTTGGAGACTGGGTAGAGACATGGATGAAATAAGACAGGCTGTCTGTTCATTGTTGAAGCCAGGTCATGGGATACACGATGATTCATTTTTCAATTCTCTCTACTTGGGAATATCCTTAAAATGTTGGATAAATTGCAAACATATTAAGCTTTGCTTAAAATCATAAAACATGAAAATAAAAGAACATTAAGTCTCAGTTGTCTGTGCTGATTGCGGATTCCTCACCATGTGATTAGTATGGACCTCTGATACTGTCCTTATTTATGGTAGCGAGGATTTAACCATGAATTTCCAGGATTCCTATGAATGGGCTTCAGAGGATTATATGCGAGTGTGCATTTTTCTTAGGAGAGATTCCATAGCTTTCATCAGATTCTCAAGGGTACTTGTGACTCAGAAAATATTAGCATCATGAGAACCACATGGTATAAGTTCAGGAGAAAAAGGAAAGGAGGACGGGAGGGAAAGAAGGGTGAACTGGAGAAACGACCCGGTTTCTGCACCTCTTCCTGACTCATGACCATGACTCACAATATAAATGTGAATTGATGTGGGCCTACCCGAAGGCTTAAGTAAGATAAAAAGAACTAAGAGGGTTAAATACACATTAAAACATTGAAATTGCAAGGCACGTTGTGAGAAAGAAAGCATTGTTATGAGCCTTGAAAAATGAATGAATTACAGCTGAGTAGCAGACCAGCTTCTCACTTACAGTTAATGGACAAATTAAAAGGCAGAGGCGGGGCTGTCTTACATAATGGCCCCAGATCCTTGAAGCAACCACAAAGGTTGCAGCAGGCAGTGGGGCCCACCTTGAGCCCTCTCCCTGACCCCTCCCTGTGGCTCCACTCTGGTCCTGAGAGGTGGCAGTCCTGCCAAACTCAGCTCTGCTTCCTCTCCTGCAGTCAGCCTCAGAGCCTTTCACCTCCAAAGACCTCTTTCATCTTTTATCCAATGTTTTCAGATAACAGCCTCCTACCCCACCCACCCAACAACAATAAGAGTCAAGTGTTGATTGAGTTCTGAAACACAACCATTTTTAAATTAAACACAGAAGTGACTTTTAGGGTTTCTAATCAGTAAGCTGAGTTTCTATAATTAATATTAGGAACAAATATTTACAGAACACTGACTGTATACCTAGCATTATGCTTTACATATATCGTCTCAACCCTCACAACAGTCCTAAATAAATCAAAGCTAAGTAAGATCTCACAAGGGCTGAGACAGGAGGAACTCCAACTCAAGTCTCTCTGTATTAACATAATATACTATAACATATTAACATCACACACTAACACCGCCAAAAGCAAAGAACCTGGTCATTTTAGAGAGTTCAGGTCACCTAATCATGGATAAATGTCCACAGTGAAAACAGCTCAAGATTGTCACATTGTTACCTTCTTAAATCCTTGTACTTCACACTGCCTTTACTGACCAGAGTTCCAATAGAGTTCTCGACTTCCTTTTTATCCAGAAAGCTCATGAATTCTGACCCCTTGTAGACATCATCACTGAATCTGACCCAGAGATCCTCAACTCTCTAATGCCCTCAATCTGACTTCCTCACTGGATGAAGACAATGGATAGTAAGAAAAGGGGCTTCCACGAGGTTGTATACAGCTGTTCTGGTCCTCCTCTCGGGGGCCATGAGCTTCTGAGCACCCACAAGTTTCCTAGTCTGACTCTTCAGCAGGCTGCTAGGGGCCTAAAATTGCAAAGTGACTCTGGTTTCTCAGTGATTTTTCTTTTTTATTGAACCCCACTTGGAATCACTCCTGTTCAGTACAATTTACTAGTAAGCACATTGCAGTTTGCAGAACAATGGCTCCCAAAGGATTTGCACATCTTAATCCCTGGAACCCAAGAATACATTGCTTTATACAGCAATAGGGAATTAAGGTTGCAGATGGAAGTAAGGTCGCTAATCAGTGGATCTTAAAATAAGGACGTTATCTGGATTATCCATGGGTTCAATGTAGTCACAAGGATCCCTAAAAATGGAAGAAGGAGGTAGGAGAGAATGAAGTTTGATGACAAAAGCAGGGACTGAGAGATGCCGTGCTGCTGGTTTTGGCTGCTGAGAGAGGGAACTGTGAGCCAAGGCATGCAGGCAGCCTCACAGAGCTGAAGTTAAAGAGACAGATTCTCCCACAGAGCCTCCAGAAAGAAACACAGCCTCGCCAACACTGATTTTAGCCCAGTGAGACTCATGATGGAAATCTGAAGTATAGAACTGTAAGATACTCAGTTTGTGTTGTTCTAAGCCAATAAATGTGTGGTGGTTTGTTAGGGCAGCAATAGACACTAATACATACATCATGGCTTCCTAACTAGGAAGATCAGAGTAAACCTGTTACTACTTCATGGGAAACAACCAACCTCTCCATTATCTCGGATTTGTTGCTGTTACCTAGCAGCAGATTTAGAATAAACATATTGCTTTTCTGTGTTCTGATTACCATTGTGATAGGCTTAGTTGAGAGCCCTGTCCACCCTGCCTAGGCAAACCATGAGCAAAGACAATTATCTACAAGTTCAGAAGGAAGTAAATCTGCAACCTGAATTGTATCCCCAGCCTACCTCAATTCTCTGCTTGGCAGGAAAGCCCACACCTCTCCTACTGAAGTTCCCCAGTAGAGCTGATAGCACCAGGTAAAGAGAATGCTCATGTGTCCCTCAATTTCCACACAGGAAAGGAACACCTAGTGTGAGGTGGGAGAGGCTGGAGGCGTGCAGACTGTATGTACACTGCAAGGCAGTGAGAGGAGAAGCTGCTATGGTGGATACTTCTGTTTAATACATACTGACTGCGTCCCATGAACTGACCATGGCACTCAGAAGTCACCAGCTCTCTACAGAGACATGCATGCACTCACTCAGGAGACACGCACCAACGTGGGCCAGGGCCACTAGGCACTAGCATCCAGGAGTTTTTCCAGGTCCACTTTAAATATGAAGGGTGCCTCTCTTCCCATCCGCCAAGTTTCCCAATTATCACCCATTCACCAGGATTTGTTAT
Organism: Oryx dammah; assembly: GCF_014754425.2. Classification (NCBI taxonomy): domain Eukaryota; kingdom Metazoa; phylum Chordata; class Mammalia; order Artiodactyla; family Bovidae; genus Oryx; species Oryx dammah. The sequence continues at coordinate 88,865,185 of NW_024070213.1, read as the reverse complement.
TCTGAAGATTTCTACAAATTTCCCAGTCTGAGTTGGCCTGATTCACATAAAAGCCTTTGTAATTGCCCTAATTGCCTCTCTGAGCCTCCCTGAGGTTCCCAGCACCACTTGGCTCAAGTGCTGACAGTTTCAACCTCTGTAGCCTTCTCTTCCAGAAATTCTGCTCGATTCTGAAAGTGCTGATCAGGAGAATTTGAAGCTACAGACGTCCGTTGTTCCAGTCCAAACTAGAGGTTCTCCCTCAAGCTTTCTGATCTTCCACTCTTATCACGCCCTTTAAGAACCCACCACCTTTGGAGATCTCATTAAAATTCAATAATGCGAGCCTTCGTTAACTCATTCTAAATTCCACCAACAGCCACCTAGCTGTCCCCCATCATCCCAGCTCTTCCCACTCTAATATATCCTTTGTACTCCTTGCCACACATATATCCCCAAACATGTTAAAGTGCTCCCTCTGAACCAGGCACCAGTCTAGGTGCCAGAGACACAGGTTATGGTCATGTAGACCAAGGGCACATTCTTTGGAGATGGTCAGCTCTGCCACTTGTTAGAAGTTACTTAACCTCTTTGTTTCCTCATTTGGAAAATAAGGATAAGAAGGGCATGTAAATCTCATGGTTATTGAAAGACTGAGGCAATGCCTGGAAAGCATTAGGCACAGTACCTGGCACATGGCACGCACTCATGCAAGTTAATTTACAGAAACAGCAAACAAGGAGCTGGCAGGTCAGCAGCAGAGATGAACATGTAGAGTTCACAGGTAAGGGGTGGAAGAAGTAATATGACTTCGTGAGTGTTGTGAGCAGAAAAGACTAAGTGAAATTCTGATAGTGATACAGTGCTCATCCGTGCTCAGGCATGCCAACTCTTTGTGACCCCATGGACTGTAGCCCACCAGGGTCCTCTGGCCATGGGATTCTCCAGGAAAGAATACTGGAGTGGGTTGCCATGCCCTCCTCCAGGGGATCTTCCTGACCCAGGGATCAAACCCAAGTCTTCTGCATCTCCTGCATTACAGGCAGATTCCTTACCCACTGAGCCACCTGAGAAGCCCACTGAGCCACGTGGGAAGCCCACTGATACAGAGCCAGACCTTAAAGATTAAAACGGAATATTCTAGGTAGATAGGAGGGGGAATGTTTTCCAGCTAGAACACCTGAGCAAAGACACAATAGCAGAAATGGGAGACTTTTAAACAGGGAACGTGATAAAGCAATGGTCATCTCAGACTCTGGGCTAATACTGACAAGACCATGAGCTCCTTAAGGAGAGGCACACTGGCTGTGGATACAGGAAAGTCATTCACTCACTCAGAACATCAACTTTATTCCAGGCACTGTGTAGACAAAAAGATTTTCTGCCCAGTCCATCCCGTCATAATGCTTCTATTTAAAAAGATAATAAACAAGACCATATCATATAAGTCATATATGCTATTAAGAAAGTAAAGCAGAATCAGGGGCTTCCCTGGTGGTCCAGTGGTTAAGACTCCACACTCCCAATGCAGGAGTCATGGGTTCCAATCCCTGGTCAGGAAATTAAGATCCCATATGCTGCATGGTGTGACAAAAATAAATGAATACAAACTAAAGCAGATCATATGAAAGAGAGCAACTGTGAGTGGAGACCAAGGACAGCTACTCTGAGGAGGTGACATCTGAGTTGAGTCACGAGAAGACTTGGGTAGAAGAAAATCCACAGGAACAACAAGAACAAAGCTCTTGTAGAATGAGGAGCTGGTTGTACTGGAGAAACAGAAAGAGAGCCAAGCCAGAAGTGCATGGTGAGAGAGCTGGGAAGGCTATCAGGGAGGGTGGGCAAGGCCCTGGTCATAATGAAACTTGGGAGGCCATAATAAGATGTTTGGATTTTATTCTAAAATGCACTGGGAAGCCACTGAAGGGTTTCAAGATAGGATATGACATCATCTGATCTGTGTTTTTAAAAGCTCTCTCTAGCTGCCACAGGACAAGTGGACTGTAGAAGGAAAAGCAGGAGAGAAAGCGGAGGGAACTGTCAGGGGTCAGCACAGTAGTCCAAACCAGAGGAAACAGCCTAGGCACACGGTACATAGATGTGATGCCTGGAATCTCTGTTTACATCAAGTACAGAACCAACTCACTTTGCAAGGTGCATCTCCCCTTCACACAGCCCAGCTGACATACAGGAGGTTTTGTTGGTAATTTTCAATTGATTGACTTGTCTCCCCCAAATTACCCCCATTTCCTTTCCTCTTTCTATCCTCATTTCTTTTCCCCCCTGTATCTTATCTCAAGTACCCATTTTGCCCATCACCTGACTCAGCCTTTACAAGGTCTCGCTGTTCCCATCCTGTTTTTTTCTCTCTCCTCACCCCACCATCCCCGAGTTTCATGAACTAGATGTAAAAGATATAATTACTTTCTGTCCTACCCCAGAAGCACTCAGGAATTATCAGTTTCACAGAGCAACAACAGAAGCCTGGGGGTTATTATGATCCTGACAATACAACTGGAACACATTCTGCATATTAAGGACACTGTCTCCCCACATTCGTTCCAGCCTGTTCTCCCCACTGCAGCCAGAAAATCTTTCAGGAGGAGAATCTGATCATAATCTCACTGGCTCTCATTCTGTCTCTGGCTCCTCTCTCTCCTTCTCTCTGTATGCTATGACCCTGGATTACATCTCACACCATTCACCTCTGCTCCCTGTGGCTCCAGCCACTCTGGCCTTCTTTCAGCTCTTTGAACCGATGGGCCCCCTCTGCTGTTCTCTTTGTCTCTAAAGCCCTTTGATCTCCTTCTTCCCTCAGTTGACACTTATTCTTTAGATCTTTGCCCAAATTTTCTTCCTTAGCAAAATCTTTGATCTGAGACCAAAGCTGGAACCACTGTGATACACATTCACAGCACCACATATCTTTCTTTCTAAGCACTCATCACAGTTTATAATAATACATTTATTTGTGTGACTGATTAAAATGATTATACACACACACACTAAATGGGAAACTCCAGCAGGGCAAGAATATTGCCTATTTTTGCCCATCATTGTATCACAAACATAAGCTGAATATTCTTCGTAGACCTTAGGAGAATTAGATATGGAAGGATTTCCCAAAATCGCAGATGTTGTTCCTTTTTTGATGGAGCAAGCAAAAGGAATTATGGGTCATCTAGTAGCAAACTATTGCCAGAAGAGGAGTGAGTCAGTGATACCCATTTTGCTACGAACTCAGAAAAGAGTTCTGTCTCTTTACAAAAACCATCCTGACATCAATGTGGCCCTTGTTTCAAGACCTGTCATCCTTCTGAGTAGGTCCATCATTCTCTCCACAGCCCTCCACTTCATATCTGACCTCCCTTCCATATCTCTTTGCAGAGCAATAAGCATATCGGTCATCTGATGGGCACAGGAAAGAGGAGAGTGAGAATTCAATGAGTTATCTCTCCTATACTGGCTTAACAAAGCCCCTTCCCAAACAGGTGCTCATTTAGTTCTCAAAACCACCCTGTGAAGTAAGCAAAGCAGGTATTCTTATCCCAATTTTACTAGATAGGGAAATGTGATTCAAAGAGGCAAGTGACTTACTCAAGGTCACAAAGCCCATGTGAGGCAGATGTAGATTTGAACCTACAGTGTCTGACACCCAGCCCAATGCTTTACCTTACATTAGCCACCCCAACAGTTACCAGTTTCTTAAATCTGTTTCTTCATTTGTTTAAGTAAACACCTGTTCCTGACCCCTCGGCACTTTTCCAGCCACTGTCCACTTCGCTATCCAGAACTTGTCAGCCCGTCTGTGCCATGGAATGAAGGGAGTTTTATGCACACGAACAAGGCTGAGCGTTTGGTCCGAGCCTCCAGTCTTTTCCAGCTCTGCCTCTGAGCCAGTAAGGAACCAGAAAGCCCCATTAATAAAACACAAAGAGACCTGCCCCGCCAGAGCAAGGTCCCTGGCTATCCTTTCTGCCACGTTCCAGCAGGACGCGGCAAGGCCAGAAGCCAGCCTCTTTCCCAGCAAGGAGGACCTGAGCAGAGCAGAACGGAGGTCACCGGCCGCGGGCCGTCAGGGCTCCTCAGCTGGCCACGCAAAGGATGCGGCTCCCGGTTTGGCCCAAGGTCACCCTCTCGCAGCCCGGGCCCGATCCCCGACCGCCCGGAGCGCCCCCTGGTGTCGCGGGCTGGCCTCCCCTCGCCCTCAGGGAGCGGCCTGAGAAGCCCTGGCTCGGGGGCAGAGAAAGGAGGGTGGGCAGAGGATGAGGAGGCTGAGCCCCTGGGAGGGGCGGGAGGCGGGGCCCTACCTGATAGCTGAGGACGCCATCCGGATCGTTACTCCCGGCCGGCATGGCGGAGCCCAACTAGGTCTCGCCCGCGGGGTCCAGGCCGAACGTCAGCAGGCCACGCGCTCCGGTCGGGTTTGAGCAGATCGCCCGAGCGGCGACCCCTACCCCGGTGCCAACGGTCAACCATCAACCGCCGCCGCCTCCATAGCCACCGGCCCGTGAGGCTTCGCCGCAGCCAATCAGCGCGCGGCCTGTACGGCCAATCAGGGCGCGGAGCACGGGAGGACGCTGTCCGGCGGTACCCTGGGCTACCAGGAGGTGGAGGAGGGAGTCGGGGGAGCCAACCGCTCCCGGGCCCGGTTGCCGTGGAAACCGCCTCCCTCCCTTCAGGGGCCTCTGGGCTTGAAGGTCCTCCCAATTGCTTGCTAGAAATTGAAGATCTCGTGGTTCTATTTGAGGAGGCACCTGACCCTTGAAAACTGAGAAAGTGTCAGGTTGGCCTATCATGATTTTATTCCTTGGTAATAATTATTTTTAAATTCTGGGGAACCATCCCTTGAGCTTGCAGAAGGAAGTAACAGAATGAGAGGGAAGGGCCTTCTCAAATTACTTGTTAATCCTCGAGCTAGTGGCCAGATTAAATAGTATCAAAGAGAAGCAGGCAGGCAGTAATCCAATCCCCTCCACAGACTGACTACGAATACAGGTCTTCTCCCTGAGCCTCAGGTTGGCAGTGAAAAGCACGGGGTTGAGCTAAGGAAGATGGTTGAAACAATTCCACAAAAATGCTTCCAACTTTTCTGAGAAATAATCTAGGGCAAATTATTTAACAAAAGAATAACTGCTGATTTAAGGCAAAGTTAGAAACCCATAAGTAACACATTCAATTTGATTTGGGTTTAAAACAAGAGAGACTGGCCATAATCCAACCAACCCTCTGTCCCAAGAGGAGGAAAGGGGTCTTTTCCTTCATGTCCACCAACACCTCAGACGGTAGGAGAGTCCACATTATTAAAAGAAAAAGAGCAGGTGCAAATCATTCTCAGCCTCCAAAGAAACTACACTTGGGGAGCATAGCCTGGCTGGTGCACATTAAATGTTCAACCCCTGCATACCATTGCTTGCACTGGCTCTGAAATTTGAACCAAGTTTGTGCTTCCGTGTCCCTGAGGCAGAACCATATTTCCAGTCTTCAATTTAAGGTCTTGGGCCCATTTCTGAGTCTTAGTGTTCATTTCCCCAGTCTTTGTTGACCTCTTCACTAATTCTGTCCCTTGAATCTGTAATTCACCCCCATTTTCCCTCATCAAAACCTTAGTCATACTTCAAAGTCAACCTCAAAGGCCACCTCTTCCAAGAAACTTTATTCTCCTCTCCTCAATACCCCTAAGAGATGTCATCACTCCCCTTTGAGTCTTCATAGCACTTCATACCTTTCTTATAGCAGTTACCATGCTATGGTCAAGTACTTTAATTAAATGTTAATTTTAGCTTACTGTAACACTGTCATTTTTTGAAAGCAATAATTATTTTTCTTATACCCTTCTGTACAAAGCCTCAAAGAATGCTGGGCACATAGAACATAATTATAAATAGGTAAGTTATATAAGTATATATAAATAAATATAACTTATAAATATATAAGTGAATATATGTACTTTTAATTTAGTCTAACAAAAAACATATTAAACACAAAGTACAAGCCCAAATGGCACTGAAGATGCAGCAAAATCTAAAATAAAATATGTATCTCCAGAGGGCTTATGGTCTAATCAGGGGAACAGGATATATGTTAATATGATGGCAAGATAACAGAATATAAAACAAGAGCCATATGAGGAATATAGACAACAAAGGTTATAAAAATTTAGAAGAGAAAATGTTAATATGATGACAAGATAATAGAACATAAAACAAGAGCCATATAAGTTCTATAGATAACAAAGATTATAAAAATTTCCAAGAGAAAATAATTTTTTTTTACTTGGAACATGACACAGAGGACATTGGTTTGGGTTAAACCCCAAAACAGTAAAGCCAAAGTAAGGAGAGCAAGCATCTTAGTTCTTAGGGAATGACTCAGCAACCAGGAAATCATAAGACCCATTCAGGATAGCCACAATTTGGACCAAAGCAGAAAGGTATGGAGAAGAGCAGTAGGAAATAAAAATTGTGGTAAAGAAAAAATGACCAAGTTATAGAGAAACAGCTAATCAGTTCAGACTTTTTTTTTCTCCTATGATAGAAAATATGATACTGTTGAAAATTTTAAAGAGTTTGTCCACACACTAGGACCTGGGTTTAGTGGTGTAAATGCACTATGTCATTTAATATTCCTAACACTTCATAGTTTATCCATTTCACTGGTAAGAAAACTGAGGCTGAGAAGTTTAGCAACTTTCTCAAGGTTAAGTAGATAATAGGCTGGGATATGATTACCTCTTGAGCCTCGCAATCTAGTGGAGAAACAGCGAACAAGCAAAAATGAACACAATTACAGATTATGAGAGCTGCAGTGAAGTAAACTGCAAAGTTATGTGATAGAGTATTGGCCAGGGGGGTGGAGAGAGCTACTGTAGATGGGACGGTCAGGGAGGGCTTTTCTGAGGAGGTGAGGAGTCTCATTTGATGAGTCAAGGATGGTTCTGTCTGAGTTTAGAGTCCCTGGCCACTATATGACACTGTCCTACGTAAGGTACCACTGGGGCAATCTGCCACTGGGGGCAAGGGGGTTAGAGGGGGGAAGCTGAGGCAGGGGGTCATTTAGGCTGACTGGCAACATGGCAGTGCTGGAGGGGCCAGGGATGGTGACCAGATGTGCCTTCCATCTGCCACTCCCTAAAGAGCCAGCTCCCGCGGTGCTTTCAGGAGAGTGGGCGCGAGTCGTCAGGGCACAGAGAAGCAGCAGGAGGCAGAGGATTACTGCTAAGAGCTCTGCAAGTCTGATTTGACTCCAGTTTGAATGTAGAAAAAGTCAGAGCCTCTGGCTCTTGACTCCAGGGTCAAGAGCCCCATCTTCTGGTCTATTGTGCAAATTACAAAAGGAATTGGCTGCAGAGGCAGCTGCAAGACTGCCCTGAGGCAGCTGTCTGTTTGCAGAGACAGGCTCTCCCCTCCCAGCTCGCTGGCTCCAGGCCCCAGGCACTAAGCTGCCGGCACCTTCAGCTCTCTACACAGCTTGGAAAGGAGCAAATATGCCCCTCTCAGCCTGGCCAGCAAAGAGGTGCGGAAGGAGCTGGAAGGAGGAAGATATTCAGCCAAGGACACCACCTCATACTGATTATTATTCTAAAGAAAGCAGGGGTTATGGGGGGGTGCAGAGAACCCAGCAAAACAGAACTCAGAAACTTCTGAGGCCTGCACAGAATTCTTGGAGGAGGAGACATAAAATAGACAAGAAAATGAAAATATGGGTAGAGACAGAGACCACACACACACACACACAGCTCACAGGGAAGCATGGAGGCTTGCAACAACTCTGTGAGGTACGAGCTGTCTCCTCCATCATTTTACAGATGAGAACACTGAAGACTGAGGCTTAGAGATGTAAGCTACCCCAGTTCACACAGCAAGCACAGTTTATAAATGGAGACCCTGAGTCTGAGCTCAGAAGCACCTCATTACAGAGTATACACACTTAACCACTCACTGCCTCCCATGGGGCTGCCTGGACTTCAGTCCTTCCCTAACTTTAGAAGCTCCACCCTCCCTTTGTGACTTCCGAATGTGGCTATTTTCCCATCTTTGTCTCTAGATCCTTCCTTTCTCTAATACTAGTGTCCTTAAACTTTGGTGGGGAGAGGTTAGGTCTTGAGCCTCTGGGGACATGATAAAATCTGTGGGACTCTCTTTTCAGGTAAGTAGACAGAGCCAAATTTTGCATCTCATTGTAAGGATGTGTTCACAGCCTGCCCAGGGAAGCACGAAGCACCTTACCTGTATTATTTTTAAATATTGGCTGGAAAACATTGAGATTCTCTTATTCAGAGACAAAAAGGCACGAAACACAAGTAACTCAAAAGGTCTGAGGAAATGTCCTCACATAATTGCAACCAATTTTTCCATCAAAAGCATCTTAATTTCTCCATCTGTGTACCATGTTCCTTGCCCAGTTTAGACTGTCAAAAGAGCTGCCAGGGCAGAGGTTTTGGTCTTGACTTGCCATTAGGTAGTACCCAATCCCAGCCGCATCTTAACCTGATTTGGTTTCTCCACATTCCTCTTAATTATACATCAAAAACCAAGGAAAGGTTGGAGGGAAAGAGGTCGGGATTGAGGAAAGACTTAATTAGGGCTTGTTGTGCAGCCGGCCGTCTGGGAGCATTTCCTGTGAAGGGAGCGGGGAGCCGGAGAGAGACACTCTTCTTTGTCAAGCTGGAAAGGTCATGCAGGTGCTTGATGTGCGGTCAGCCCTTGCCAAGTCACAGCACATCTAGAGAGACGACAGAATACAGTTTTCTTTGTTCGCAGCAGGCTGCCAGCCTGGGACACAACACACCATACAGAAAAACAACAAAATGCTACACAAACCGACTCTTGCCTGCGAAAATCACTCTCCTTCCGTTCGTCATCATCAACATTGTCCATAGAACTCGCCTATACTGGGGAATTCCCTGGTGGGTTCAGTGGTTAGGACTTGGCACGTTTACAACCACGGACCTGGGGTTCAATCCCTGGATGGAGAACTAAGATCACACTAGCTGTGCGGCACGGCCAAAAAAGTTTTTAAAAAGAGGACTGGACTTCCTTGGTGGTACAGTGGCTAAGAATCCGCCTGCCAGCGCAGGGGACGCAAGTTCGACCCCTGGTCCAGGAAGATTCCACATGCCGTGGAGCAGCTAAGCCCGGGCACCACAACTACTGAGTCAGCGCTCGAGAGCCCGAGTGCCACAGCTACTGAAGGCCAAGCACTTAGAGTCTGTGCTCCACAGCAAGAAAAGGCACAGCAGTGAGGAGCCTGAGTGCCACAACAAAGAGTAGCTCCTGCTAGCGATAACTGGAGAAAGCCCACACAAAGCAGGAAGGTGCAGAACAACTAAAATTAAATAAACAATATGTTATATATCTAAAAAGAGGACTTCCCTGGGGGTCCAATGGATAAGAATCTGCTTGCCAGTGCAGGGGACACAGGTTCAATCCCTGGTTCAGGGAGATCCCACACGCCTCAGGGCAACCAAGCCCAGGCGAACTGCTGAAACCCTAGCCGAAATGAGAAGCCCGCGCACCACGACTACAGAATAGCCCCAACTCGCGGCAAAAGCCCGAGCACCAAAAATAAATAAATATGAAATAAAATGATAGGTGAAAGAAAAGGAATTGCCTATACTGTACTCATTTACTTTTTGCTCCAGACTCAGTAAGGCTCTGGTAGACAGAACCCATTTAAACTGGCAAAAACCTCCTTCTCCTTTCTCTGAGATCACAACTGAGATATTTGGACAAAGGCAGAAGGAAAGGACTGCTGCTGCTGCTGCTAAGTCGCTTCAGTCATGTCTGACTCTGTGCAGCCCCATAGATGGCAGCCCATCAGGCTCCCCCGTCCCTGGGATTCTCTAGGCAAGAATACTGGAGTGGGTTGCCATTTCCTCCTCCAATGCATGAAAGTGAAAAGTAAAAGGGAAGTCGCTCAGTCGTGTCTGACTTCTAGTGACCCCATGGACTGCAGCCCACCAGGCTCCTCCATCCATGGGATTTTCCAGGCAAGAGTACTGGAGTTGGTTGCCATTGCCTTCTCCGAAGGAAAGGACAAATAGAGGGAGTAGAACAAAACAGAAACAGATTAGATTAGAAACAGAAACAGATTAGAACAAAACGGAAAAGTAAGCTTTGAAGAAAGAAGCTTTGGGACTTCCACATCCACACAGGAAGTCATTCAGGAATTCAGGAGAAGTAGGTGTTAACCAAGGACCACTTGCCAAGTCCTTGCTATCAGATTTGAAAACATTTGTATTCATTAAATACACTTATCTTATCCGTTTCTAACCAAACCTCGCCCTGCTTAGAAACCAAGTGTGTTTACAGTGGTTTTACTCCCTGTCTTATCTTCTTGGGGATAAGATCTCGAGCCTGTAGAGAAGTTCTTATTTCGCTTTTAACCAGTAGGCCTGGGATATCCTTAAGGTTGCTGCAGATTCAGTGCTTCACATCTGTATAATTCTATATACTCAACGTTTTTATCACCTTACCTCATTTCTCTCAAATGGGACTGTAAATATACACAGAATATTTCACAGACTAGAAAGCTGAAATAAGCCTGCAACAGGGACTTGCCCAAGCCAGTTAACAACAGAGCTCAGTGAAGAACTACTCATGTTTTTCATGGTTTGTGTGGATTCCTAGAAATACAATTCCATGCAGCCCTTTCCTGCATAAAATTGAATTGGCTTCAATTGAACAGTAAATTGTGAATCTCCTTTAGAAACAACATAAACTCCCCATAGCAGAAACCAAGGGCTTCTCCTCTATTACCTTTTACCGTCTGATTACAGTTGCATATAATTTCTACTTTGGAAAGCCTGTCAGTAATACCCATTCATTAGTTTACTGAACAAACTCTCATGAGGTTCTGAAAATAATTATTACTGCTTATCTCTAGAAACATATTATCTGACACAGATATAAATTCAATCCAAGATACTCTTACTCCCACTAAAACACCACTTGGGGCCTTTTATTTTGCAGTTAATTTTTTTTTTGAAGTGGGAGACCCATTCAGACTTCTGGGCTGGGGCAAATGGGAATAGACATAGAACCTGAATGTATCTCAGGAATTTATCTTTTTCCACCTCTAACCATTTGCCAAATTGAAATGACCACCCTCCTGTTTTAAAGGAGGTAGAGTTTCTCTGGCCCTTTCTTATAAAATACAAGAAAGAGTATTTTCTAGATTTACCAAGAACAGCTAGGACTGTGAGATGGGCAGTCAATGAATAGCAGAGAAAAAAATTCAGCCCTGAAGCAGATATAGAAGCACTCGGGTTTGTTTGGGGTAGGCAAAATGAACAAGGGTCATTACAATTCGATTACAACTTATATATCTGTTGAGATTTCTCTAGAACTTCTTGCCCCTGCCCTCTAAGAATTGTTGGAAGGGACTTAAAAGGCCTATATTCCAACACCATATACAAAAATAAACTCAAAATAGATAAAAGACTTAAGACTGGATACTATTAAACTCCTAGAGGAAAACATAGAACACTCATTGACATAAACCCCAGCAATATGTTTTTGATCTCCTAGAGTAATGAAAATAAAAGCAAAAATAAATAAGACCTAATTAAACGTAAAAGCTTTTGCATGACAAAGAAAACCATAAACAAACAAAACGAAAAGACAAACTAGAATGGGAGAAAATATTTACAATGTGACCAACAAGGGATCGATTTCCAAAATATTACAAAGAGTGCATACAGCTCAACATTAAATAAATAAATAAATGAATGGGTAGAAGACAAATAGTTCAGTCGCTCAGTCCTGTCCGACTCTTTGTGACCCCATGGACAGCAGCATGCCAAGCTTCCCTGTCCGTCACCAACTCCCCAAGCTTCCTCAAACTCATGTCCATCCATGGAGTTGCTGATGCCATCCAACCATCTCATCCTCTGTCGTCCCCTTCTCCTCCCACCTTCATTCTTTCCCAGCATCAGGGTCTTTTCCAATGAGTCAGTTCTTCGCATGAGGTGGCCCAAGTATTGGAGTTTCAGCTTCAGCATCAGTCCTTCCAATGAGCACCCAAGACTGATCTCCTTTAGGATGGACTGGTTGGATCTCCTTGTAGTCCAAGGGACTCTCAAGAGTCTTCTCCAACACCACAGCTCAAAAGCATCAATTCTTTGGTGCTCAGCTTTCTTTATAGTCCAACTCTCATATCCATACATGATTGCTAGAAAAACCATAGCTTTGACTAGATGGACCTTTTTTGGCGAAGTAATGTCTCTGCTTTTTAATATGCTGTCTAGGTTGGACATAGCTTTTCTTCCAAGGAGCAAACGTCTTTTAATTTCACGGCTGCAGTCACCATCTGCAGTGATTTGGGAGCTCAAGAAAATAAAATCTGTCACTGTTTCTATTGTTTCCCCATCTATTTGCCATGAAGTGATGGGACTGGATGCCATAATCTTAGTTTTCTGAATGTTGAGTTTTAAGCCAACTTTTTCACTCTCCTCTTTTACTTTCATCAAGAGGCTCTTGAGTTCTTCTTCATTTTCTGCCATAAGGGTGATGTCATCTGCATATAGAAGTTATTGATATTTATCCTGGCAATCTTGATTCCAGCTTGTGCTTCATCCAGCCTAGCATTTCACCTGATACACTCTGCATGTAAGTTAAATAAGCAGGGTGACAATATACAGCCTTGATGTACTCCTTTCCCAATTTGGAACCAGTCTGTTGTTCCATGTCCAGTTCTAACTGTTGCTTCTTGTCCTGCATACAGATTTCTCAGGAGGCAGGTAACAGGGCCTGGTATTGCCATCTATTGAAGAATTTTCCACAGTTTGCTGTGATCCACACAGTCAAAGTCTTTGGCATAGTCAATAAAACAGAAACAGACTTTTTTCTGGAACTCTCTTGCTTTTTTAATGATCCAACGGATGTTGGCAATTTGATTTCTGGTTCAGATCTCTGTTCTCTGCCTTTTCTAAATCTAGTTTGAACATCTAGAAGTTCACGGTTCACATACTGTTGAAGCCTGGCTTGAAGAATTTTGAGCATTACTTTGCTAGCATGTGAGATGAGTGCGATCGTGCAATAGTTTGAGCATTCTTTGGCATTGCCTTCCTTTGAGATTGGAATGAAAACTGACTTTTTTCAGTCCTGTGGCCACTGCTGAGTATTCCAAATTTGCTGGCATATTGAGTGCAGCACTTTCACAGCATCATCTTTTAGGGTTTGAAATAGTTCAGCTAGAATTCCATCACCTCCACTAGCTTTGTTCATAGAGATGCTTCCTAAGGCCCACTTAACTTCGCATTCCAGGATGTTTGGCTCTAGGTGAGTGATCACACCATCATGGTTATCTGGGTGATTAAGATCTTTTTTGTATAGTTCTTCTGTATTGTTGCCACCTCTTCTTAATATCTTCTGCTTCTGTTAGGTTCATACCACTTCTGTCCTTTATTGTGCCCATCTTTGCATGAAATGTTTTGTTGGTATCTCTAATTTTCTTGAAGCGATCTCTAGTCTTTCCCATTCTGTTGTTTTCCTCTATTTGCACTGATCACTGAGGAAAGCTCTTATCTCTCCTTGCTATGTTTTGGAACTCTGCATTCAAATGGGTATATCTGTCCTTTTCTCCTTTGCCTTGAGCTTCTCTTTTCTCAGCTATTTGTAAGGCCTCCTCAGACAACCATTTGCCTTTTTGCATTTCTTTTTCTTGGGGATGGTCTTGATCCCTGTCTCTGGTACAATGTCACGAACCTTCATCCATAGTTCTTCAGGCACTCTATCAGATCTAATCCCTTGAATCTATTTGTCACTTCCACTGTATAATCTTAAGGGATTTGATTTAGGTCATAACTGAATGGTCTAGTGGTTTCCCCTACTTTCTTCAAGTTCAGTCTGAATTTGGCAATAAGGAGTTCATGATCTGAGCCACAGTCAGCTCCCGGTCTTGTTTTTGCTGATTGTATAGAGCTTCTGGCTGCAAAGCATATAATCAATCTGATTTTGGTATTGACCATCTGATGATGTCCATGTGTAGAGTCTTCTCTTGTGTTGTTGGAAGAGGGTGTTTGCTATGACCAGTGCATTCTCTTGGCAAAATTCCATTAGCCTTTGCCCTGCTTCATTTTGTACTCCAAGGCCAAATTTGCCTGTTACTCCAGGTATCTCTTGACTTCCTACATTTGCATTCCAGTCCCCTATAGTGAAAAGGACCTCTATTTTGGGATTTAAGAAGGGTATCTAGAAAGTCTTATAGTTCTTCATAGAACCGTTCAACTTCAGCTTCTTCAGCATTACTGGTCAGGGCATAGACTAGGATTACTGTGACATTGTATGGTTTGCCTTGGAAATGAACAGACTTTTCTTCAAAGAAGACAGGCCAACAGGTATGTGAAAAGATGCTCAATATTGCTAATTATTGGAGAAATGCATATCAAGGCTACAATAAGGTATCAGCTTACACCAGTCAGAATGGCCATCATCTAGAATTCTATGAAGGGCTTCCCTGGTAGTCCAGTGGTTAAGAATCTGCCTTGCAATTCAAGGGATACCAGTTCAATTCCTGGTCTGGGAAGATCCCACATGCCATGAAGCAACTAAGCCTGGGCTTCACAACTGAGACCCAGCACAGCCAAATAAATAATTACTTTTTTTTTTTTTTAAAGACACCAGAAATGTGTCTTGGTTCAAGATTACCATGCAAAAATCAATAGCTTTCCTATAACACTAAGCACAGCTGATTAGATAACAGAATGAGAGAATATATGCCCATTACAGTAATAAGTAGAGATGAAAAAACAGCAGACAAATAACATGCAAGAACGACATGAACACTGCTCCTGAGTGGCACGAAAGAAGTCTGGGGTAAACTGAAAGGCCCATCTGCATCTTGCAGAGAAAACTCAATTTTATTAAAACTATTAATCCTCCTTTTTATCCATCTGTAAGTTTCAGGATATCATAATAAAACTACCAACAAGGTTTATTTCTTTAATGGGAAAACAAAAATATCCAGGAAAATTCTGGAGGAAAAAAAACTGGGTCACAATTACATCCGTTCCTCACATCTTAACCTGTTCTGGAAGGGAAAAGGTCTGGACATTACTCTTTCCCTGAAAAATGGCTGTGAACAAGCCCCAAAGTGGCTCCCTCGACAGGGACTCAACTATACAGGCTTCTCCAGACCCAGCCTCACTGTGGTGTGGCAGAGCCCCAGCTTCCGGGAACCCACACCTGCAGCCACAACCCCAGGCAGCCTTGGGTCTTTAAGCAGAAAGACGTGAACACTGTGTTCCCAGAGTATCACCCCTGAGTGGGAGGCACTTCAGTGCCCTGGGAGCTGGCAGGCCTTCCTTGCCCTCCGCAGGCTTTCCAACGTGTCTGAGAGATGCTGTTACAGATTAAATTATGCCCCCACCCCTAGAGCAACAAAAAGCTATGTTGAAGTCCTGAGCCCTATTACCTCAGAAAGTGACTTCATTTGGAAATAGATGGTCACTACAGGTGTAATTGATTAAGATGAGGTTACACTGGAGTAGCTGTGTAGTGGCTAAGTCATGTCTGACTCTTTTGCAACCACATAGACTCTAGCTCACCAGGCTCCTCTGTCCATGAGATTTCCCAGGCAAGAATACTGGGGTGGGTTGCCATTTCCTTCTCCAGGAGATCTTCCTGACCCAGGGATCAAACCTGTGTTTCCTGCACTGGAGGTGGATTCTTTACCACTGAGCCACCAGGAAAGTGCTACTGGAGAAGCGCACGAGTCTGGCTAAGTCGCTTCAGTCGTGTCTGACTCTGTGCAACGCTATGGATTGTAGCCTGCCAGGCTCCTCTGTCCAAGGACTTCTCCAGGCAAGACTACTGGAGTGGGTTGCTATGCCCTCCTCCAAGGCATCTTCCCAACCCAGGGATCGAACCCACGTCTTTTACGTCTCCTGTATCAGCAGGCAGGTTCTTCCCACGAGACTCACCTGGGAAGCCCACACCGGAGTAGAGCAGGCTCCTAACCCAGTGTGACTGGTGTCCTTATAAAGTGACAGCCAGGACTCCCCTGACAATCCAGGGGTTAAGCCTTTGCCTTCCACTGCAGTGGGTGCAGGTTCAATTCCTGCTCCAGGAGCTAAGTTCCCACATGCCTGGTGGCCAAAAAACCAAAACATAAAACAGAAGCAAAATGGTAACAAATTTATTAAAGACTTTAAAAAAATAAAATGACAACCATGTAAAGACACAGAAGGACACACGGAGAACTCCATGTGAGGATGGAGGATTGGAGTGATGTGTCTCTGGTCCAGGGAATGTCAAAGAAGGATGATAAGCCACCAGAAGCTAAGAAGAGGCAAGGAAGGGTCCCCTACAGGTTTTAGAGGGAGCATGGCCCTGAAGACTTCTCCAGAATCATAAGACAATAAATTTCTGTTTTAAGCCACTCAGTGTATGGTGCTTTATCATAGCAGCTGTA
Source organism: Oryx dammah (assembly GCF_014754425.2). Classification (NCBI taxonomy): domain Eukaryota; kingdom Metazoa; phylum Chordata; class Mammalia; order Artiodactyla; family Bovidae; genus Oryx; species Oryx dammah. Next base: position 88,848,790 of record NW_024070213.1, on the reverse strand, counting down.
GGAAACAAATACAGACATCTAGGATTAGAATCTGCACTCTACACTCCTAGGGCAGGAGGCTGTGTGCCAGCTGGAAGGGGCCAAGTGGAAAAACCAAGAGTTTTAAACAGGAAATTCTGACTGGTCCACCCAGGAGTGCAAGGATGATGCCTTCTCAGGGTAAGACATCGCTCCAGCACCCTCACGCCTCCGATTTTGCCGAGGACCGGCTGGCCTGGGCTGGTTCCTCATTAACTTTGGCCCCCTTTGCAACAAGCTGGCCGCTGAGCCTGGATCAACACCAGTGACCACAGGGATGCTGGGGAAAGAGAGGAGCCTCAGAGAGCCCCAGGCTAAGCTTCTGAATCTGCTCTGGCAGGATCTAGAGCACTAAATTCTGGGGACGAGCTGGGACATATTTGCAGTCCAAATGGTGGGGCCACCTAGGTCACACGGATGCCCCTCCCTCTACCTGTGCCTCCCCCAACTTGCCCACTTGGCAATCCTCTACTCATTCTTTGCAAACCAGGTCACCTCACCTTCTCCTCCAGCAGGTAAGTTAATCACTCCCTCTTTTGTGCCATCCTGGACCTCCTCCACACATTCCTCTATTACACTACAGCTCATTCTAGAAGATTCGTTCAATGGACCGTGACCTCCTTATAGATAAGGACCGAGTCTTTCATCTCTGACTCCCTAGGGCCCAACAATGCAGCCCACACCAGCGACGCTTTACAGCTTCCACGGAGCTTCCATGTGCATTAACCATCCCAACTGTGGACCAAATGTTAGAACATTACTGCTTATTCCAGGGCAAAATCTCCCTCCTGGGATAATTTGATTTGTAGCTGGTGATCTCTCTCATTAAACAAAGAGCTCCTTGAGAGAGAAATGCTAGTTCTTTGCCCTCCGATGGTCCTAACCCCAATTACACGGAAGTCACCTTCAGTAAATGCAACTTCAGCTTTTGCTGCCCCCACTTCCTCCTCTCAGGGAGGCACACTGATAACCCCATTATATCTGTCTGGTGCTTTCTGACCTGAGTATCTCCAGGGAAGCAGGCAGTCCAATTTGTTTAATGCTATGTGATCTGCTGCACTCACACCACATTTTATGATCTAATTCGATTTATTACAGACATTATGATATGGCTCTGTTTCTCTGAAAAACAGGTTACCTCTTACACTAGTTACTTAACCATTAGCTGTCTCCTAGCCGACAAGAGTGGGGACTTTTACATCTCTCTTTCTAGTAATGGATAATAGTGCCTCCTGGAATAAGAATCAAAAACCTTAATAACATTCATAGCCTCTGACTCAGCAATTCCACTTCTAGCAGGTAATCCTAGGAAAATGGCCAAAGATTTGCACAAAGGAAGGTTACAGGGGCACTCTTTATATTCAGCAGGGAAGACCTTACTAGGGAATTTGGTACAATTTCTCCAAAGCAGACATGGGGGACACAGTTGGCCACAGAGCATCAACAGGCCTGGACCTAAATTTGTAATGACGTGGAGAAATGGCGACCTCTCCAACTCACTAAGCACTAACAGGTCCTGAGGCACGCCATACCCCGAGGGCCTGGAGATAAGCCAGACTGCAACAGCCCCTTGTCTCTCTAATCTCGGGGAGGTCTCCCAAGCAGAAGCCCTTCAGTTCCCTGGTCTTCCAGCTATCTCCAAGTCCTATCCGGGAAATTGTCTGGTTCAAAGGGTAGCTCACGGGATAAAGCCTAGAGAGTGGTCCATCCCTCACAATCCAATAAATGCCCCCTCACCCTCACCCCATCACCCTACAAGTTACCACTCAGCTTTGTTCCTCTGCTCTTTGGAGACTCAAAAGTGTCATCTCCTAAGTTGTTCTTCGAAGTTCCTCTCTGCCAGGCTTGTGTTTAAACACACACACACAGCCGTTTTACTGCTCCCCTGTGGCAGTAAATTAATTCAGTGTGGCTTATTGGTCAGATTCTTTGGGTTGCAAGTAACAAAAATACACTCAAAGAATTTTCAACCAGGGCTTCCTTGGGGCTCAGCAGTAAAGAATCCACCTGCCAATGCAGGAGACACTGATTCGGTCCCTGATTCGAGAGGATCCCACATCCAGCAGAGCAACTAAGCCTGTGTGCCACAACTATTGAGCCGGTGCTCTAGAGCCTGGGAGCCGCAACTACTGAGCTCACAAGCTGCAACCACTGAAGCCCAAGCACCCTAGAGCCTGAGCTCCACAACAAGAGAAGCCACTGCAATGAGAGGCCCAGGCAGTGCAACTGGAGAGTAGCCTCAGCTCTCCACAACTAGAGATACGCCTGCGCAGCAGTGAAGACTCAGCACAGCCAAAAATAAATAACATTATTTTTTCAAATAAATTTTTCAACCCAAACAAGAAGGAAGGAAAGTAGGAAGGAAGGAAGAGAGGGATAGAGGGAAAGAAAGCAAAGGAAAAACAGAGAAGAAAGGGGGAAAACAAGAACGTGGAAGAAGGGAGAAATCTAGGAATAAATTGTTTCCTCCATGCTTTATTTTCACCGCCTGCTTTCTGAGTGTTGGCTTCATGCTCAGTTTGCCTGTCCATCCTCGTGTAACAGCAAAAATGGCCACTAGCTGCTCTGAACTTACATCAACTTCCCAACTAATGATTCCATCAGTGATCATGTGGGGTGGGGGATCAGAAGTGTGGGCCTGGGGCAGCCCATCTCTTCTTTGCTGGTTCCAGGAAATATATCAGGGAAGGCTCTGGGTAGCCTGGCTTGGGTAATGTGCTGAACCCTAAACCAATGACAGCGGCCAGAGGATCTCTGCACATGGGCATGACATACATATACATAAATGTGCACATCATTGGTCCACCCTTGGTGCTGGGGAGTGAGGTGGGCCTCGTCTGAACTCATGGGACTAAGAATCAAAGGTGGTTCCCTGAGGACATGCTAGACAAAGAAGAAAGCCGGTCCTTTCCGCTTGACGGGCCCTGTCGCGATCACCATCTGTCCCCGTCCAGTCAAGCTCCCCAGTCTCCCCTGCATTTGGTCAGGAGTCAGCCTCACAGACTGACCCGTGCATGTTCAGCAGGTAGCCCCAGTCCAAGGTGGTCATCAGGTTCCTCCATGCTGCTCCCAACGTCAGATCTGGGTCTACTCTTAGACCCAGCAACAGCTGCTATGGGCGAGATTCTTAGAGTTTGCCCGAGTCTGGCTTCACCCACAGTGAAGTCCTTCCACCTGCCTCTAGGAGCGATCACTGAGACAGGCTCTGGACAGAGGCAGGAGCTCCATGGCTGCCCAGGTGGCCTTGCAACTTGTGCCCTGCTCAACCTTAGCTTGCCAAGTCGTGCCCTGACACAGGTCTGCATCTACCCCGAGGAAGGGGGGCCTGCTCACAACTCAGCAGGCTCTTTACAGGCTAACAACCGCGTGTTCAGACGGTAAGGAATCTGCCTGCAATACAGGAGACCCAGGTTCGATCCCTGGTTTAGGAAGATCCCTTGGAGAAGGAAATAGCAACCCACTCCAGTATCCTTGCCTGGAAAATCCCATGGATGGAGGAGCCTGGCGGACTACAGTCTATGGGGTCAGAAAGAGTCAGACCCGACTGAAGCGACTAACACCTGCTGCAGCTCATGGACAGATAAGGGGAGACAGACTGCCCCAAGGCTGATCCAGGGAGAATTTCAAGGCTTAGACTTTAGACCCAGGACACCTGGCTTGGGTAACAGAATGGCTGTCTTATGCAGTGTTTTATTGTTTCTGGGTGTGGCACAGCTGGGGTTAGAGGCAGCCAACCTGCAATTCCGCAGTCGTCCTTGCCAGCGCACTTCCTTCTCCCCACAGCTGCCAACATCACCAAACGCTGGGAACTCACACAGGAAGACACGGGAGCAGCAACCAGCCACCTGAATGTGTCCTTTTCTCATTTCTATCCCTTGCACTGCTTTCAGCTGCTCAGGGACCAAACCAAAATGAAAGAAATTTGAGCAGGAGCCAAGGAGTCATTCTTGCCCAGCCTTGAAACCCAGACCAAACACCAGTCACCCAAGCCCACCAACTAGCAGTGAGGCTCCCATGCAAAGGCTGAAAACGACTCAGCAAAGCTTCCAGAGGAGTTAAAGCCATTTGTGTGTGTGTGTGTTCAGCCATGTCTGACTCTTTGCGACCCCATGGACTGCAGCCTTCAGGCTCCTCTGTCCATGGGATTCTCCAGGCAAGAATACTGGAATAGGTTGCCATGCCCTCCTCCAGGGGAGCTTCCCGACCCAGGGATGGAACCTGCATTTCTTATGTCTCCTGCACTGGCAGGCAGGTTCTTTACCTCTAGCGCCACGTGAGAAGCCCATCAGGAAAGTCATTTATTAATATTATATGCTGAGTATGAATGATTGACATACTTTATTTCATCAAACTCCACAACAAACCCACTCCAATATCTTTTTTTCCAAATGAGAAAACTGAGGGACTTCCCTGGCAGTCCAGTGTTTAGGACTCCATGCTTCCACCCCAGGGGGCACAGGTTCTATCCCTGGTTGGGGAACTAAGATCCCACAAGCAGGATGTCATGGCCAGAAAAAAAAGAGAGAGAGAGAAAACCGAGGCTGAACAATTTGCCCATGATTACAGGCCAGCAGCCAACTGAGGGACCCTCTGCTGTTACTCTCCAAGCCTCTTCTTTGACTATGGGAGTTCTATCAGGGCCTCCCAGGCCATAGGGTAAAATGTGCTGTCCTCATAGCATCTGGCTGTGGGGTAACCATGTGAAGAATGGCTGAGGCATCCAGAACATTCCCTGGGCTCCTACACTCCAGTCCCAAAGGCAAGAAGTGCATGAACCCCAGCTCCAGGGTTTTCCTCCTCTGTGAGGTCTCAGAGGGGCAGCTGGCTAAGGCTCCCATTCAGACATGAATCTCTCAACCGTGGGAGTTAAAAGATGAGGATCAGATTGGCTCTGACATTCTCTGACTCCCCAGGTAGGATTGTTTTCACTTTTGCTTTCCAGGTTCTGTAGAAAATTTTACTTTTTCTACACTCAAAGCAAAATCTGAATGCCCTTAAGAGGACGTATGGGTCCCTTTGGACTGGTTCCCCATACTTTGCCTTTGCCTCCAGAACAGTCCACTGAGCTGTCTCACATAACAGATGCCAGGATGGGAAGGACCCCGTGAGCAATATAAGCTCTAGCTCAACAGTGCCAGTGGTGGCGCAGGTTCTGTCGTCCAAATTCTCCTCCACCCTGTCACTGAGAGCTTTGTTCTCAGGCTTTTGAGGGGGTGTCTAATTCTTTCAAAGGAATGAAAGCTGTTTTGGAGGCCCCCAGCAAACACCTTTCTTTGCTCATCACTGGCAAGGAAATCACCATATTGAACTTAAACTAATGGCCAAGGGATGAAAAATGCCAGGAGGTCAAATACCCTGACCACTATAAGCCTTCAAATTTAGTACCTGTGGGCTCTCTTCAGGGTACTGAAGCCAGGGCAGGATAACACTTTACAGAGCCCATCAGGGTTCTAAAAGTGTGTCTAGGGTGCTCCGGTGGGGCTTCTCCTCCTTCTATTCTTGAGACATCCTTGTTTGTATCTGCTAAGTCACTCGGTAGTTCGGCAAGCCTGGAACGGTTTTCCATAAATCTCCTGTAACAGCTGAACCCCAGGATGTTTTAAGCCTTGATAATGAACGCCTGTGTGTGTATCATCATCTGCTCGGTCATGTCCACCCATGGAGCCTGCCAGGCTCCTCAGTCCATGGGATTTCCCAGGCAAGAATACTGGAGTGACTTGCCATTTTCTCCTCGAGGGCATCTTCCCGACCCAGAATCTACTACTTCTCCAGAGCCTCCTACATTGGCAGGCAGAGTCTTTACCACCAAGTCACCTGGAAAGCTGATAATTAATAAGCAGAGCCAATATCCTTTCAAAGTTTGAGCTCACCCCTTGTTAGGACAATAGAATGCTGTCCCATCTTACTGCAGTCTGGAGGAATGCACTTCAATCAAGGCACACACTTAGGTCTGTCTTTTCCTGGTAGTGTCAGATATAAAGGAGTGCATTCAGGCTCCTCGAAGGTCCTGCTGAAAAAATTATGTGATGTAAATAAACTAGATAAAATCTACATCCCCATTCATCTTTTCCATGGAGTACAACAAGGGATCAGAGGTGTTCTGGGGCATCCCTTCAAATTGATAAAATTCTATGAGAAAGTAAGAATGTGGGTTTTTTCCTCACAGCTACAGGTGTTTCTTAGTAGCACTCCTCACCAAATACCACCATCTTCCTGTCTGGCAGTAGGTCCCACGTGTGAGAAAACATTTATACATTCCCACTGCGCAAGACTGTTTTTTTCCCACTGTTATGTTGCAGGTGGGGTGGGGTTGTAGACTTTGCTGATAATCAGCAACTCTTTAAAGAACTATAAATCCATGATTTCAAACAGTAAAATCTATTTTAATCTGCTCTCAGCAAATATAACACACATTCCATTCAGGGAGAAAGAAAAGATGATTGTATTAGTTTAGGGCTTCCCCTTCAGTCTCTGCTGATGGCTGAGCGTTTAGAAATCCCTGAGATCAAAGCCCTCTGGATGTATTTGTAGATTCAGGTAAAACAAACCCAGGAGAGGGCAGAGGAGCAGCACTTGGCAGGGTGTGGCCTCTGCCCACTCTGCCCACCGAACCTGGAGGGAAGGCCCACTCTGTACTTACGAGCTGCCGCTGCAGAGTGCCAACATTTTTTAAAGATTACTCCAAGAGTTGCTGATGGACAGGGAGGCCTGGCGTGCTGCGGTTCATGGGGTCTCAAAGAGTCGGACATGACTGAGCGACTGAATTTTTTGATTCAATCAGACAGAGCCAAGATTCAATCCCAGGTCTCACTCCAAAACCGTTTTCACTTTGCAAAAACCCTATGCTGTTGATATTCTATCTACTTAGAAAACCCAAGAGAGTCCACTGGAAATCTATCAGAACCACAGAGAAACCTCAATAAGTTGATTGCTTTTAAAATAACTTTAACTTCTTCAGATAATATAATGAAAAAGTTACTATTTATGGTACTTGCTAAAATCAGGAAGACTCCTTCTCTACGCTATGTTTCTAAAAAGAAGTAAGCTAGAAAGAAAAAGACCAATACAGTATACTGACACATATATATGGAATTTAGAAAGATGGTAATGATGACCCTTTATGCAAGACAGCAAAAGAGACACAAATGTATAGAACGGACTTTTGGACTCTGAGGGAGAGGGAGAGGGTGGGAAGATTTGGGAGAATGGCTTTGAAACATGTATACTATCATGTAAGAAATGAAATGCCAGTCTATGTTCGATACAGGATACAGGATGCTTGGGGCTGGTGCATGGGGATGATCCAGAGAGATGATATGGGGTGGGAGGTGGGAGGGGGATTCAGGATTGGGAGCTTGTATACACCCGTGGTGGATTCATGTCAATGTATGGCAAAACCAATACAGTATTGTAAAGTAAAATAAAGTAAAAATAAAATTTAAAAAATAAATAAATAAAAATTAAAAAAAAAAAAAAAAGTGTCTGCTCCTGGGAGGAAAACTAGGCAACCAGGAATAGGAGTAGTTTACTATACTTGTGAACTTTTGATCGTTGTGCCAATAGGTAACATGCATGTTACCTACAGAAAATAAAAAAGTTTCCATGTGAATTAAGAAGCAGTGAGGCAAAAACTTCAGGACACTAAGAGGACATTAAAAAAAATCAGAACATTAAGAAATACATTGAGTTATTCTATCACTTCTCCTTTACTTTCTATATGAACCAATATTAAACAATATTCCAGTTCTATCTGATAGATTTCAACCCTTTCTAATGACATCTACTGTTTCTTCAAATGTTTAGAAGAGAGGAACCTCCTCTATTTCTTTAGGGGTAAATAACAGATGAAGAAACAATGGAAACAGTGAGAAACTTTATTTTCTTGGGCTCCAAAATCACTGCAGATGGTGACTGCAGCCATGAAATTAAAAGACACTTGCTCCTTGGAAGAAAAGCTATGACCAGTCATAGCTTTAACATGTTCTGACAGCATATTAAAAAGCAGAGACATTACTTTGCCAACAAAGGTCCATCTAGTCAAAGCTACGGTTTTTCCAGTGGTCATATATGGATGTGAGAGTTGGACTATAAAGAAAGCTGAGCACCAAAGAATTGATGCTTTTGAACTGTGGTGTTGGAGAAAACTCTTGAGAGTCCCTTGGACTACAAGGAGATCCAACCAGTCCATCCTAAAGGAGATCAGTCCTGGGTGCTCATTGGAAGGACTGATGCTGAAGCTGAAACTCCAATACTTTGGCCACCTGATGCGAAGAGCTGACTCATTTGAAAAGACCTTGATGCTGGGAAAGATTGAAGGCAGGAGAAGAAGGGGACGATAGAGGATGAGATGGTTGGATGGCATCACCGACTCGATGGACATGGGTTTGGGTGGACTCTGGGAGTTGGTGATGGACAGGGAGACCTGGCGTGCTGTGGTTCATGGGGTCACAAAGAGTCGGACATGACTGAGCGACTGAACTGAACTGAACTGATGTGTATGATTATATTTACGTAGAAAAAAATAGAACATATTATACCAAGTGAATAACAGTGGTTATCTCTAGGTGTCAAATTATGGGTAGTTTATTTTCTTGTGATTTTCTGTGCTTTTTATAAATAGGATATTTGGCAATTATAAAAACAATAAATAAACATTACTCACCCTCTCACTCTTCTAACCCTCCTCCTTTTTCTTGTTCCCTCTTCTATTCTCTTCAGGTTCTTTGTCCAGACCCCAGAGCAGAGCCATGCTGAGCCATACTGGAGCCTGAGGAGAAAGGAAATTGGCTTTAATGCAAGCACACTCTTCAGTGATACTTTTCAAATCTAATTCTTCATTTGTTTCATTTTCAGTTGAGACTGCCATGTTTAATAATTTCTCTTGGTCAAGTGGTGATCTTAAATACATTTTAATTAACGTAAGCTGAAGTAAAATTAGCATCACCGACTCAATAGACACGTGTTTGAGTAAGCCACAGGAGTTGGTGATGGACAGGGAAGCCTGGCGTGCTGCAGTCCATGGGGTCGCAAAGAGTCAGACACGACTGAGCGACTGAACTGAACTGAAGTAAAATCATAGCAATGTAGAAATAAAATAATATTGTGAGTTTTAATATACTTTTCATTCTTTTTAATATTTTTTCGTTAATAAGCATTCTTAAAATACACACAAGTGTGGATAGGGAATTATGTAGCAGCCCAGTGGTTAGGACTCGGCACGCTCACTGCTGAGGACCCAGGTTTGATCCCTGGTCAGGGAACTAAGATCTCACAAGCCTAATGGAAAACCAATAAAATTAATAGAAAAAAAACAACAAATGGATATAGAGTGTGCACATTATTTACTTTTACCTCAGGCTCCAACATGGCTCAGGCTCAGGCTCCAGGCACTACTCTTTATTTTAAATTATTCATATTTTGTTCATCATAGATATTTTCTGATTAATTTTGATTCTTTTTTTACTTAAAAAATTTAATTTATTTTGACTGCACTGGGTCTCAGGTGCAGCACGTGGGATCTTCCATCTTTGTTGAGGAATAAGAAGTCTTTAGTTGCAGCATGTGGGATCTAGTTCCCTGACCTGGGATCAAACCCAGGGCCCATGCATTGGGAGGACTGAGTCTTAGCCACTTCACCACCAGATAAGTCCCTTGATTTTTTAAATACTACATTATATATACCAAGAGAACGCATTGGTCATAGCAAAACCCTCTTCCAACAACACAAGAGATGACTCTACACATGGACATCACCAGATGGTCAACACGAAAATCAGATTGATTCTATTCTTTGCAGCCGAAGATGGAGAAGCTCTATACAGTCAGCAAAAACAAGTCTGGGATCTGACTGTGGTTCAAATCATGAGCTCCTAATTGCAAAATTCAGACTGAAATTGAAGAAAGTAGGGGAAACCTCTAGACCATTCAGATATGACCTAAGTCAAATCCCTTGAGATTATATAGTGGGAGTGGCAAATAGATTTAAGGAATTAGATCTGATAGACAGAGGCCTGAGGAACTATGGATGGATGTTCATAACATTGTACAGGAGACAGTGACCAAAACCATGCCAAAGAAAAAGAAATGCAAGAAGGCAAAATGGTTGTCTGAAGAGGGCTTACAAATAGCCGAGAAAACAAAAGAAGCAAAGGGTAAAGAAGAAAGGAAATGATAAACCTATTTGAATGCAGAGTTCCAAAGAATAGGAAGGAGAGATAAGAAAGCCTTCTTAAGTGAACAATGCAAAGAAACAGAGGAAAATAGGAATGGGAAAGACTAGAGATCTCGTCAAGAAAATTAGAGACATCAAGGAAACATTTCCTACAAAGATGGGCACAATAGTGAAAGTGAAGTCGCTCAGTCGTGTCCGACTCTTTGCGACCCATGGACTGTAGCCCACCAAGCTCCATCCGTCCACGGGACTCTCCAGGCAAGAATACTGGAGTGGGTTGCCATTTCCTTCTCCAGGGGATCTTCCCGACCCAGGGATCGAACCCAGGTCTCCCACATTGCAGGCAGACGCTTTAACCTCTGCACCACCAGGGAAGCCCTTAAATGCAAGAATACAATCTCTCAGAACACCTCCTATGGAGACACAGAACTTCAGATCCAAGTACTAACATCAAAGATTTCAAGGGAGGAAAGGAAGCCAGGTTCAAAGAAGAAGAGGGAGGAGGCGGGAGAGGGGGCCAAAAAGGGTGGCCTTACAGACGTCTCCTGCCACCTACAGATGCCCAGGCATTATGGGACTTTTCCCTGGGCCTCCAGAGAAGGGAGGACTGGAACTTGGCCTTACCAGAAATCAGACCAGACCAGAACCAGAATTTGAGTTCTCTGCCAAGAGGAGGTGATCAGTCTCCAATCCTCAGCTCAGGCTGAGGGCTCTTTGACCAGATTCCTGCGTCCAGAACCGGGGGACTAGAAAAACAGGGAAGGATAGGAAGGGTTAAGGAGAGGAAAGAGGAAAGGGGTCTGCCTTCCTGCAACAAATGGTGACTCTGGTGGGGCTCTTCTTTGCCGAGACTGACATCCTGACCACTCAGGGTACGCAGGGGCCAGCTTGCCTGCCAATGGATCAGACCCAGCGGCCGCAACTGGGACCCTTTTGTGCCTGGTCTCCTCCTGACGCAACAACTGGCCAGAGTGCCCCGACAGGTAAGGAACAAGAGATTTTGTTGACCTTTCTCCCCTTCCCTCTCTCTTTCCTCTCCTTAACCCTCCTATCCTTCCCTGTTTTTCTAGTCCCCTGGTCCTGGATGCAGGAATCTGGTCGAAGGGCACAATAAAGGGCAGAAATGATAAGGACCTAAAAGAAGCAGAAGAGATTAAGAAGAGGTGGCAAGAATACACAGAACTGTACAAAAAAAGATCTTAATGACCCAGATAACCACAATGGTATAGTCACTTACCTAGAGCCAAACATCCTAGAGTGTGAAGTCAAGTGGGCCTTAGGAAGCATCACTATGAATAAAGCTAGTGGAAGTGATGGAATTCCAGCTGAGCTACTTCAAATCCTGAAAGATGATGCTGTTAAAATGTTGCATTCAATACGCCAGCAAATTTGGAAAACTCAGCAGTGGCCATAGGACTGGAAAAGATCAGTTTTCGTTACAATCCCAAAGAAGGGCCACGCCAAAGAATGTTCAAAATACCATACAATTGAACTCACTTCACATGCTAGTAAGGTAATGCTTGAAATTCCTCAAGCTGGACTTAAACAGTAAGTGAACCCACCTTGCTTCATTTACTACATGAAAGCCTTGACTATGTGGACAACAACAAACTTGGAAAACTTTTAAAGAGACGGGAATACCAGATCACATTATCTGCCCCCTGAGAAATCTGTACGCAGGTCAGGAAGCAACAGTTCGAACCAGACATGGAACAATGGACTGGTTGGGAAAGGAGTACATCAAGGCTATATATTGTCACCCTGCTTATTTATTTGTAGAGTACATCATTTGAAATGCTGGGCTGAATGACTCACAAGCTGGAATTAAAATTGCCAGGGGAAATATCAATAACCTCCTATATTCAGATGACACCACTTTAATGGCAGAAAGTAAAGAGGAACTAAAGAGCCTCCTGATGAGGGTGAAAGAGGAGAGTGATGGGGCCAGATGCCATGATCTTAGTTTTATGAGTGTTGAGTTTTAAGCCAGCTTTTTCACTCCCCTCTTCCACCTTTATCAAGAGGCTCTTTAGATCCTCTTTGCTTTCTAACATTTACTGAGTGCTTACTGTACACTGGGTACTGGGTTAAACATTTTACCTATTTAATCTAACAATGCAACCGTGGTTAATATTGTACGTTTTTATGGATGAGGAAGCTGAAGCCCACAGAGGAGCGAATGTCATGCATGAGTGATTATGGCAGAACTTGGAACAGCTCTGTTTGGGTTCCTAAAACATTTCTTGCTTTTTTAAAAAGTATTTATTTATTTATTGGCTATGTCAGGTCTTAGTTGCAACAGCTGGGATCTTTCGTTGCAGCTCATGGTCTTGGTCTGCCACAGGTGGTGTCTTAGTTCTCCAGCTAGGGACGGAACCCAGGTCTCCTGCATTGGAAGGGGGATTATTTTTTTATATATACAATTTTTTTAATTGAAGGATAATTGCTTTACAGAATTTTGTGGTTTTCTGTCATACATCAATAAGAATCAGCCAAAGTATACCCATGTCCCCTCCCTCCTGGACCTTTCTCCCATCTCCCTCCCCATCTCACCCTTCATCCTGTCACAGAGCCCCTGTTTGAGTTCCCTGAGTCATACAGAAAATTCCCATTGGCTATCTATTTTACACTGGAGAAGGCAATGGTGACCTACTCCAGTAGTCTCACCTGGAAAATCCCATGGATGGAGGAGCCTGGTAGGCTGCAGTCCATGGGGGTCGCTGAGAGTTGGACACGACTGAGCAACTTCATTTTCACTTTTCCCTTTCATGCATTGGAGAAGGAAATGGCAACCCACTCCAGTGTCTTGCCTGAAGAATCCCAGGGACGGGGGAGCCTGGTGGGCTGCCGTCTATGGGGCTGCACAGAGTCGGACATGACTGAAGTGACTTAGCAGCGCCAGCAGCATCTATTTTACACACAGTATTGTAAATTTCTGTTACTCTTTCCATACATCTCCCCTTTTCCCTCCTCTCTTCCTTCCATGTCCATAGGTCTGTTCTCTATGTCTGTTTCTCCATTGCTGATGGTTTCTCTTCAGATCCAGGGGAATGAGATGAAAAAGAGGTAGGCGAAACAGGAAGAGAAAAGAGATAAATGGATGTAAACAGAAGAATCAAACTATCCCATTTTCATGTCAGTTATCTACTTCACCTGCACAACCACCTCTAAGGCACCATTAATCCTTACAGATAAGAAACGGAGACAGAAGTTCAAGGGACTGTTAGGTTCCTCCCACGGGGGTACCTGCCAGGGTGGGGGAGGGGTGCAGGCTGCCCTCCCTCCTGACCTCCTGAGCAGTTTCCTGACAGCTTCTCCACAGTCTTTCCCTCCCAGGTAGCGGCAGCACATCCTCCTTGTGAGCAAGTCTCCCTCATTCTGCCCCACCCAGAAGTGGGCGTCCCCTCACCAGGGACCACGTGTGCAAGAGACTAGCTAGGGGCCAAGGCTGAAGTCAATATCCTCCCAGAGCTGTTCTTGTCTGCCAGCTTCCTGTCAATGTGCACCACACCATGCTTCCTGCCTTGCTGGGGGGAACCCCCTGAAGCACACTGTTGTGAAAAGCGAAACTTCAGAATACCCCCAAACAGAATCTAAATTGGCCAAAGAATTAGAATATGAGGAAAAAAAGAGAGAGAGAGAAGATAGTCACAGGGCTTGTTGAGGCGTGGGAAATCCAGGCCTGTCTTGCAGAAGAGCTCAATGATGGGATGTTTCCGTCATGAGCAGGCAGAGATGATTTCTGGAGAGGAGTGACGGAAATGAATCTTTCACTGTCTACTTTTCTCCAGTGCTTGAATTTTTTTTTTTAACCAGGTGGCTATAACATTTGCAATTACAGAAAATTATTTTAAAGTGGCCTGCCATGCATCACCATCCTGTGTGGCTCCCCTTCCTGTGACAAGAGAACAGCTCAGTCAGGGCATGACACATTAGGGGTGGGGTCACACATCCGGTCTACTATATATGCCTCCAAATTATGCAACTCACTGTTCTGAGGACTCAGAGTCATGTTTAAAATCAGAGTCAGCTGAAGTAAAACTGGAAGAGAAATTTGCTTCTGGAATGTGGAGCACACAGCACAGACCGACGCGGCTTCCCTGGGCAGCACCCTCTCAGGGACTCTGGGATGGGGTTAGCAGTCATGACTGCTGGGGAAGAACTGGGGCGGTGAGGCCAGTCCAGCCCATCACCCTCAGGTCAGGTTGGGTCCTGAAAAAGCTTCAACCTCCGAGGGTTACAGAGCAGAGTCAGATGAAGAGCGGAGCAAAGACCACAGGGTCAGACCTGCACAGGAGTGTCGAGCATCCAGAGAGAAATGAGGGGCAGCATCCCACAGTCTTCAACAGGAAATGTCCTTATTCTGAGAAAGGTAGCTGTGGAACCAGGCAAGTGACAGTGGTGGTAGCTGAAGCAGCGAGGTTAGAATGAACCCTGAGGGTCTGTAAAGGAAACAAAAGAGACGATCAAGGCAAACGCTATACAAAGTCTCTTTAGAAATTTAAACCCCAGCGGGTGTGCATACTCAGTCTTGTCCGACTCTTGGTGACCCCATGAAGTGTAGCCCGCCAGGCTCCTTCCTCTGTCCATGGGGTTATTATCCCAGCAAGAATACTGGAGTGGGTTGTCATTTCCTCCTCCAGGGGATCTTCCTGACCCAGGGATCGAACCCACGTCTCCCGAATTGAGATGATGGATTCTTCACCACTGAGACACCTGGGAATTCCCTTTCAACCCCAGAGTCTCTAATGTGAAAAGAAGGGAATTGAGGGCAGGGGAATTACTCAGCCACTTGGTTGGTATTAGGGAAGGAGACAGGTGAGCAGGCCAAGACTGAGTGGATGCCTCCCTTTTCTACTTCTTTAGGAACATCCATCCTTCACCCACTTCCTGATCTAGTGTAGGGGG
Source organism: Oryx dammah (assembly GCF_014754425.2). NCBI lineage: Eukaryota > Metazoa > Chordata > Mammalia > Artiodactyla > Bovidae > Oryx > Oryx dammah. Next base: position 88,833,693 of record NW_024070213.1, on the reverse strand, counting down.
GCAAGGTCTTCTCCCTGCTCCACTGGCCTCCTCTCTCCAGAATCCATCACTGGAGAAGCTCTGACCTCCTTCTGAATAGCTCAGTTCTACTGTGGGGTTCCAGATTAGAAAACAAGGTTACTTCTCTCATCCAGCTGTTAATCCCCAGTGGCTTCCCCAGCTCTTCCAGGTTCATGTCACAACCGCCTTCTTGCTCAGATCTACCCCCTCACACCCCTGCCTCCCAGGGTCTTGTGAACTTAGAAACACAAATTCATTTAAACATCAAGACAAAAGAAACACAGAATTGGTGGTTGAATTTTCTGCCATAGAACATTTCCAAATTATTGGCTATTTGTAGTGGTCCTTCTCTATTACTGAGACAAGGACCCAAAAGATTACATCACAGAACCCCGGTTAGCAGCCTGAGGGTGGGGGTGGTAGTGAGTCAGAGCGTGGGTTTCAGGACTGAACTTACTTATTTGGATTTTAATTCCAGCTCTGACACTACTCGCTCAGTGATTCTCAAAGTTGAGAATGCACCAGAATTACCTGGAGGGCTTATAAAGATACAAATTACTGGGCCCCATCCCCCAAGTTTCGTATTATTTAGGTCCGAGGTGGGACCTGAGAATCTACACTTCTAACAGTTTATCAGATGATGCTGAAGCCGCTGGTCTACTTTGAGCCGCACTCTCCAGCAGTGTGGTCAGCCGCCTTCCGTGTATATTCCGGACAATAATCGTAGTTATTTGCTGGGGCTAGTGTTTACCTGAGACCCGGCACATGAAGACCTTAGCATTGTTCGTGGCACACAGCAAATTCCCTGCTCTTATTGTTGGATGAAGGGGAGGAATCATTTGGTCAAGACCACTCCTCCCGATGAGAAGCAAACCTGGGACGGAGCCCCTGGGTGCCTCTCTGTCCGGCGGCGTTTCTCTGCTCCCGAGCCTCTTCCTCCAGACTCTCAGCGCTGCGGCCACATGGCCACTGAGCCCGCGCGCCGCACGCGGCGGTTCCAAGCACACGCCGGCGGCGTAAGCCTGTCGTCTTTGTGATGGCCAGGACCCTCCAATCTTTATCGACGCCGAGAGCCTGGCCGCGGAGACTGGCCCCCGGAACTTGCTGAGATCTGGAGAAGCCGGAGCAGCCGGGCTCCCAGCCGCCGCGGTGGGGGCGGGGTGCATGGGCCCGGGGCGTCCCCGCAGCCAGCCGGCGTTCCGCCGCGCCGAGCAATGCTGGGGAGCTCAGCCCCCAGCACCTGACCCGGAGGGGCGGGGAGGACGCGCCCCAGAGGCCGGGCAGGGCCCGCTTCGGCCCCGCCCTCCAGGACGTCCCGTCGGGAAACCGGTGAGCTGCACAGCCGCGCGGCTGCGGCTCCGCCCGGGCACCACAGGTAAGCGGCAGAAGCAGCCCGCCACCCTTCTCTGGACTTAGAACCCAGAGCCCTCCTGCTTCCTGGGACTTCCTGCCGGTCGAGCTCGCTTCTCCCAAGCCCTTGTCCCCCATCCACCTCCCCACTCCGCCGATCTTCTCCTCCTCCTCCTCTTCCTCGCCACCCACCCCCGACAGTGACACGAAGGGGCAGGGCCGGGCTGGGCCATCTGTCCTGGTGGCCTCTAGCTCCTCCCTCGTAGGACTCCCTACACCTTCGCGCCTTCCTTCAAGGTTGAAAGAAAAGCTGGGGTCTCTGGGTCCTGGAGGGGCGGGGTGGGAGAGGTGCGAGCGGCACTGCCTCCGGGACCCTGCAGCCTCTGCCCGTCACGCATACCCTGGCACCCCTTCTGTGCCCGCATCGCCCCGCGCTGGGCCAGCCCCTGTGCTCAGCTGCAGAAAACCTTGCCGAGAGGTTCCCTCCTGCCCTGGAGGCGCGGCTCCCGAGCAGAAGCGGTGAGCAGGAGAGATAAGCCTCCCTGGGGAGGGCAGGATCTCAGACATCCTCCCTGTGGAGACTTGGGCCTTTAAGGGACAGGAACTGTGTGCTCAGCAGTGTTGGGAGGGAGTCTGATGGGTGTTCATGACTGTGACTGTCACCGACTTCCTGATTTCCTGTCACTTGTTCCAAACCCTAGGCCAACCGAAAGGAGAAATAGTTTGTTACTTGCCCCCAGAGCCTCTGCAGAGGTTAGGACAGGGCTCATCTGTATGTATGGGGATGGTGAGGTGTCAGTTTGCCAGCACAGCATAAAACAGACCCCTCTGTTAGCCAATCACCCCATTGCAATATTCACAAGGAGGGTTCTAACACTGCACTCTCAGCACACTGCCAGACTTGCAAATGCAGTTTGCAGACACTGCAGGAGGCTAACAACTCTGGACACACCAAAGAACCTGGGGCTTGTGCTCATTTTGCCAGAGATATGTGTACACTGCCCACGCCCCATTCTCTCGGTGAATGAGCTGTGTCTCTGCCCATTACAGGAAGAGTGAAAAGGATGAGACAGGCAAATGCATGTGATCAATAGTGCAAGCTAAGGTGAGGGGTTTGAAATTTACTTTAGTTCAAGTTATCCAGCAGAAGCCAGTATCATTGCAGGTACTTCCTGACCTCCTGTTCCTTAACAGTGCCATTCACTTTAGGCACCCAGAGGTAACAAAACAACTTTCAGGGGCACCAGAGCAGTTAGCAGAGCAAGCCTGTCAATGCAAAGGTAGTCTAGAGCTGGTGGAACCACGAAGAATACCAGGCTGCCTGGAAAGCCCTCATCCTTGGTAATCACTGCCTATAGTTAGCAGAACAGCTGACTCCTACCCACATGGAAGAACTCAGGCCTGAAAAGGGAAGCCCTGAGGCATGTCAAAAACTGTCTGAGATCAGAAACATCTCAGCCCCAAATTCAGCTGGGAGAAACCTGAACAGGAGATACGACCTTGGGCTTAGCCCATATAGCCATTGCCTAGAACAGAAATCAGGAATCAAAGGGACAACTAGCCCTAGGGCCAAGGCAGTGGGTATAATGGAGGCGGAGAGCTGGCTCAGCTCTGTCACTAAATTAGCTGTCTGACCTTGGCCAAATCACATAAACACTCCCTGGGTGGGGAACAAATGAGAAGGTGTATATGAAAATGCTTTGTCAAAGCTCCAAGCACCAGCCAAGTGCAAGGCAGCATGGTGCTATGGTTAAGATAGTGGGCTTTGGAGAGATCTGGGCTTGGGAGAAAATTTTGCCTCTGCCATTTCATAGCTGTGTATCCTTGGTCAGGTTACTAAACCTCCGTGGGCTTCAGTTTCCTTATATGTAAAATGGAAAAAGACAACTGTGTCTTGCTTTGGTATGGTAAGCAGTGATATTTTAAAAAGGCTCTGGTATTGTCCTGCACCTCCTCTGGCTTCATGGACATGTTCTGACATCTCCAGCCTTAGAAGTGAAGCTGAGGTCCAAAGTGGGTTTCTCTGTCCTGGGCGGACCCAGTGGCTGTGCCAAAGATTTGGGCGAACTCAGCTCATCGTACAGCCCTCTGCCCCTCTCTGGGAAAGCCCAGCATACCCTTACTCATTTGATGGGAATGAGAGTGAGGGTTTGAATAAATGAGAGGTCAAGTGCAGGGCAGTGCCTGTCTCTGTGTCGAGCTCAAAGCTGTAATTGTGCTGTGTACAAGGCTTGCCCAGTGAACAAGGATGGCCTCAGTCTGGGGAGAAGAAGGACTGTTACAAGACTCTTTTGTGGCACCTGAGAGCCCTGGGAGGTCAGGTTATTCTCTGGTCTCCTGTGCAGCGTGGTCCTCAGCCCTGGGCAGAGATTTGAAGAAAGGAAGAAACTCTATCCTCACCCTCAGCTCTGCGGATAGAAGAAAACAAAGAACAGACAGATCAGGGCGTGGAATTAACAACCAGATACCTCAGGATGGAGGGACACTGCAGCGATAGGAAGGTTAGGGGAACTAGTTGGGAAAAGCATACTAGAGGTAGAAGATTGCTGCTAAGTCGCTTCAGTCGTGTCCGACTCTGTGCGACCCCATAGACGGCAGCCCACCAGGCTCCCCCATCCCTGGGATTCTCCAGGCAAGAACACTGGAGTGGGTTGCCATTTCCTTCTCCAGTGCATGAAAGTGAAAAGTGAAAGTGAAGTCGTCAGGCGTGTCCGACTCTTAGCGACTGCAGCCTACCAGGCTCCTCTTCCCATGGGATTTTCCAGGCAAGAGTACTGGAGTGGGGTGCCATTGCCTTCTCGGAGGCAGAAGCTTAGGGACCAGGATTTAAAGATTTGAGAAGATGAAAGAAAAGGGAACCTAGGCAGCCCAATGTCTAGACCTGTTAGTTCTCCCTCGTCCATAAAATCTAGTGGGGATCCTGCATGAAGAAACATGGGCCATGAAACTTGGAAAAAAATATGCCCGATACTCATGGCAGTAAGATGCACTTTAGTCTGAGAAGGCTTCTTGGAGGAGGAGAGTTTCAGGTAAGAATTCGAGAAAAGAAACATAATTTGCTTTCCGTTCAGTTCAGTCACTCAGTCGTGTCTGACTCTTTGCGACCCCGTGGACTGCAGCACACCAGGCTTCCCTGTCCATCACCAACTTCCCGAGCTTACTCAAACTCAACTCATGAGTTGAACTTACTCAACTCCTGTTGGTGATGCCATCCAACCATCTCATCCTCTGTTGTCCCCTTCTCCTCTTGCCTTCAATCTTTCCCAGCATCAGGGTCTTTTCCAGTGAGTCAATTCTTCGCATCAGGTGGCCAAAGTACTGGAATTTCAGCTTTAGCATCAGTCCTTCCAATGAGTATTCAGGACTGATTTCCTTTAGGATTGACTGTTGGATCTCCTTGCTGTCCAAAAGACTCTCAAGAGTCTTCTCCAACACCACGGTTCAAAAGCATCAATTCTTTGGTGCTCAGCTTTCTTTATAGTCCAACTCTCACATCCATACATGACTACTGGGAAAAAAAACATAGCTTTGACTAGACGGATCTTTGTTGGCAAAGTAGTCTCTGCTTTTTAATATGCGGTCTAGGTTGAAAATAGCTTTTCTTCCAAGAAGCAAGTGTCTTTTGATTTCATGGCTGCAGTCACCATCTGCAGTGATTTTGGAGCCCAAGAAAATAAAGTTTCTCACTGTTTCCATTGTTTCCCCATCTATTTGCCGTGAAGTGATGAGACCAGGTACTATGATCTTAGTTTTCTGAATGTTGAGCTTTAAGCCAACTTTTTCACTCTTCTCTTTCACTTTCATCAAAAAGCTCTTTAGTTCTTCTTCAATTTCTGCCATGAGGGTGGTTTCATCTGCATATCGAGGTTATTTCTCCCAGCAATCTTGATTCCAGCTTGTGCTTCATCCAACCATACATTTTGTATGATGCACTCTGGATATAATAACAGGGTGACAATATACAGCCTTGATGTACTCCTTTCCCAATTTCGAAGCAGTCTGCTGTTCCATGTTTGGTTCTAACTGTTGCTTCTTGACCTGCATACAGATTTCTCAGGAGGCAGGTCAGGTGATCTGGTATTCCCATCTCTTGAAGAATTTTCCACAGTTTGTTGTGATCCACACAGTCAAAGGCTTCGGCGTAGTCAATAAAGCAGAAGTAGGTATTTTTCTGGAACTCTCTTGCCTTTTTGATGATCCAATGGATGTTGGCTATTTGATCTACTTAGCAAGAGCGTAAGGAAAATGCTTTGAAGAGGAAGAGGTAGCCAATGAGCGTGAGGAGCAAACAGGAAGCAGACTGCCAAGGCCATATTTCTGCTACAGTCAAATGGCACGAAAGGAGTATGAATATGGCCCTTCTAAACTGTGAAAGGGAGAGAGAGGCCTGAGGCAGAGGAAGCTGGCAGGCAGCTTCTGCGGATCCTCCAGATGCTGGGTCATAAGAGCATAGTCTCAGAGAATGGTTTTGAAAGGGCAGAGGAAGAGGAGGATCCAGGAGGCAGAGAATGAATCAGCAGGACTCGGGAGCATGCATGGAGTGAACCTGATGTTGAAACCCATTTAGAAACTCCATGCCTGGGAGTAGAATAGGGGCAAGAGTAGTTTCCAGGGTTTCAACGCTACTGGTTGCAATGGGAAAATTGGGAAGGCTGGCCAGCTTAGGGGGCAGGCCACAGACTCTGAGTTCAGTGGCACGTCGAGTATCCAGTGGCCCTGGGTAGAAGTCCTACAGCCGGGAGCCCGCCGTACACTGGAGAAGGGAAAGCTTCAGTTCTGTCCTCACCCATCACCTGCCCCTCAATCTGAAGATGAGCGCAAGCCTCCAGGAATATCCCTGCCAGGTGATGGATGATAAGACTCAGTTCAAGCTTTTTTTTCTCCCCCGCCCCCCACCCTGGCTTTCTCTCAAACCCAACCTAATTGTCACCAGGTTTCCTAAGTGATTAGGGAATCCCAGCCCATGCCCACCTAAGGTTCTTCTTCATCCCTAGGTTCTGAGGACTCTCAAGGCTCAGTTTGAAACCGTTACATATCCCTGCCCGACCTGGCAGGACCTGGAGATCCTTTAGTAACAAAAACCTGTGAGCTGGTGAACTTCCTGCTTGGTCACATATTATTTTGATTTTTCAGTAACTTAACAAACTTGGACTAGATCAAGAAACATTTGCTGAGCACCTGCTATGAGCCAAGCCTATTCTAGGTACACAGCATGAGTCAAGTTCAATTGGGTTTTTTTCAACGGAAAAATCTGTGTGGGGGCAACTAAAGCTTAAAATGTTATGCAAACAAAAGTTGAACCTAGATCAGCCCAGGAGAAAACTTGATAGACTTGCTACTGAAATAATTTTTAGTGAGTCTTTCTGGGAAAATAAAGCCACGTACTGCAGCTCTAGTGTTGAGAGGGAAAGCTGAGGTGTTCTGAAGGTGTAATTATGGGAAAAGTGAAAACCTACCAGCATTCTGTAATCAAAAAGGTCAGAGGTGGAAGGATGGGTTTGGAGGAGATAATTTGCTACTTTGTTCACAGCATGAGAACACAGGAAGTGAAGTGTAGGTTGGGTTGGTTTTGATAACTGAGAAAGTGCTGCCCGGGAGGAAAAAAGGGAGAATCATTTGTCCCAAACAGCCTCTTGCCCGCCTCCCCAGAACCAGTAGCTTGAAGTGGACCTGTGCACTCCCCACCGTGGTGTTAGCTCCGTCACACTGAGAGTGGCGACAGTCATCACTTTTCAAGAAACCTGTAATTGAGCGACAGCCTGACTAACTTGAGCAAACATCCCTGTTGGTGGTGTTGCCACTGCTAACTTCCTGGCTGCCACGTCTCTAGGAGGTGAGCAGCTCCCTAGATAAACAGAAAGAAACTTTGTTATAAATAGGCCACCTGGCCAGCAAGGGCCTGTTCCGGGTAGCTGACCCTGGTTCTCACTAAAGCCAAAACTTTAGCTGGGAACTACTTTAGTGGCATCTTTAAAGCTTTTGTGGTCCTAGGTGAGAACTGGAGGAGGGCAAGCCTGGGGAAGGTGGTGGGAGGAGAGGGGAGGGGATGGGGGGATGGGTAGAGGTTGGAAGCGCAGCATCTATGAGTGAAATAGGGAGTTTCTAGAAAATAGTCCTGCTCCAGGTTCAGGAGACCCAAACCTAGTCCCCAAACTCCCCAGGTGACCTCCAAGGGGAAGGTAAAATGGTGGGAAAAGAGCAGTGCCTGGGAGTTGAGAGATAGGCACCTGCTCCCAGGAGCCATGAGCTTGTGACACAAGTCACCTAACCAAACTGGCCTCGCTGTCAGATAAGAGTACTGGGCTCAGACGGACCTAGTCTAAGTGGCTCGCTGGTGTGTAGCAACAGACTGTCGTGCAACTCACATGCACAAATGCATTCAAAACATCATTCAGTGAAGCCAGGGCTCACCTTTGTGGCTTTAAATGGGTCATGTTAGCCCTATTGTCTCATCTCATTTGACAAGAGTTTTTGGAGTACCTGCTGCATGCAAACTTTGTGCTAGAACTTTGCAAGCAACAAAAAGCTGAAGACAGCTTGCCCTCTCTGGTCCAGCTCACAAAGGTGTGAGAGAGGAGAAACTGTGAAAAGATCAAAGTAGAAGTATAAACAGTTTGCTAAGGAGGGGAGGGGCTTCCCGGGTAGCACTAGTGGTAAAGAACCCACCTGCCAATGCAGGAGACCTGAGAGACATGGGTTCAGAAGGTGTGAGACATAAGAGAGTCGGTTCGATCCCTGGGTCGGGAAGATCCCCTGGAGGAGGGCACGGGCAACTCACTCCAGTATTCTTGCCTGGAGAATTCCATGAGAGGAGCCTGCAGTCCATGGGGTCGCACAGAGTCAGACAGGACTGGAGCGACTTAGCACACACACAAGGGGGTGAAACTAGAGATATAAATTCTGCAAGAGACCTAGGAAGGTTTCTTGGAGGAAACTAGGATGTAAAATGGAGGAATTAGACTGTATCACTGGCTTTTTGACTGGACCTGGGGAAGGTGGTGGAAGGAGACGGGAGGGGATGGAGAGATGGGTAGAGGTTGGAAGGGGGGCATTTTACAAGAAAACTTAGTATCCTCTTATATGTGACAGGGTATCTCAAAAGTCTCAGGAAAGCTTTGTTGTGTGGGATCTTAGTTCTCCAACCAGGGATTGAACCCTGGCCACAGCAGTGAAAGCGCTGAGTCCTAACCTTTAGGAAAATTTTACAGTTTAATCGCCTAAGAGGTATGAATTCTACAAACTAACAAAAAAACATCATTTGAAAATGTGATTCCTTTCACCTATGTGAATTTTGAATAACAACTTTTCATTTTAATTTTGTATCAGGAAGTGTTTATCATCTTCAATGGATGGAGACAGACATTAAAATAATAATTTTTTATTCAAAATTCATAGAAATGAGGTGAAAGAAATTTAAACTTTCAAATGATGTTCTTTGTAAGCCTGTGACATTTATACTTCCAAAGTTATTAAAGCATAAGATTGTACTAGGACTTTTGGTACACTTACTCTATATATGTATGTGTAATTAACCAAAATGAAATTTTAACAAAACAATACTTACTCATATTACCTGTGATGTAATTGGTTTTTTTTGCTCTAGTCTAGTCTGATCTTTTAAATAATTTTTTTCCATGCTGATTTGCAACACTTTAAATGTATTTCACAGTCCTGTAATGAGTTGCAATCAACGGTTTGATAGACATTGGACTGGGTGAAGCCTCAATTCCCTTATACCAGTGACAAAAGGTAAATTTGTATTCTGACTGGTGTGACCAGGAAAACAGGTCCAATTTGTTCAGTCTAGAAAGTGTTCCCAGAATGAGAGGATTTCTGGTATCATCTCAGTACTAAAATCAAGATGGTCTGATGTTTTGCAATCCCAAGGGTGGCTGGAGGAAAGAGTTGGGAATGAAAGTTTAGCAGCAGCAGGAGGGAATGAGTGGTTGAGGGCCTTGGGCATACTTGCCAGTGGACCTCTTGGCCAGTCAGAAGCTGGACCCTGTGAAGCCCTGCTCTTGACAAAGGACTGTGTGCGATAGGGGCTGTTGCTCCCCCAAGTCTGCTGGCCTCCCCGACCTTGCCAGCCACACTTCTGGTAATCGTCTCCTACGCAGAGAGCAGAAATCCTGAAAGCCACAGTCTTCTGACTTACACTGGATTTTGTGTCCCTTCGAAGAGACTCTTTCCCATCGCCTGCATGCCAAGCAAACAAACCAGAGTCCCTTACTGCCAAGGCTAATCACAGGTGTCTTGTTTCATTTCAGGATGTGGTTAGTACCTTGAGGAACTGCAAGCACCAGAGAGAAAGCCTTAGACAGCCAGGCTGGATTGAGAGAGCAGATGCCTGGGAAGAGCTCAGTTTAACCCCAAGTCTCTCTTTAGGAGGGAACAAAGGAACAAAGGTGAATCACACTGTGATGCCAAGACGAGGGAGTTGGAGTGACCTGGGTGATTCTGAGTGAGTCAGTCAGGGAGGCCTTCCTGGAGGAGGTGAGTCTTAAGCACTTGGCAGCATCTGATAACTAAATTTTGTAGGCATATGTCGTTTTATTGTGCTTTACTTCATCTTGCTTCACAGATACAACATTTTTTAACAAATCAAAGGTTTGTGGCGACCCTATATCCAGCAAATCTATCTCTGAAATGTTTCCGGAAGTGTTATTTTTTCATTAAAGTATGTACTTTTTTTTTTTTTTTACATAATGCTATTGCACACTTAGTAGACTACAGTAGGGTATAAACATAACTTTTATATGTCCTGGGAAACCAAAAAATTGTGTGACCCACTTTCTTGCCATGGTCTGGAACTGACTGCACAGGTTATGCCTGTACCATGCCTTTGTTTCTAACTGTGCTCCCTCTTTCTTGTTGGAGCGGAAGGTAGACAGACAAAGTGTCAGGCGAGAGGCCACATTCAGATGGTTCAACCCTGTTGTAGCAAGCACTTCCCCATTCTGCGTTGCTCGGTCTGTGCTTAGCTGGGGCAGTTGTAGAATTGATGAGATGTCAAGTTCAGGCATCAACCAGCCTAGCAACCCCTAGACAGGACACCACCTCTACATTGAATCTCCATTTCCTCCTTGAAGCCTTCTTCAAGCCAGCGGGGTACTGTCCTTGTCTGTGCTCTTACACAGTTCAAATTGTATTACTTTTTGAATAATGTTGTCAGGGTTCAAAGTGCAAAAGGGTATTTAGAAATAGATTTTTTTTCTGCTCCTATTCCCTCTTGGGACCGGTGCTCCCTGAACCCAGTGCCACCAGTTCTTGGTTAGCACTCCAACTAGATTTTAAAATCTGGCGGGGAAAGAGGTGGTCTCACACCTCTCTGTGTCCCTCTGTGTCCCAGCCAGGATGAACTGTCCCGCCTCATCACCCAAGGAAGTTCCCCTAGCACCACCCCTCCCTCCTCATCCGCACTGCTGCTATTTTGGGTCAGACGCCCCTAGTTCCTCTTAACTGGCCATCCAGCTGCCAGTCAGGTGCATCTCCTAGACACCCTCCACCAGCTGTCACACTACTCTTCTTGTAATGTTGGCCTCCCACTAATCTTTACTGCTTCCCATGCCTCGGGTCAAGGGCAAACTCTTTGCTTTCATGACTTGGTTTCCAGCCACCTCTCCAGACCACCTGCTACTTCCATCAGGCTTCATACTCCCACCAAACCAAATTCCTTGGAGTTCTCTGATGGATCATGCTGTCTCCTGCATCTAGGGCTTTCTATATATTGTTCCCTCTGCCTGAAATGTGCTCACGTCACCAGCCAACTCCTACTTGTGGGTTAGGGCTCAGCCCAAGTTTCTCTCCAGAGGGACTTAACGAACATCACCCTCCCCAACTCAGTGAGTTTACTGCATCCTCTCTCCCTCTGTCCCCAAGGATGCCTCTCTCAGGCTGGGTGCCTCTCTGCTTAAAATTTGACTCCCCCAACTGACTGTACTCTCCTTGAATGCTGGGCTCTCTGCATAGGAGACCAGAAGTGTGACTGGCAAGGTCAGGGAGGTCACCAGACTTGGGGGAGCAACAGCCCCTATTGCACACAGTCCTTTGTCAAGAGCAGGGCTTCGCATGGTCCTCCCCGCAGTGAAGCTTGCTCACCTTCTGGCTGGCCACCATCTGGCAGAGTACCTGGCATAAAGCAGGAATTCACTCAATACTGGCAGGATCAACAAATCTCCTCTATCTCCCAGACAATACCTAATATAAAATAGATGCTCGAAAAGATTTAATCTTACTCGATTTTTGATGCTGCTGCTGAATCTTTTTTTTTTTTTTGCAAAAAGCACTCAACATGTTTATATACAGCTGCTGCTTCTGCTGCTGCTAAGTCGCTTCAGTCGTGTCCGACTCTGTGCGACCCCATAGATGGCAGCCCACCAGGCTCCGCCATCCCTGGGATTCTCCAGGCAAGAATACTGGAGTGGGGTGCCATTGCCTTCTCCTTATATACAGCAGGCACTTAAAATGTTTCTCTATACAGTAGATACTCAACATATTTGTGAGAAGTAGGTGCTTAGGTATATTTGCTGTATATAGTAGGCACTCAGCACATGCTTGCTATGTATATGGTAGGCATTCAGTTGTGTCTCTCTACAGGCAGAAATTCAATGTGCTTGCTACACACAAAGGTGCTTGCTTCATGCTTGCTGTTTACAGTAGGTGCACAATTTCAGCTTCCTGTGCACAGCAGATACTTAGTGTCTGTTTGCTATGTGCATGAATCCGAGGTTTTAAAAAAGAACATCTCCCCCCCTGCCCAGAGTGACCCCTGTTCCCACTTGACATCATGACGGCCACATGTGCCCCAAGTGGACCCAAGTGACTCCAAACACTGGGCTTCTCCACAGGCAGCAGCTCGTGTGTTTACCACAGCTCAACTGAAGTTCCTTGTAAGTAAGACAGAGTAATGAGTGTGGCTTTGGCCAAAGACCAGTTGCCTGAGGATAATTGCTGGGAAACTGAGCAGCAATTTATTAACGACAACCATCGAAATAACTGAGGGCTTGGTCTGTGCCAGACACTAGGCTGAGTATTTTATATACATTATTTCTGACTTAATCCTCACACCCGCTGTGGGTTAGGTATTAGTGACTCCCACTTTATAGATGAGGAAGTTGAGGCTTAGAGAGATTAAGTCATGTGCTGAGGGTCACACAGCTACTACTGATAAAAACTAACACTTTTTGAGCATTGACTGGGTGCAGAGACTGCTAAGCTTTTCCAGGAATTATTTTATTGAACTTAATCCTTACAACAAACAACTCTAGGAGGTAGGTGCTATTACTGTTAGAAGCTGCAGATCTAGAATTTGTGCACAGATCTGTTGCCACCAGCATCTAGTGCTTACCCCATGAGCCTTATACTTGCAGAACTGTCTACAGAAAGTTTTGCAAACACTCTTCCTCTGAGCCTGGTACCACATACATGAGGGTAGATGCTCAGGGCCATGGTCCTGCCTGGAATGTGCTGTCATTAGAATCTTAGATTTTAAAATTGTTTTTAATTTTTTTAATTAAATATGAGTAGATACAGAAAATATTGATAAAATATGCATAGGGTATAAAGAATAGCAGTGCTGCCAGCAGCCACCATTCACTTTTTTAAAAAAAGCTTATTTTGAAGTCCCCCTATGTGCCTTTATGCCCATGTCTTTCCTCCCTCTTCAGAAACTTCTGGTTTTTTTTTCACTCAACTTTGCATCTGTGTTGTGGCATGTGGAAACAGTACACCATCACGGTTGTGCAGTCCATGTGCTGTGGATATTTCACACTCTTTATTCATTATAACGCAGATAAGACATTTGGATTATTTCTAATTTTTGCCTTTTTTGTGCCTACGACTAGAAATGTTCTTGTGCATGCCTTTGGGCATATGTTTATCTGAGACATAAAATCAGGCAGGAGAGGAATTGCAGGGCTCATAGGGTGTGAACATTTTAAACTTTTCTAGAAAAAGACAGATTGTTTCAAAAAGTGGTTACATTGATTAGATTTCTTCATGCAGCGTTTCAATGTTCCAGTTTTTCTAGGTCCATGAATGTCAGAATCTTAGGGCAGAAAAGACACAGGGTCCATTTTCCTTATTATCTGGATGGAGACAGTTTAGGTGCAGACAAGTAACGTGATTGGACTAAGGTGATGTCACCATTCAGCAGCAGAGCCTGGACAAGAACCCGCAAATCCCCTGACTCCCTTCCTCCACCTGCCTTGGCTCATTTCTCTCTCTCATCCCCCCTTCTCAGGCCGAGGCCCCAGGGTGTGGCCACCACGACACCTCGAGCTGTTTCCAGGGCCAGGCGCAGCAGTCGGAGCTGACTCAGCCGGGGTCCCCATCGGTTCCAGAGGATGAGGCTGCTCCGCAGACGCCACATGGCTGTGCGCCTGGTCATGGTGGGCAGCGCCTTCGTGCTCTTTCTCTTCATCCTGCAGAGGGACGTAAGTGGCAGGGAGCAGGCCACAGAGAAGCCATGGCTGAGGTCCTTGGTGAGCCAGAAGGACCACGTCCTGGACCTCATGCTGGGGGCCGTGCACAACCTCAGGGACTCGATGCCCAAGTTCCAGATCAGGGCTCCGGAGCCCCAGCAGACACTGGCCTCCACCAACCAGTCCTGCCTCCCAGGTTTCTACGCCCCAGCTGAGCTGAAGCCATTCTGGGAACGGCCGCCACAGGACCCCAATGGCCCTGGGGCAGATGGGAAAGCATTTCAGAAGAAAGAGTGGACGCCCCAGGAGACCCAGGAAAAGGAAGAGGGCTATAAGAAGCACTGCTTCAATGCCTTTGCCAGTGACCGCATCTCCCTGCAGAGGGCCCTGGGGCCGGACACCCGACCCCCTGAGTAAGTAGCACCGCATCCCGGGGTGAGGCCAGGATTCTGCCAAAGGCGTGGCTGGTATGTCCACAGCCAGTGTAAAGGGCTGACACAGATTTTATTTTATATCAATATTTATTTATTTATTTGGCTGTGTCAGGTCTTTGTTGCGGCGCTCCAGCTCAGCAGTTGTGGCATATAGGCTTGGTTGCCCCAAGGCATGTGGGATCTTAGTTCCCCAACCAGGGATCAAACCTGCATCCCCTGCATTGGAAGGTAAATTCTTAACCACTAGACCACCAGGGATGCCCCTGACAGGGATTTTAGAATGTGGGCAAGGGTTTCCTCTAAGCCCTCATTTCTTCTCCTGAGCCATTGTCGTTATCCCAGGGGTTGGGATTCAGGGGCATCATGGTCAGGACAGAGTCTCAGGGAGACCTGTGAGAGTGAAAAACAATTGTGAAAGTAACAGGATCCAGAAAAAGGAACTCCTGACGGGGACCACAGCAGGCCAAGGGGTGATTAGGAGTGCCTGACTGCAGCACACAGACTCGGGGGCTTTGCCCTCTGCCGAGAGGCTGGAGACTGCAGGACTCTGCCGCTGAGCTCCTAACAAAGGACATTTTCCGAAAGCTGCCCTGGTGGTCAGGATTGCTGCTCACCTCCTGGTTTCTTTCAGTGAAGACTCATAGGGCCAGGAACTCATTCCAACCAATTATTTGAACCTGTTTATACTTTCAGTCCTGGGCAGTGAACCAGCTCTTAGATCTTTGAGCTGAAGCCACTCAGTCTGTGTTCTTACTGGCCTCCCGTCAAAGGTTTTGTGTCTTTCTCGTCTAGACGTCATTCCCAACTCAAGAGGAATACCGTTTTGGGCCTTTTCTCACATGGCAATTAGGGACTTCCCCAGTGGCTCAGCCACAAAGGGTCTGCCTGCAACACAAGAGGTGCAGGAGGCCCAGGTTCCATCCGTGGGTCAGGAAGCTCTGCTGGAGCAGGAAATAGAAACGCACTCCAGGACTCTTCCCTGGAGAATCCCGTCGACAGAGGTGGGCTGCAGTCCATGGCATCTCAATGACTAGGATGCGACTGAGCATCCATCCCTACACATGGCAGTTTGCATTCTCAGGTTCATGATTCTTTAGGGCTGTGAACCTGGAGTTCCTCAGACTTGGACCAAGTATTAGAGGCCTAGAACGTGGAGCCACCCTGAGTTACCAGGACTCCTCACAGGGAAGGGCAGTGGGCCTGAGGGCAGCCAGTGGAGGAGGTCTGGGAGTCTTCTCTGGAGGGCCGCTGAGAAATCTCTCTGACCAGCAGAGGGAGTTTAAAAAGGGCCTTTAGAGACTTCCCTGGCAGTCTAGTGGCTGAGACTCCCCGCTCCCAATGTAGGGGGACCAGGTTCAATCCCTGGTCAGGGAACTAGATCTCATATTCTGCAACTAAGATGAAAGATCCTGTATGTTGCACCTTAGACCCAGTGTAGCCAAATAAATAAATAAGTACTATTTTAAAAGAAAGAAAGAATGATTTAGGCCGCACAGTTCCTTGAGATCCAGCACTGACACATTCCCACCCCCACCTGAGAGGGTGTGTCGGGGAGGGAGGCAGTGCCGCCTAGTGCCCCAGAGTGGTTGGAGCGGATGAGGATAGAGGAGAGTCCCAGGAAAGTGTTTGTGATAATAGTATCGAATTACAGGGGATGCATGAGGAAATGGGTTCCAGTGGAACCGTTCACTGTAAAGAGCAAAGCCTTTCTTTCCCTCTCACTGAATATGGAATTTGTAGTCACTTTTTCCAGATGTCAGAGTTGCCCTTTGTAACTTTCCCTCTGGGACCTCAGGTGGGGGAAATAGGCTTTGGGTTTTTTTTTGTGGGGGGGGACCGTCTGTTTTTTGCCATGCTGGGTCTTAGTCGCTATACACAGGATCTTTGATCTTAGTTGTGGCATGAGGGACATCTCAGTTATGGCACGCAAACTCTTAGCTGCAGCATGTGCGAGATCTAGTTCCCCGACAAGGGATCGAGCCCAAGCCCCCTGCGTTGGGAGTGCAGATTCTCAGCCACCGGACCACCAGGGAAGTCCCGAGACACAGGTTTTGGACTGGGTTGGTTAGCACCTGTGCAGAGGCTTAGAGTAGGTGGCAAATAGTGGATAAGCTGGAAAAAGCATGCCGCTATTCCCAGCTCCAAAGGGGAATGTAGGGTGGGGTTTCCGAGGAGCAGAGAGTGCTTATAGGAATCTGTGGACAGAGCCCTCCCCGCCCCCGGAACTACCGGGGGCCCGGAGAGCTGTATCTGCACTTCCGTCCTTGCAGGTGTGTCGACCAGAAGTTCCGGCGCTGCCCCCCGCTGCCTGCCACCAGCGTCATCATTGTGTTCCACAACGAGGCCTGGTCCACACTGCTGCGGACGGTGTACAGCGTCCTGCACACCACCCCTGCTATCCTGCTGAAGGAGGTCATTCTGGTGGATGATGCCAGCACAGATGGTGAGGCTAGGAGGCCCCTGAGGGGGGGCCTGGGGTCTCCCCTGGTACTCTGGGAAAGAGGGCCTGCCGGTGCTCCCAAGGGAGCAGACACTGCCTCGTGGCCTGTTGTGTGGCATCCCAGCTCATCGTAAAGGTCAGGAGCAGGAAGAAGGCACGTGGGTGCTAGGGGGCAGGTAGGCCACATTCCTGAACTTGATTTGCATTTGACCCCTAAAGTTCCAAAAGCTTAGCTGTTCTGGCCTCAAGGCTTCCCTTAGAGCTGCCAAGCCCAACCCCAATTCAGAAATGCTGACGGTGGGGACGGGCCCTCCCCTCTGTTTCCCACCTACTGGACCGTTCTTTTGCTCTTGAAGATTCCATCTCAGAAGCCCTTCGTTGTAGTTGGTAATAGGCAAGTGAGTTTGCTCACCAAACTTCCACAGTTCAAAGCATTTCCACAAATATCTGCTGAGTTATTTGCGCCTGGTGCTGCCTCAGGCGTAGGAGATGACATGACAAATGACAAATTAGACAGATCTCGTCCCGAGTAGGCTAACAGCCCTCATAGTCAGATGACTCCTTACAGCACCAGCTATGGTGGTGTGACCTGGAACACACCCTAACGGGCATGAGAGGACACGGAATTCAGAGTCCAACACCCAGGAACTCAAATCCTAGCTCTGACTTTTCCTAGCTCTGTGACCTTGGGCAAAATACTTAGCCTCTCTGAACTTCCATCCTCACATTGTTTTTCTTTTTTCAAATATTTATTTATTTGCCTGTGCCAGCTCTTAGTTGAGCATGCAGATCTTTAGTTGCAGCATGTGGGATCTAGTTCCTGATCAGGGATCAAACCTAGGACCCCTCCATTTGGAATGTGGAGTCTTAACCACTGGACCACCGTGGAAGTCCTTCAGTCCCTTCTTCTAAAAATGAAGATAACTGACTCCCTTGCAAGGTGGACAAGCGATCAGAGATAGATGGTAAATGAGATCGTTCGTGTGCTGTGGAGTACTTGTTTCCAGTAAGAGCTCCATATGCATTCAGTTCAGTTCAGTTCAGTTCAGTCGCTCAGTCGTGTCCGACTCTGTGACCCCATGAATCTCAGCACGCCAGACCTCCCTGTCCATCACCAACTCCTGGAGTTCACTCAAACTCACATCCATCGAGTTGGTGATGCCTTCCAGCCATCTCATCCTCTGTCGTCCTCTTCTCCTCCTGCCCACAATCCCTCCCAGCATCAGAGTCTTTTCCATGAGTCAACTCTTTGCATGAAATGGCCAGAGTACTGGAGTTTCAGCTTTGGCATCATTCCTTCCAAAGAACACCCAGGACTGATCTCCTTCAGAATGGACTGGTTGGATCTCCTTGCAGTCCAAGGGACTCTCAAGAGTCTTCTCCAACACCATAGTTCAAAAGCTTCAATTTCTCGGTGCTCAGCTTTCTTCACAGTCCAACTCTCACATCCATACATGACCACAGGAAAAACCATAGCCTTGACTAGATGGACCTTTGTTGGCAAAGTAAAGTCTCTGATTTTGAATATGCTATCTAGGTTGGTCATAACTTTTCTTCCAAGAAGTAAATCTCTCTTAATTTCATAGCTGCAGTCACCATCTGCAATGATTTTGGAGCCCCCCCAAACAAAGTCTGACACTGTTTCCACTGTTTCCCCATCTATTTCCCATGAAATGATGGGACCAGATGCCATGATCTTAGTTTTCTGAATGTTGAGCTTTAAGCCAACTTTTTCACTCTCCTCTTTCACTTTTGTCAAGAGGCTTTTTAGTTCCTCTTCACTTTCTGCCATAAGGATGGTGTCATCTGCATATCTGAGGTTATTGACGTCTCTCCCAGCAATCTTGATTCCAGCTTGTGCTTCTTCCAGCCCAGGGTTTCTCATGATGTACTCTGCATATAAGTTAAATAAGCAGGGTGACAATATACCGCCTTGACATACTCCTTTTCCTATTTGGAACCAGTCTGTTGTTCCATGTCCAGTTCTAACTGTTGCTTCCTGACCTGCATATAGGTTTCTCAGGAGGCAGGTCAGGTGGTCTGGTATGCCCATGTCTTTCAGAATTTTCCAGTTTATTGTGATCCACACAGTCAAAAGCTTTGGCATAGTCAATAAAGCAGAAATAGATGTTTTTCTAGAAGTCTCTTGCTTTTTAGATGATCCAGTGGATGTTGGCAATTTGATCTCTGGTTCCTCTGCCTTTTCTAAAACCACCTTGAACCTCTGGAAGTTCACAGTTCACGATACTGCTGAAGCCTGGCTTAGAGAATTTTGAGCTCATTTTATTCTTTGTATGGGAGCAGTGCACTGTGGGAGATGTTATTTCTGTGTGGCCTCGCTGAGACGTCCACATTGGATTAGAGCTTCACCTGAAAGCCCAAGTGTCCAGGGAGAGAAGAGGTGTTTCAGGGCAGCCCCAGAAGAGAAAACAGCATCAGCAGAGCTCGAGAGACATTGGTATTTGTGCTGTAGGAAATGACACTAAAAAGATGTTGAATGAAATCCTTGCATGCATGCTAAGTCGCTTCAGTCATGTCCAACTCTTTGCGACCTCATGGACTGTGGCCCGCCAGGCTCCTCTGTCCATGGGATTCTCCAGGCAAGAATACTGGAGTGGGTTGCCATGCCCTCCTCCAGGGGATCTTCCCAACGCAGGGACTGAACCTGTGTCTCTTATGTCTCCGGCATTGGCAAGCAGGTTCTTTACCACTGGTGCCTCCTGGGAAGCCTGAATGAAATCCACACCGTGCTGAAAGTATTTATTTAGGGGGAGGAAAATGAATCATTGAAGGTGCTTAAGCTGGAGAGTGACCTGGTCTCAGAAAGGTGGCAGCTTTGGGGAGGGTGATTGTCAGGAAGAGAAGCAGAGGACCCGAGTCCAAAGAGGAAGTCCTCACAGTCACTCATGCATGGGATGCCGGGGCCAGAACTAGAAAAGCACTGTAGGACCCCTGCAGCAGTAGACTGGGGTCCTCTAGGAGTTGCGCCTTCCTCCCAGGTGGCAAGTGGGGTCTGGGCTCTCCCAGTTTGGCTTCCTGTGCCCGTGCTCCCATATTGAAGGCAGGAACCATAGGCTTCCTCCGGCAGCCCAGCTGCTGATGCACCCTTTCCTTCCCCAAACCCCCTCCTTCCCCCCGGGAAAGAGGACTAGAGCCAGGGAGGACAGAGGGAGGAGGCACTGAGTATGGCTCTGTGAGCCGATTTCCTCTGGAAGCTCCCACTTTCCTGGGAAGGGCAGACAAGTATCAGAGATGCATGAAAGGGTCTGGTGGACAGGGAGCAGAGAGATGAGCTTGTGGAAAGGCAGGGGCAGAGAGTCTGGCAGAGAGGGTTGGAACTTGGGAGTGGCCTCTGGTGAATCTTGGGAGCAGTAGAATTGTTGTAAGGAACGGGAACCAGTGTATCCGTCGCCCTTCAGCTCAAACTGTGCTGTCTTGTAACCCTTATTCCCATGACCCTGAGTGGCCTGTCCCTCAGAAGTTTCTCGCCTTAAATCACATCTGGTGGAGTCTTCTAAACTATCTCAGCTTGTCACTCAGAATTGTGTAAGTAAAAGGCACACTGCCCAGCTGGGTGACTCCTCGGACCAGGCCAGCCAATGACATAGTACCAGGCTGGCATGGGCAGTTTCAGAGAGGCAGAGTGGCCTGTGCCTATTAGGGAGACTTGGCAGTAGCTACTCCAAACAGCCTGCCCTCTCAGGCCACCAGACATATTCCCATTCCTTCTGGTGGTCTCTCCCTTCTTGCCCTGGACTGTCTCATAGAGTCGAGTCCAGCATCTCAGAATCACCTGTCTGAAAAATCAGAACCAGCCATTGTTATTTTCTTGGGTCCTGGCCTCCTTTGACAATCTGTTAAAAGCTATGCCCTTCTCTCCAGAGGGCTTCCCAGGTGGCTCAGTAGGTAAGGAATCTTCCTGCCATGCGAGAGTCACAGGGGATGCGGGTTTGGTCCCTGGGTTGGGAAAATCCTCTGGAGGAGGTCATGGCAACCAACTCCAGTATTCTTGCCTGGTAAATCCCATGAACAGTGGAGCCTGAAGGGCTGCAGTCCATGGGGTGCCAAAGAGTCAGACATGACTGAAGCAACTAAGGACGCAGGCACTCCCTGGAATAGCACACAGCTGCCACAAGGGTGCACACACCCACATTTGTGCATGTGATTTAGGGAGTTTGTGGACCCCAAGATAAACTACCGTACCTTGAGGGCTTTGAGGCTTTAGAGAGACTTTCAGCAAAGAAAGAAAAATATCCTCAGATCCACGATAACCTCTGCAGCCATAGCGGGATAAAGTTCGCCACACAGCTGACCGTTTGATCAGATTAACTGGCTCTCATTACACACACAAGGGCTGTGTCTGTGCTGAAATTCAATGTCCAGACTCTCTGTCCTCCTGTCCAGGCACCCAGCAGCATGGTTTGAGCACAAGTGTACAGGCATTTGATATTGGGGGGCAGGTATCAGAAAGAGGTCTGGAGCTCGGCTGAAGACCTGGCTCAGTCGTACCTCACAGTCCTTTCCCAGGCACAGGCTTCCCTCCTGCATGGCCAGGTCAGCACCTGAGGCCCACCCCCTGATCTGGCATGTTTCACGAGCTCCCAAAAACTGGCCTTTCCAAGCCTGTCAATCCACCGTGCTCCCAACAGGACCTCCCTTGTCCAAAGCCCTGCTCTGCCCCAGATGGGGAGGCTGAGGCAGGGAACTTATGCTGCCCTCATGTGGGAGTTCACTAAATAAGGGGGAGGAATTTAGACACTTACCAGGGACCCAGAGAGCTGAGCAGAAATAAGAGCAGGATGACTGCAGAGATGTGAGCAAGGAGGCAGAAACAGCACTGGTAGAAACTGAGCTTACAGAGGTGAACAGAGCTGAATCACAAGACCTTTGCAAGCAGTAGTCAGTGTTTGGATTTGGTAATGTGGTAAAATGTGGTAAAATATACATAAAATTTACCATCTTCCCCATTTTTAAGTGTGCCATTCAGTGGCATTAAACACATTCTCATTGTTGTAAAACCATCGCCACAACTCCTTCATTTTCCCAAACTGAAACTCTGCGCCCATTAAACAATAACTCCCTATTCCAAGCACCCCAGCCCTTGGCAACCCCCATTCCACTTTCGGTCTAGGAATTTGACTACTCTCGATATCTTGTATAAGTGGAATCGTGCAGTTTGTGACCTCTGGTGTCTGGCTTATTTCACTAAGCATAACATCTTCAAGGTTCATCCATGTTGTGATATGTCAGAATTTGCTTCCTTTTTAAGACTGGAAAAGGGCACGACAGATCCACTCCAGCATTCTTGCCAGGAGAATCCTATGGACAGAGGAGCCTGGTGGGCTACAGTCCATGGGGTCTCAAAGAGTCAGACCCGACTAAAGTGGCTGAGCACGCACAGAGCACACACGCGTGTCATGGTTAGTATCGTTCACATTTTTTATTCATTCATTCACCCACGGAGATTTGGATTGTTGCCACATTTTTGGCTATTGTGAATAATAGCCAAAATATTGCTATCCACATGGGTGTAACAATATTTGTTTGAGTTCCTGATCTCTGTTATTTTATTAAATACCCAGAAATGGAATTGCTGTATCATATGGTAGTTCTTGGTTTAATTTTTTGAGGAGCTATCATACTGTTTAGATTTTTTTTTTTTAATTTTTGGTGGTACCCTGAAGCATGTGGGACCTTAGTTCCCCGACCAGGGATCGAACCCGTGACCGCTGCATTGGAAGATGGAGTCTTAACCACTGGACCACCAGGGAAGTCCCTGGGATCTTTTTTTTTTTTTTTTAATGGCTGTGCTGGTCTTTTCTCGGCTTGTGGGGAGTAGGAGGCAACACATGGCTTCTCCTGCTGCAGAGCACAGGCCCTAGGGCCCTCAGGGTTCAGTAGCTGTAGCACACGGACTCAGTGGTTGCAGTTCCCAGGGCCTAAAGCACAGGCTCCATAGTTGTGGTCCATGGGCTTAGTTGCTTCAAGGCATATGGGATCTTCCGGGATCAGGGATCGAACCTGCCTCTCCTGCACTGGCAGGTGGTTTCTTTACCACTGAATCACCCGTGAAGTCTTGGATTCACTTTTTTAAGTGAAATTTTAGTGACATGATCTGATCTGTGGTTTTAAGAGAGAATTCCCTGCGGGTACTGTGTCAAGAGGACACTGGGGCACTTCCCTGGTGGTCCAGTGGGTAAGACTCCGTGGTTCCACGGCAGGAGGCATGGGTTCTCCCTGATTGGGGAACTAAGATACCACATGCCTCGCAGCATGGCCAAAAAATAAATGAAAATAAAGACTGATGCCAAAAAAAAAATCCTTAATGAACAAAAAAATCAAAATTGAAAAAAACAAAAAAGAGTAGATTGGGAAGTGGGGTGGTATAGAATAGAGGTCAGGAGATAAGTTGAGACATTATTGCGGACGTGCAATGGGAATGGGAAACTGGCCTTACTTGCTGATGGACTGATTGCGGGGAGTGGGAAGAGGGGAGAGTTTAGCACAATTCCTAGGTCAGAGCAGCTGTTGGGACAATGGTACACAGGGGAGGCTGGGAGGGCAGGTGGGGAAGAAATCTGGGCTTCCACTTCAGGCGTGTTAGGTTTGTGGGGGTTTTTGTTTTGTTTTGTTTAATTTATCTGGCCATGAGGCATGCAGTATCTTCCCCAACCAGGGATCAAACCTGTGCACCCTTCAGTGGAAGCGTGGAGTCTTAACCGCTGGACTGCCCGAGAAATCCAGTTTTGTGGTTTGTTAGACATCCAAGTGAGGATTTAAGGCCAGGAAAAAAGGCCCAGGGGTATCTGCATGTAGATGGTATTCCACTCAGGGGATTGAGTAAGACGGGTGTAGGGGAGGTCACAGGAATCTTGTAGACTTTGATTGTGAGGAATGAACCTAAATGAGGAAGCTCTCACCTGGGGAACATAAGACGAGATGGGCCCATCTGTGTGTCCCAGCTCCGCTCTGCTGCACTCCGGTCTGGGGTGTCTGTCCAGAGGGTCCAACAAGGGGCATTACTCAGGGGTGTTGTCTCATCCCCTTCAGAGAGCCTGAGGCTCAAGCCCTGAATTCCTAGGTCCCGCCTAGCCGCTGGGATTGGAGAGACGGGGTGGGAGAAGGGCTCTGTAGAGCTCAGGTGCCCCTGACATTCACGGCTCAGTGTGTGGCGAGCCCTTACCACAAAACCCACTCCCTCTGATGTTCTGTCTCTGGGTTCTCTCCATCACCATGAACTTCCTGTGAGCACAGTTATGTTCTCAGGGGAAACATCAGCCACGCTGAGAAGGCAAGGCTCCCGCGCAGAGTTCCTCCCACCTCCCTGTTAAAGCCCACGCTGGGTCCTGTGCTTGGAGGATGAGCCTAGGAGCTCTGAACAGGCAGGACCCAGACCTGGCCCCGCCCTGCCCAGGACAGTGGCTGGCACCTGGCATTGTGTTCACAGGTATACCCTAAGTGAGTGCTGGGCTGAAGCTGCCAAATGAGGCTAATTTTGACTCGTAAACCCCAGGGACAATACTTCCTGTTTCGTAGCATTTTAATCTTCACGTGGGTACTCAGTCGCTAAGTCATGTCGGACTCTTGGTGACCCCGTGGACTGTAGCCCAGCATGCTTCTCTGTCCATGGGGATTCTCCAGGCATGAATACTGGAGTGAGTTGTCATTTCCTTCTCCAGGGGATCTTCCCAACCCAGGGGTCAAACCTGCGTCTCCTGGGGCTCCTGCGTTGGCAGGCGAATTCTTTACCACTGAGCTCCATGGGAAACTCTTTAATCTTCACAGAGAAGATTAACTGAGAAAGTCAGCATGGAAGCATCTAGTCCCATGACTGGCATGTAGTAGGTGCTCCAGTATTTGGACACTGTGTGTGTGTGTGTGTGTGTGTGTGTGCATGTAGTAGGTGCTCCAGTATTTGGACACTCTGTGTGTGTGTGTGTGTGTGTGTGTGTGCGTGCATGTAGTAGGTGCTCCAGTATTTGGACACTGTGTGTGTGTGTGTGTGTGTTTCAAAGTAGAGAGAGGGACTTCCCAGGTGGCCCAGTGGTTAAGACTTCATGCTTCCACTACTGAGGACCCTCGTTCAGTCCCTGGTCAGAGAACCAAGATCCCACATGCCACATGGCATGGCCAAAACTAAGAAGTAGAGAGGGAGAGATCAATTGCACCTGCACAAAAGCAGCCCCCAGTTTGTATGATACGACGGTGGGAGCAAGGCCTAAGCACTGGGCTGACCCCACACCCCTCGAGAGAGAAAGGACACAGTCAGCCTTCACTCCTGCCCCACACCACCACTTCTGAAACCACAGGCCATCCATTCTGCACAGCGGGGAACAGAGCAGCTGCACAGATAAACCAAAACAGCAGTTAATGAATCATCACTACGATTTGGACTATGTTCCAAGATGGATTGCTTCAGAATAGGGTTATTTTTAAAAAACTGTGTATATATTTTAAATCTTGAGTAAGTGTATTTTATTTTATTTTTTATTATTTGTTTATTTGGCTGCCTGGGGTCTTAGTTGTGGCACACAAGATCGATCTTGCAGCATGTGGGGTCTAGTTCCCTGACCAGGAATTGGACCTGGGCTCCCTGAATTGGGAATGCAGTCTTAGCCACTGGACCACCAAGGAAGTCCGTAGGGCTATTTTTAATGCTCTGAGGGTTTCTGACTGATTAACAAGGGTCCTGAAGTGAGCCCCCTCTCAGAATGAACTGGAGATCTCATCAGATACCCTGCCCTTCAAAGAGCTTTCCACACCCCCTCTCCAATTCGGGCGCTGGCCCCTCCTGCCCTGCGCCACCTCTGGCGGTTCCTTCATCACCTACCCTGCAGTTGCCCGCTCCCTGGGCAGACAGGCTCACTGCTGTGCCTGACTATGCAGGCCCTGGGTACCTGGCTTTTAAATTTAATTTAAAAGCTGTTCTGCATCATTTCATCTTCCTAAAGAATTCCACGTGCAGAGGAGGTAATAAAGAGGATTAGAGTAAGACTTCTTGCTGCTGCCCCAGAAGCCAGAAATGAACGCTTGTGCATGCTCCACTTGTCAGACGTGCTCTGAAGAGCCTGGGAGACAGACTCAGACACAGAGAAATGACTGCCAAACCCCGGGTGTGGAAAGGAGGGGAGGCCTGAGACACAGCTCTGAAAATCGGGAGCTGAGAGGGAGCTGAGGCCAAGAGAGGCATCCGAGAGCCGTCATCAGAAGTTCATACTTGATTTGAAACCAAAGAAACACAGCTGTGAGGTCCTGTCTCCGACATCAGAGAAGTCGCCCCGGTATACAGACACAGGGTGGGCACTGCGGAGCCAGTGGAGTGTCCTGGCAAGGTGGCTATGTGCTGTGGGCACCTCCTCCACCCCCCGACCCCCACCTTGGGCTTCGGTGAAGTTGCTCAGCACAGTAGGTGCGAGAGAGGATTAGAATGCAGGCCTGCTGGAGGCCTGAGAGTGCCCGGACCTGGTGTCCACAGATTACGTATGCTTCCCTTGTAGCTCAGTTAGTAAAGAATCTGCCTGCAGTGCAGGAGACCCGGTTCAATTTCTGGGTCGGGAAGATCCCCCGGAGGAGAGCATGGCAACCCACTCCAGTATTCTTGCCTGGAGAATCCCACGGACAGAGGAGCCTGGCAGGCTACAGTCCATGGGGTTGCAAGAGTGGGACACGACTTAGCGACTAAACCACCACCAAGTCGCTTCTGTTGTGTCCGATTCTGTGCGACCCCATGGACCATAGCCCGCCAGGCTCCTCTGTCCGTGGGATTTTCCAGGCAAGAACACTGGAGTGGGTTGCCATGCTCTCCTCCAGGGGGTCTTCCCAACCCAGGGATCGAACCCACGTCTCTTACATCTCCTGCATTGGGAGGCGAGTTCTTTACCGCTCGTGCCACCTGGGAAGTGCAATGGGGAACTAGGTTTGTGGCGAAGTGTTGAGCGGGTGGCAATGACCCTGTGCCTTCCAGAGTACTTGAAGGAGCCCCTGGAGCAGTACGTGAAGCAGCTGCGGGTGGTGCAGGTGGTGCGGCAGCAGGAGAGGAAGGGGCTGATCACCGCCCGGCTGCTGGGAGCCAGCGTGGCCCAGGCGGAGGTGCTCACCTTCCTGGATGCCCACTGTGAGTAAAGGGGGCCGGCCCGGCTCTGCCTGCCTTCCTCCCTGGCAGAAGGGAAAGCTGGGACCCCCGCATCACCCAGGCCCCTGCCTGTCCTGCTGTCCCAGGAGCGAAGTGGGCTTGGGACTCCCCCAGATTCTTCTACCCTTTTCTCACCCCATTCCGTAGGATGGTTATCAGGAGGCATGGACAGCCCTAAAACCACTAAAACTAAAACCTAAAACTGTGGTGACCCCACAGTTGCTGGGAGTATGTTCTAGAACCCAGACACTCCTCTTCTTGCTCCCCTGATCTGTACCTCATTCTGAGCTCAGCCCCTCGGACAGGCTCCTATTACCTCTGGGCGCTGTTCGGTGTGGCCCTTTCCACATGGAAAGGAAGGCCTGCTTTTTGCCCCCAAACAATACACTTCCCTTGCTGTTGTCGGGGGGGGGAAAAAAGTGTTCCCTGAAAGCAGTGATATTCTGAGAAGCTGTAGACTTGGAGTCAGAAGGCCTGGATTTGTGTTCTGACCCTGCCACTAACAGCCTCAGTCTTCTCCTTTATCAAGTGGGATAAGGATGCCAGCCATACTCACCAATAAAATCATCACTCCAGGGGCCAAATCATCTCTGCAGTTCATCAGAAATCCCCAAGGGGTGATTATTCTGCAGCTAGAGCTGAAGCATGAGGTGCAGAGACCCCAGGGAGAGGGGCACCCCCGCATGAGACCCTCACTCGGGTGGGGAGAGTCAACTGAGTGGCTTGCCTGCAGACCCTGAAGACAGCCCTATACGGCCTCCCTGTGCCTTTGGAGCCTCCATGTTACTCCCCTGATACCTCTGTTCTCCCCTCCAAAGCCATTTCCACCTCTCTGGGAGGAGGGGCAGGGGTAGGCGGGTCCTGGGAGATCTCTGTCCACTCTCTGTGGCTGTGGAGTGTACACGTGTTTTCCTGCCTACCACTGGGGAGCGGGCACTTGTCCTCCTGGGGCTCCCCACTGGCCGGGGGGTGCAGGCTGGCCAGGGGGCAGCACCCTGACTGCTGTCTCCTGGCCCTGGCCTGCAGGTGAGTGCTTCCACGGCTGGCTGGAGCCCCTCCTGGCACGCATCGCCGAGGACGAGACGGTGGTGGTGAGCCCGAACATCGTCACCATTGACCTGAACACTTTTGAGTTCTCCAAGCCCGTCCAGAGGGGCCGAGTCCAGAGTCGGGGCAACTTTGACTGGAGCCTGACCTTTGGCTGGGAGGTTTTACCGGCACGAGAGAAGCAGAGGCGCAAGGATGAGACCTACCCCATCAAGTAAGTACCATAGCCTTGTGGGCCCCCAGCCTGGCCTCTGCAGTCACAGGGACCTGGGCCATCTCAGGTCAGCATTTATTAGGTGTTGTGTGAGGAGCTTAGCATATTTAATCATCATCCCCCTGAGGTAGGTACTATGATTAGCCTGTTTCGCAGATGAGAACACTGAGGTTCCTGGTAGTTAACAGTTGGCCCCAGACTATACCGCCCTGGAAACTGGGGGAGCAAGACTGCCCATCCCACCAGTTTGGCCACAAGCCTGTCCCCCCACCGTGGTGCTGTCCTGCCTAGTACCCTAACAGTTGGCTCTCACTCTCCATCTTCCTTGGGCCAGGCCCTGGCTCGGGGCTTTCTGTACTTTGTCTCGTTATTTCTTCCCTACAGGTAGAAAGGACATGACTGCTGCTCGCAGAGAGATCGTGGGTAGAGACCACTGTAAAACAGCCATTACAATAAGAGAGGGTGATGTGTGCAGCCGAGTGGCCATCTTTGAAAAGACTGAGAACGTCTTAAAGGAAGATAGACGAATGTCCTGCAATTGGCAATGTGTTGCAGTTGTCCTGAACTTTTTCAGGAAAGGGCCAGATAGCAGATATTTTAGGTTTTGCCAGGCTAGGGCTTCCAGGTGGTGCAGTGGTAAAGAATCTGCCTGCCGGTGCAGGAGATGCAAGAAATGCAGGTTCAATCCCCTGGAGTAGGAAATGGCAACCTACTCCAGTATTCTTGCCTGGAAAATCCCATGGAGAGAGGAGCCTGGCGGGCCGCAGTCCATGGGGTTGCAAAGAGTTGAGCACAACTGACTACCCACACACATACATACATGCAGCTACAAAAAAAAGAATCTTTTCGAAATGTAAAAACTATTCTATGCCAGAACTTCAGAAAGTCAGGCCAGCTTTGACCCACAGGCCACAGTCTGCCAGCCCCTGAGCTAGAAGGCAGGTGCTTGAAAGTTTATCCATTGTTTGATGCCCAGCTGGGTTTGCCTTCTCCCAACACACCCACCCTGTTCCTCCCTCTCAGACTGCCTGCGGGTGCTGTTAGAGACCACAGACGCCTCAACCAGACTGCTTTGAGGAGTGACTTTTAGAGTATCCATTGCTTCTGGATTATCTGTACCACTGTTTTTCTATACTGGCCAGGAAACTGAAGGGTCAACCAAACATATACCGGGGTGGTGGGAAGCAGACGTTGGGCATATAGTGAGCAGAGTTGGGAAGGAAGGCTTTCTCCCCTTCCACGTCCCTAGATCCTAAGAAATGCTGCCCAGAGTAGAGAGGCTGCAGGAAGGAATCCCATGGATCTGGAACAGCCAGCTGCTCTGTCTCCTTTGGAAGGAAGAGAAGCAGCAGCAGAAGGGGCAGAAAGGAAAGGAGAAGACAGGAGAAAGAAAAGAAATTGGAACTCCCTATTGACTCTCTGCTTGATTCATAGATGTCTTTTGTTTGGGATGCACAGCAACAAAGCCCCCTCCCCCCAAGCTAGGGGCTAGACACACAGTGGCACAGTCAGGGACGGCACCAGGCCCCCACCCATCACTGACGTCCCCTGCTCCGATGTCCAAGGACCATACAGCTGGAAGACAAAGCTCCAGTATTTGAGGAGTGAGTCTGCTCCCTGGTCCAAATGCCCTGGTGGTGTTCTTGCTTGCCTCAGGCACTTTGCCTGGTACCCACCAGGAGACCTACAGGCAGCACCCTCCCTTCCTCCACTCCCAAAGTTAACAAGAGACTAAGAGGAGAGGTGAGGACCCAGGGGACCTCAGGAAGCAGGCCCTAGCAAATACAGAAAGTTTTCTCTGAAAATACAGAATTTTCAGAGGTTGCGTATTGGTTGTGGGTCTGTAGTGACATTCCCTGTGTAGTTTATCCTCAGAGATAATCTGTCAGTGGCTTCTTAGTCAGAGGGACCTCCCAAAACCAAGAGACAGGGACTTCCCTGGTGGTCCAGTGGTTGAGATTCTGAGCTCCCAATGCAGGGACCTAGGTTTGATCCCTGGTCAGGGAACTAGCTCCCATATGCCACACTAAAGATCCTGAGTGCTGCAAATAAGACCTGGTGCAGCCTAAATAAGTAAACAAATATTAAAAAGAAAAAAGCCAAGAGACAGGCTTAGGTCCAGGAGACCCTCAAGAAGCAGCCAGTTAGTTCCAAAATGCTCATCTAGGGTCCCAGGACTCTCTGAGCCTTCCTTGGGCTGGCTTAGAACCCCTAGGAGAAGCCAACTGCTGCTGCTGCTGCTAAGTCGCTTTAGTCATGTCCGACTCTGTGTGACCCCATAGACGGCAGCCCACCAGGCTCCCCCGTCCCTGGGATTCTCCAGGCAAGAACACTGGAGTGGGTTGCCATTTCCTGCTCCAATGCATGAAAGTGAAAAGTGAAAGGGAAGTCGCTCAGTCGTGTCCGACTCTTAATGACCCCATGGACTGCAGCCTCGACTCTTAATGACCCCATGGACTGCAGCCTTCCAGGCTCCTCGGTCCATGGGATTTTCCAGGCAAGAGTACTGGAGTCGGGTGCCATTACCAAAGTCAGGGACAAAAAGCCTCCCTGAGCTTGAGGGTTTCCCAACAGAAATTCCTTCCAGAAGGTGGCTACATGAGCCAACCTCAGGGCAATGAGAACAGCGGTAGGGTAACACCAACTTCAGGCTTGACTAGTCAGCCAGTGAATACTGATTGAGGCCCTGCTGTGTCTGAAACACCTTGACTGGTCCTGGGCTTACAGAAGATTTCTGCTTGTCTGTGCCACATTGAGCTGCCCACTGAGGGCAGCAAATCCCCATCCAAGCCAGCCTGGCCTGGCACAGAGACCAACAGTGAACGATATGTGTGCACTCCTGTCTCCCTGGCTCCCATCCCTGCCTGCAACCCTTAGCTCAGCCCCTGTTGTGAGCAACGTGCTATCTAAGTTCTTTATGTTTTGTCAGTTTATCTAAATGTGGGTCCGTGCCTCCCTGCCTTTGTCAGAAAGCCAGAATCTTTTTGTAATCTCCAAATGCTCCCTTTAGTCCAAACTGAGTTTCATTTCACCTCACTTCCTACCCTGTTTCCAGGAGCACCTATGTCCAAAACCATTTTCACAGAGCTTCTGATGACTGAGTATCTACTGTGCTTTATGAACTTTGCTGCCAAAAAGCAAAAGATGGTGACTTTTCTCTCAGCTACTACCTTGTCTCTCTACCGATCTGTCTCTTTACTCTGTACGACTAATACATAGCGCAACCCCAGGTAGCCCGTGTGTAATATATCCAGTTGAATGAGTAAATAAGTGCCTTTTATTATTATTTATTTACTTACTTACTGTTGGCTGTGCTGGGTCTTCATTGTTGTGCGTGGGCTTCTCATTGTGGTGGCTTGTCTTGTTGCAAACAACGGGCTCTAGGTACTCCAGCTCTCCGAGGCCTATAGAATCTTCCTAGACCAGGGATCGAACTCATGTCCCCTACATTGCAAGGCGGATTCTTAACCGTGAATGAGTTAGTGGCTGCATATCCCAGACGAGAAGAAAGGAGGAGGGAGGGAATCTTAGAAGCATCTGCGGTGAGTCCGCCCCTTTCCATGCTGGGTTCCGGCCCCCCTCCCCCCCAGAAGATGCACATGCTTTTCCCTCTGTCTCTCCAGATCCCCGACGTTCGCTGGTGGCCTCTTCTCCATCTCCAAGGCCTACTTTGAGCACATCGGTACCTATGATAATCAGATGGAGATCTGGGGAGGGGAGAACGTGGAAATGTCCTTCCGGGTGAGAGCGAAGAGGGCTTTGTGGGGGAAGCACAACGTCCCAGGGCATGGATGGCCTGAGACCCTGTCTCTTAGGCAGCAGCGGGGTCGGCATATCTGGAGCTGAGCTTAGAAGGCTGGCTCTTCCCTGTCATGGCTCCACCTTCCCTCTGTCCCCACACCCTCCGACCATGGCAGTAGGGCCATGGGACTCAGATTGGACATACAGGGAGAGATGACTGGACAGAACCCCTCAGAGGGAAGGGATAGTTGGGTAACAGGGACCGGACATCTGGGGATCGGTGACATCTTTCATGATGTCTGTGGGAACAGAATTAGGGTGAAGGTGGGACAGATCAGTAAGCAGTCACTATCCTTTTTCTGGAAAAACCAGGCTCCACTTTCCAGGTCAGAGGACAGATGCCCTGGTAGCCTTTGGAGTTACCCTCCCCTATGCTCAGCATGCTCTTCATAACTGTAAGAGAAGATGATGGCCCAAACTCTGGTGGACCCCAGGACTCTGAGAGATTCCAGGAATAAAGCAAATCAGGATTAGGTTAGCAAGAAAGGCTTCCTTGTGGTGAAATCGACACAAATCTCCGACCAGGGGAAAGTAATTAACAAGGAAATGAGCTTGCTTATGAAGTCATTTGGATGGCATTGTCGGCTCAATGGACATGAGTTAGAGCAAACTATGGGAGATAATGAAGGACAGGGAAGCCGGGTGTGCTGCAGTCCGAGGGGTTGCAGAGAGTCGGACACGACTGAGCGACTGAGTAACAGCAACAGTGAAGTCACTTATCACAATGCCTGGCATGTATAAGCACTTCATTGACATCATTGCTGTTACTATGGCTATGATTATGCATTTCTGTTGCTGCTGTATGAATAGCGCTGAAACATGTATATTATCATATGTGAAACAGATCGCCAATCCAGGTTTGATGCATGAGACAGGATGCTCAGGGCTGGTGCACTGGGATGACCCTGAGGGATGTGATGGGGAGGGAGGTGGGAGGAAGGTTCAGGATGGGGAACACATGTACACCCATGGCTGATTCATGTCAATGTATGGCAAAACCACTACAATATTGTAAAGTAACTAGCCTACAATTAAATAAATAAAAATAAATAAAATTAATAACAACATACCTCCCAATCTAAAACCTAAAAAAAGACAAGACACAAGTGGAAGGGGTGTCCTCAACCAGCCCTCTGACAGAGAACGGCCACCAATTTAGCACCATAATTCCCAGGGTTCTGATTCTGGGCTAGTTCATGAGCCTCTGACCTCTGTTCAGTCTTTCTGTAAAGAGGCTACTGTACTAAAGGTCAGGTGATTGCCGTAAACCACCTGATGATGGCTTTTAAACAGTGCATTGATGCTTTGATTGGATCACAAGTCCATCTCCATTTGAAGGAGCTTGAGTTCCTGAGTTTCCAGTAACACGTGAGTGAGCTGATAAAATCACCTTTCTGAGTCAAAAAGCCAGGTGGCGCCAGAGCTCAGAGTAGGTAAGATGGATGTAAACTTGGCCATCTGTCTCTTCTCCAAAGTGGGTCCTGGTAACCCTTAGGACCCAGCAAATTTCCACTTGCTTAAATCAAAAGTGAACCACATCAGAGAGCCAGGGATTGTGTAGTTATGGCCTGTGATGAAGCCTGCTACTGCTGCTGCTAAGTCGCTTCAGTTTTGTCCGACTCTGTGCGACCCCATAGACGGCAGCCCACCAGGCACCCGCGTCCCTGGGATTCTCCAGGCAAGAACACTGGAGTGGGTTGCCATTTCCTTCTCCAATGCATGAAAGAGAAAAGTGAAAGTGAAGTCACTCAGTCGTGTCCGACTCTTAGCGACCCCATGGACCGCAGCCCACCAGGCTCCTCGGTCCATGGGAGTTTCCAGGCAAGAGTACTGGAGTGGGGTGCCATTGCCTTCTCCGGTGATGAAGCCTAGTCAGTGTCTTTTTTTCCAGGGGGAGAGAGGGACATTTCCCTGATTTCGTGGACCTGGGGTCTGGCACCCTGGGAATGGAACAGAGTTGCTTGGGGTAGGTTGTCCCACCCACCTGCTGAAAACCCCACCCCGTCTCATCTTACGGCAGGTGTGGCAGTGCGGCGGCCAGCTAGAGATTATCCCCTGCTCTGTGGTCGGCCACGTGTTCCGTACCAAGAGCCCCCACACCTTCCCCAAGGGCATCAGTGTCATTGCTCGCAACCAAGTGCGCCTGGCTGAGGTCTGGATGGATGGCTACAAGGAGCTTTTCTACAGGAGAAATCTGCAGGCAGCACAGATGGCCCGAGAGGTGAGAGGGGAGGATGCTCAGGAGATGTTCAGATGAAGAGAAGGGCATAATCGCAGACCCTGATCCAGGGCTTCATGATGATGGAGGCCCACTCAGCTCCACCACCCGGTGCCTTTTCCCCTCAGGCCTTGGGAGCTAGAGCCCAGGCTCTATTTTGGAGGCTAGAGAATGAGGAAGGGCAGGCTTTGTTGTCCCTACCTGGAGAGCCCCAGCATCTTTTAGAAGGGGAGGGAGACGAGATTTGGAGGAAGAACCTCTTACAGGAAGAATAGCTTTGCTCTGAGAAACTAGGAATTGAAGACTGGAGGAAAACTGAGAGTTCACAGGAGATGGGGAGTGCTATGGGTGGGGATCCCAAAGCCAAGGCAAGGGGTTTGGGATTAGATGTGGAGCCGAGCCAGGGACCCCAACTGATTGGGAATGAGCATGAGACCCATTCTGAGAGGAATGTGGTCCCAGAAACCCTAGGCTACATCTCCCCAGACAGGAAGGCCCAGACTAGTGAAACTGACCCTTTGGGGGCTGCCTTAATTGACAGAAATCCTTTGGTGACATTTCGGAACGACTGCAGCTGAGGGAACGACTAAACTGTCGCAACTTTTCCTGGTTCCTGGACAACATTTACCCGGAGATGTTTGTCCCTGACCTGAAGCCCACCTTCTTTGGAGCTGTGAGTCTTGAGAACAAATATGCCTACCCATCATCCCAGAAGCCCCAGGAGAAGTTTCAGGACCACTGAGCCCATAGCTGGATGAGAAACAATCGATTTTTACTCTCCACACTCGTTTATCCAGGAGGGGGACCTGGAGACCACCCGGGCTTCTAGAGCTAGCTGCAAACTTCATAAGGAGGAAACAACCTGTAAGCAGTGGTTCTCACTCACTCACTTGCATCAGTCACCAGAAAGGCTTGTTAAGACACCGTGTGTTGATTCAGGAGGACTGGGATGGGGCCTGACAATTTGCATTTCTAACCAGCCCTCAGGCGATGCTGAGGGTCGGGGGATCACACTTTGAGAACCACTGCTTAGAAGGACATTCCTACAGGCTGAGGGCTTCTCCCAGAGACCTGACTGGTTGCCCACCCTGCCCTTGCCCAGCCTCTGGGTTCTGCACCTCATTTGCTGTTTGCTCCAGGCATCTGGGTTAATAAGCGGGGGAGGAAGGTCACAGAGGGGGAATGCAGCCATGCAGATTTATTCCAGATGGACCCCACACCACAAACCAAAAAACCGCCTCACTGTGTTCCCCTGGGCTCCCTCTCTGCTCACCATCCTGCAGCTCAAGAACCTCGGCGTGGATCACTGTCTGGACGTGGGAGAGAACAACAACGGGGGAAAGCCCCTCATCCTGTACACCTGCCACGGCCTCGGTGGCAACCAGGTACTGGCCTGTCTCCCAGGGCACCTCCTCTCTGCACACACACCCTTTCTCCATACAGAGGAGTCCTTTCCTGAGGACTAGGGCAGGAGAGATCCAGAAAGAGGAGGAGATACCAGTCCTGCCCTCAGGAAGCCCTCAGTCTGAGGGGAAACGCATGATACACACAGATAAGGTCCTAAGTGTGGATCAAGGGCATCCAGAGAGGAGTGAGCAGCAGTGCTGGCTGGTAGACAGGGGCTGGATGGGGCAGGATTGTTCATCACAGGAAGCTTGCTGAAGGATGTGAGCTGCTGAGTGATGTTTTAGGGTGACCGTGAAAATTTTTTGAGCCCTTTCCCTCACCTACACTCAACTTTTTTTTTTTTTTTTTTGCTATTTCCAGGAGGCCCATTTATTATATTTTTTAAGTGGCCAACTTGTGAGTTGACTTTTGAAATTTATTTATTTTTGGCTGTTCTGGGTCTTCATTGCTGCACACAGTCTTTCTCTAGTTACAGTGCTTGGGCTTCTCATTTCAGTGGCTTCTCTTACTGCAGAGCACAGGCTCTAGGGCGCTCAGGCTTCAATAGTTGTGACACCTGGGCTCAATAATTGTGACTCACGGGCTCTAGAACGCAGGCTCAGGAGTTGTGGCACAGGGGCTTAGTGTCCCAAGGCATGTGGGATCTTTCCAGATCAAAGATTGAACCGGTGTCCCCTGCGTTGCAAACTGCATTCTTAATCACTGGACCACCAGGGAAGCCTTACATTCAACTATCTTCAATACTTCCCCTGCCCAGAAGCTAGCACTCTGATCCTACCACCCATCAGTGACCCCCAAACAACTCCCTACTGCATCCACTGTAAGAGCCCATTTCCCCCTGTGCTACAATGTCCAGTTCTTTCCTGAGGAATAACTAGTAACCTCTCTGGCTCCAGTTCCTCAATCTACCCTGAAGGCCCAGTGTTTGATAAGTAAAAGTCAACTGAAGCAGAGCTGAAGGAAGGAAAAAGTGGCAGGGGACACTGAATAGGATGCCAACATATGCAAGTGAAGACAAACCCATTCTGAAGCCATTTCCTGTACCACTGGCCTGCACAGTGATTTTAGCTGGCATACTGGTGAGCATTTTTTCTATAAAGAAAGCTGAGAGCCAAAGAATTGATGTTTTTGAACTGTGGTGTTGGAGAAGACTCTTGAGAGTCCCTTGGACTGCAAGGACATCCAACCAGTCCATCCTAAAGGAGATCAGTCCTGGGTGTTCATTGGAAGGACTGATGTTGAAGCTGAAACTTCCGTACTTTGGCCACCTCATGCAAAGAACTGACTCATTTGAAAAGACCCTGATGCTGGGAAAGATTGAGGGCAGGAAGAGAAGGGGACAATGGGATGAGATGGTTAGATGGTGTCACCAACTCAATGGACATGGGTTTGGGTGGACTCCGGGAGTTGGTGATGGACATGGAGGCCTGGCATGCTGCAATTCATGGGGTCGCAAAGAGTCGGACACGACTGAGTGACTGAACTGAACTGAACTGAACCTATTTACAAAAAAAGAACCAGCATATCAAACACATGATTTCACAGATAACGCTTTAAATGAGGCGAAGTTCATTTTTTTTTTTTTCAGTCGAGCCTTGCAGCTTGCAAGATCTTAGTTCTCTGACCAGGGATCAAACCCTTACCCTCTGTGGTAGAAGGTCCCTGGACTGCCAGGGAATTCCCTAAGTTAAATTTTTACCTAAAGAAAAAATATTTAGTAACGATTATCTATTATTCCAGTATAACCCAGATACAGTGGCACATGAGTTACTGAAATCTTGGCACTCACTCACTTCCTCCCGAAGAGGCCATCTGTGATTGGTATCTCTGGGCTGTTGGCTTTGGGAGGTGGCAGGCAAACTCTCCACCTGTCCCTCAGAACCTTCTCTTGTGTTGTGTTCTAGTACTTTGAGTACACAACCCAGAGAGACCTTCGCCACAACATCGCAAAGCAGCTGTGTCTACATGCCAGTGCTGGCACTCTGGGCCTTAGGAGCTGCCACTTCACTGGCAAGAATAGCCAAGTGCCCAAGGATGAGGAATGGGAATTCACCCAGGTGAGTCAGCTGTCCCAAAAGCTCAGAATCAAGAACCTGAGGCCGCAACTGCCCTCTCCCTTCCTTCTGCATCTTCTTCTTGAGATACTATGGGATGGATCCAGACAATGTAGAAAGTATGGAGAATGTGAGCTTGGTCACAGGCAGGGTTCACGGGACTTAAGTAATGTTTGATGATGGCTGATTCTGGTTGATATAAAGATGGAAGTGGGGTTATGGTTTAGGGCCAGCTCATAGTTCAGGTATTTTTAGGGTGAACCCCAGTAGATGAAGAGTCATTCATGGTTCCCTCCTGGCCTCTGTGTGCTAAGCACAAGTCTGTACACTCACGTACTTTGGTTTGGTTAATCTTCCAGAGGCTCTTCCCAAGTAGGTGGTGTCCCCATGACTAGAAATGGGCCAGCAGCAGCTCAGCAAGTTTGTGTCTGGCCCAAGATCCTTCACTAGTAAATGGTAGACCCGGGGTTTGGACCAGATAAGTCTGACTCAATAGCATGGGTTCTTTCCATTAGACTGCCCTGCCTTGGGATGAATGATGTAAATTCTACAGGATCGGGCTCAAACTAGCAGCCTCCAATGAGCCTCCATACCCACTCCACCCCAATCCCTAATCCTGGGCTTAGGAAAAGAGGAGCCTAACCTTGGGGCTACAGGGAAGGGAGTAGTCTGAATGTGATCAAAGGCAGAAAGTGCAGGTAGACTGCAGTGGCCCAGGTCTTTGAGATTGGCCATCTGGAGGCAGTTTTC
The DNA here is from genome assembly GCF_014754425.2 of Oryx dammah. Classification (NCBI taxonomy): domain Eukaryota; kingdom Metazoa; phylum Chordata; class Mammalia; order Artiodactyla; family Bovidae; genus Oryx; species Oryx dammah. Next base: position 88,795,424 of record NW_024070213.1, on the reverse strand, counting down.
ATTTTCATTTCATCCTGAAAGCATTTTTCAGTTAGCCCATGGTCCTGCCTTCCTGTGTTGCAGTTCTTCATGCTAAAGCTGGAGGTGGGGAATTGGCACCCAGCACCCCAGCACAGGAATGCCAATTCCTGTGAAAACTCAGGAATGCATCTCATCAGAGTATCTGGCATCCAAGGAAAGGAATGTGGAAATATCCCCCCTGTGCCTTGCTGGATTTCCCTTCCCTTTGGTTTATTGTCCTCATCTCATTCACCCTAGCAGTACTATCAGAAGTCTGAGGCCTAAGTTGACCCTTTGTTTTGCTGTGTCATCTTTTAGGATCAACTCATCAGGAACTCAGGATCTGGTACCTGCCTGACATCCAAAGACAAAAAGCCAGCCATGGCTACCTGCAACCCCAGTGATCCCCACCAGCACTGGCTCTTCATTTAGGCCCCAGATCGTCCCCTGTGGGAGTTCCCACAAGCTTCTCAGGAAACAGAATCTGGGGGAAACCTGATGTTTGAGAACCTGACCAGCAGCTTCCCTGTCAGCCTTAAAGATGGATTTCAAACCCAAAGGAAGTCAAGGCAGAACCTTCCTACTCCTTGCAACAACATTGGGCCTGATCTTTCCTCCACATTGGTGGACAAGACCATTAGAACACATAAGACAGGGCCTAGAGCTTTCCTTCTGTCCTAGAAGCAGACCTCCAAAGCAGAGGAGGCAGCTGGGGAAGGACCCGGGGCAGCAATGACGAATTCAAGGAAAGTGCCTCTGCAGCCATGTCCTGGATCCCTGGTTATCTAGGACACCTGCAGCTTCCAGTGAACTCTAGAATCTATGAGAGGAATTGGAGGTCTAAGTCTCCCTTGCTGTTTTTACCTGAAGCACCTTGACAGTGCTTGACAGGTACACAACAGTCCTGTGAGAGAGACAGGAATCATCGTGCCCATTTTATAGACAAGAAAACTGAGGCAGAGAGAAGTAAAGGAGCTGGTCTGTATTCCACAGCTGGTGCGTGGCTGGAGCTGAAACTGAGGCTCAAATTTGAACCTTGAACCCAGGCTCCTCCCACTACGAGAACACTAAGCAACTAGCCAACAACTCTCCACTCTTTTTTCACTCCAGTCTGACCCTTTCTGGCTGACTGGTCACCATAAAGCCTAGAACAGTGGACCAGGTAACCATGAGGGAGACCACATTTGGGAATCCTGTGATGTTCATTTTGAAAGAAACCTTGTGGAACTAGCTAGTGATTTCTCAGGTTTACGTCCCAAAGCCTTTTTTCAATGCTCCTCATATAATGTAGTTCCAAAGCAAATTAGCCATGGATGAAAATGAAGGCAGGATGAGGGCAGTGCCCACCAGGCCCTGATTTTCCAAAGGTCTGCAAGCACAATTTGCAAATCCTTGTTTTAATCCAAGCCTATCATTTTCATATTATGAAACCAAAGCCAGATAAGAGAAGTTACTTGCCCTAGGCCACACAAGGAGGTATTGGCAACCCAGAGGCTAGGACCCAGATAAGGCTAACAGAATCCCTGGGAAGTCTGAGGAAGCAGGGCTCACGGATAGCCTGGAGCATGACTCTGTGACTGGCCTGGTGTGCTGTTCTCGCATGAACTCCCCACGTGGAGCGGGCCTGCTATGCACGTCAGCTCTTTTCCAAGCAAGTTGGACCCAGCATACGTGGCGGCTTTGCCTGAAGTAGAGAACCCCAGCTGCCTGAAGGAGGACCTATTGCTTCCAGGAGGGATTCCTACTTTGAGTTGCAGGCTGTCCTCTTGGGCATCACCACATGAGGCTGCCGTGGGACCACAGCTGCCTCTCCTTCCCACTCAGGAAGTCTAGGTCCCATGGGGCAGCCCAGCCAAAGAGAAAGAAGAGTGGCCAGCAGCGGGGAAAGAGAAAAGTTCTTTCCCAGCACGAGAAGAGAGTGGTACACAGATCCCATTGGAAATAAAGGTTTTATGGCATGGGTGAAGGAAGTTGGCATTGGGTTCCTCTTCTTCTGGCTTGTCCCTTAGCTGATCTGTCTGGAGGATCCACAGCTTCAAGTTGTGAAGAATCACGCACATTTGAAAAGTTCTCTCTCAGCCACTGTCTCATCTCTAGATATCCTCTAGCTTTCAATCTGGCCTACACAACTGTGTCAAGCACGGGCGGACATGAGGAGATATGAGGCTCTTCCTCCTGTGGAACTCCCGCTTGAGCTGGGAAAAAAGCTGAGAACAAGTCATACCAAAACTAGAGATTTTCAGAGCTCGACTAGGTGAGTTAGAACAGTTCCTTTCATTTAGAGAAATCAAGGAAGCCTCACAAAGAAGGTAACCTTAGACCTCAAAGGATGAATCCTCAGGTAGGAAGAACTCAGTAAGGAAAGATCCCACGTGTGAGAAAAGTCGCAGAGGGGCAGCAAGGCAAGTGGGCGCGGGAAGCAGGAAGACCTCAGAGGGAGGGCACAGTGGATGGTAGAAGCCAGAAGGTCAGGACCACACTTTGGCTTTTGCAAGCCCTAGGCACTTGAGCCATCATTAAAAAGTATTAAATTATATTTCCTACAATTGCGTTGGTATTAAGATGAACATAGTCCAGAGTGATTGTCGAGACTGAGACACGTTTGCAGGCCTAAGAAGTATTATGGGCTTCGGGCACTGTGCCTGCTGTGTTTACTGGGGGAGTCAGCCCTGTAGAACAATGGGTGGGGTCCCCATTGAGAAGATTGTGACCGCCATGCTAATAAGTTCGGTAAGCTCTAGGGAGCCTTAGTCCTTAACTCCAATCTTAGCCCTACTCTCGTTCCATTAAGCATCCTGACATTTATCAGGGACTGATTGTCTACTGTTTATCTTGATATCCCTCATATTCTCTATAGGATCAGCCAACAGCTCTGCAGCCCAATCTTATGATGCATGCCCAACCAAGGTGCCCTGTCATGGTACTCAGTTTCCTCACCCCAACCCCATAGCAGGAGAGCCTCACCCAGGGGCAGTCAGCTAAGGATAACCCACAGGAGTGAGAGATGCAGCAGGTTTGGGGGTGAAGGGAGGACCAAGGAAGAGAGGTGCTCAAGAAGAGAGAAAGAGCACTAATGGGGTGGTAGAGGGGCTCAGAAACCAGGTTTGTGGCCTGCCCTTAGCCCAGGCTGGCCTTGACCTATCCCCACTGTTAAAATCCACCCCTCTGATCATTCTCAGTTCAGTTCAGTCGCCCAGTTGTGTCTGACTCTTTGCGACCCCATGGACTGCAGCACGCCAGACTTCCCTGTCCATCACCAACTCCCAGAGTTTACCCAAACTCATGTCCATCGAGTTGGTGATGCCTTCCAGCCATCTCATCCTCTGTTGTCCTCTTCTCCTCCTGCCCCCAATCCCTCCCAGCATCAGTCTTTTCCAATGAGTCAACTCTTTACATGAGGTGGCCAAAGTATTGGAGTTTCAGCTTCAACATCAGTCCTTCCAATGAACACCCAGGACTGATCTCCTTTAGGATGGACTGGTTTGATCTTCTTGCAGTCCAAGGGACTCTCAAGAGTCTTCTCTGACACCAGAGTTCAAAAGCATCAATTCTTTGGGACTCAGCTATCTTTGCAGTCCAACTCTCACATCCATACATGACTGCTGGAGAAACCATAGCCTTGAGTTGATAAACCTTTGTTGGCAAAAGTGCCATTCTCAGGGCTAAATGAAAACCGTAAATCCTGCTTAAAATCTTGATGCTTGTTAGCCCTGTGCTACTGTCCCCTGGCTCCAGAAACCTCTCACCTTAGCACTGAGTGGCTGGTCCCCTCTGGGGATCTATTTCCCACTTGAAGAGAATGTGTGCCATTGTTAAAAATGAATAAATGTCCTAGAATATATTTCTTAGTTTTAATTACAAAAATAAGGGACTTCCCTGGTAGTCCAGTGGTTAAGATTCCAAGCTTCCAATGCAGGGGACATGGGTTTGATCCCTGGTTGGGGAACTAAGATCTGGCAGGCTGCCAGGAGCAGCCAAAAATAATAATAATATTGTAGATAAGTCAAATAACACAGAAAAGTGTGTTTTAAAAGTGAAACTGTGGAGTTCCCTGGTGGTCTACTGGTTAGGATTCCAGGCTTTCACTATCATGGCCGGGGATCAATCCCTGGTCAGAGAACTGAGATCTCACAAGCCGAGGTGTACAGCCAAAAAAGTACACACACAAAAAAAGGAAATTGATCATCATAGTGCTCCCATACCTATTGATTCATTGTCTAGAAGTAATACTTTTCTGTAAAGGTAATAATTTCTAGGTATAAACCTTCTGTACCCTGTTTCTATATATGTATACATATATATATATTTATTTATAAGTATATATTGCATATATGTGGGTAGCCATTCCTTTCTCCAGGAGCTCTTTCTAACCCAGGGATTGAACCTGGATCTCCTGCACTGCAGGCAGATTCTTTACCATCTGAGACACCCAGGAAGCCCACTATCTAAAACAAATATATATAAATAATATATGTATATATTTTTAAAAGGAGAAGGGGGCAGCAGAGGATGAGATGGTTAGAAAGCATCACCAACTCAATGGACATGAATTTGAGCAAACCCTGGGAGACGGTGAAGGACAAAGGAGCCTAGTGTGCTGCATTCCATGGGGTTGCAAAGAGTAGGATTCAACTTAGCAAAAAACAACAGCAATAAACATACGCACACAGAGCACCATATTGTTTGAAACTTGTTATCTTCATTTAATATACCAAGGGCATTTTTTCATATCATGTCATTTAAGTCTAACTCATTCTTTTTATCTAATTTTTTAAAATATTTATTTATTTGGCTGTGCTGGGTCTTAGTTGTAGCACACAGGATCTTCCATCTTCCTTGCAGCATGCAGGATCTTTAGTTGTGGCATGTGGGATCTAGTTCCCCAACCAGGGATCAAGCCCAGGCCCTCTCCATTGGGAGCATGGAGTCTTAGACACTGGACCACCAGCAAGTCCCTAACTCATTCTTTGTAAAAGCTGGATAGTATTCCTTAATATGATTAAACCCAATTTATCCAACCTTCCTCTATTGATGAATATTTAGGTTTTCCCCAATTTTGTGACAAATTTTATGACAAACTACACAAAATTTGATGACAACTGTACTAGAATCCAGGCTTCCCTGATGGGCTTAGATGGTAAAGAATCTGCCTGCAATGCAGGAGACCTGGGTTTGATCTCTGGGTTGGGAAGATCCCCTGGAGGAGGGCATGGCAATCCACTCCGGTATTCTTGTCTGGAAAATCCCTGTGGAGGGACCTGGTGGGCTACAGTCCATGGGGTCACAAAGAGTTGGACACGACTGAGCAACTAAGTTGGAGAAGGCAATGGCACCCCACTCCAGTACTCTTGCCTGGAAAATTCCATGGGCAGAGGAGCCTGGTAGGCTGCAGTCCATGGGGTCTCGAAGAGTCAGACACGACAGAGCGACTTCACTTTCACTTTTCACTTTCATGCATTGGAGAAGGAAATGGCAATCCACTCCAGTGTTCTTGCCTGGAGAATCCCAGGGATGGGGGAGCCTAGTAGGCTGCCGTCTATGGGGTTGCACAGAGTCAGGCACGACTGAAGTGACTTAGCAGAGCGACTAAGTACAGCACTTACGAGAACCCACATCTTTATACATGTATTTGTGTGCCTCTGTTTATTTCAAAAGGAACTAGCATTGCTCAGAAAAAATGCAGAGCCTCAGAATGAAAGCCAAGCCTTCCTCCACACATCACCCTCAGAATCAGGATGAAGAGTCTGACCAGCATGAGAGATGAGGCTCAGTGTGAGATTAGGCAACGGCACTGAGAGTATTAAGTGCAATGCTTAACAGTCTAATTTTTAAGCAAATACATATTACGCTTTCCCATAGAATACAAAGATGGATGTGATATTGACCCTGCCCTCAAAGGCTCACTTTGGAGTTTGTAACCTTCAGGAGGCTCGAGCTTTCTCTTGGACTCCTCATCCTGAGGCTAGAGCCATCTCCCTACCCTCCAGAGGAGGCAGGGAGGTGGAAGGAGAACGACAAAGGAGGCCAGGGTTCCCCAGCCAGTTCAGCCCTCTTCCCCAGGGCCAGGTCTGCTTTAGGTTAGGATCCTGGGGGATCGGGCTGGAGAGGCAGCCCTTAGTGCAGTCCCCCGTCCCCTTCCTGGCTTCAGTTCAGTTCAGTTCAGTTCAATCTCTCAGTCGTGTCCAACTCTTTGCAACCCCATGGACTGCAGCATGCCAAGCTTCCCTGTCCATCACCAAACTTTCAGAGCTTGCTCAAACTCGTGTCCACTGAGTCAGTGATGCCATCCAACCATCTCATCCTCTGTCGTCCCCTTCTCCTCCTGCCTTCAATCTTTCCCAGCATCAGGGTCTTTTCAAATGAGTCAGCTCTTTGCATCAGGTGGCCAAAGTATTGGAGATTCAGCTTCAGCATCAGTCCTTCCAATGAATATTCAGGACTGATTTCCTTTAGGATGGACTGGTCGGATCTCCTTGCAGTCCAAGGGACTCTCAAGAGTCTTCTCCAACACCACAGTTCAAAAGCATCAATTCTTCAGCACTCAGCTTTCTTTATGGTCCAACTCTCACATCCATACATGACTCCTGGAAAAACCATAGCCTTGACTAGATGGACCTTTGTTGGCAAAGTAATGTCTCTGCTTTTGAATATGCTGTTTAGGTTTGTCACAGCTTTTCTTCCAAGGAACAAGTGTCTTTTAATTTCATGGGCGCAGTAATTTTGGAGCCCCCCCCAAAATAAAGTCTCTCACTGTTTCCATTGTTTCCCTATCTATCTGCCACGAAGTTATGGGACCAGATGCCATGATCTTAGTTTTCTGAATGTTGAGTTTTAAACCAACTTTTTCACTCTCCTCTTTCACTTTCATCAAGAAGTTCTTTAGTTCTTTGATTTCTGCCATAACAGTGGTGTCATCTGCGTATCTGAGGTTATTGATGTTTCTCCCAGCAATCTTGATTCCAGCTTGTGCTTCATCCAGCCCAGCATTTCGTATGATGTACTCTGCATATAAGTTAAATAAGCAGGGTGACAATATACAGCCTTTACGTACTCCTTTCCCGATTTGGAACCAGTCTGTTGTTCCATGTCCAGTTTTAACTGTTGCTTCTTGTCCTGCATACAGATTTCTCAGGAGGCAGGTAAGGTGGTCTGGTATGCCCATCTCTTTCAGAATTTTCCACAGTTTGTTGTGATCCACACAGTCAAAGGCTTTGGCATAGTCAATAAAGCAGAAGTAGATGTTTTTCTGGAACTCTCTTGCCTTTTCGATGATTCAGTGGATGTTGGCAATTTGATCTCTGGTTCCTCTGCCTTTTCTAAATCCAGCTTGAACATCTGGAAGTTCACGGTGCATGTACTGTTGAAGCCTGGCTTGGAGAATTTTGAGCATTACTTTGCTAGCCTCTGAGATGAGTGCAATTGTGCGATAGTTTGAACATTCTTTGGCATTGCCGTTCCTTGGGATTGGAATGAAAACTGCCTTTCTCAGTCTTTTGACCACTGCGGAGTTATCCAAATTTGCTGGCATATTGAGTGCAGCACTTTCACAGCATCATCTTTTAGAGTTTGAAATAGCTCAACTGGAATTCCATCACCTCCACTAGCTTTGTTCATAGTGATGCTTCCTAAGGTCCACCTGACTTCACATTCCAGGATGTCTGGCTCTAGGTGAGTGATCACACCATCGTGGCTTCCTCTGTGCCACATCACTGTGGCACCATTCCTGGCTTCTCTCTGCCTAAATCACAGCTCCACCCACAGTGCTCATTCAGGGACCTCCCAACCCAGAGTTTGCCCTCCAACACCAGGCACTCTGCACCTCCCTCCTTCCTCTCCTGCCTCTGATGGGCAGAGCCTCTCATCTCCTGCAGGACACACCTGTCCCGAAACTCCCAATCCTCTGCCCCCACCCTCATAGCCTCCTATCCTGAAGGCTCTCTCTTCTCACCCACCCCATACTCTCCTTCTCTGAGAGCTCTTTCATCTGCTATCCATATGAGTTTCCCCTAACCTGCTTCCTAATACCATCCTCCATCAGAAGTCTTTCCACTGAACTTCCCTGGTGGTCCAGTGGTTAAGACGCCTTGCTCCATTGGAGCTGGCACAGATTCCATCCCTGGTTGAGAAAGTTCCATATGCCAAGGGGCAGCCAGAGAGAAAAATAAATGCATAAAGTAAAATACACCCAATGGAAACTAAATACCATTAACAATTTGATACCATTGCCACCACAATCACACCTTTAAAAAAATGAATAATAAATAAACATTTGGAAGTATACATTGTTCTTAAAAAAATAATAATTGTCTCCACTGCCTCTACTCTGCTTTTGTCACCCTGCATTTATACCTCTGTCTGTGTCCTGGGGGAATGACCCATCTCCTTCTTTGGGCAGGGAGATGCTGCTGTCTCTTCCTTCTTTCTGCTGACCCTCGAGCCCTGTTTGCCTCCACCTTCTGGTGCACGGGGTAGGTCTCTGCACTTACAGTGCCCCAGAGGGCAGTGAGGCAGTGGCAGGTTAGGAGGGGAGCACCCCAAAGGAAAAGCCAGTCCTGTCTTTCCATCTTATTTCTGGTAAAGGTTTGTTGGATGCTTTTCAACTGAAAGCAGATGATTAATTCAGCCCTGGCCTTGTTCTGTCTTTGATCATAGATAAATTAGTTTACCTGAAAAGAAATCTTTTCATTTGTGTTTCCATGTCACCTGTGATTTTCCCTGCCTTTCACCCACAGCCCTGCCAGTTGGCAGGAAGGTCAGCAAAGCTGCTGATAAGAGGAGTATAAAGAGGGCTTGGTTCATGGCAAGGGGGCAGTGGTCTACTCGCTGGCAACATGCTGCGCTTGCTGGTGTTCGCCTCTCTCGTCCTTTATGGTAAGTGGGTCATCTGGCCGGAGATCTGTAGGGAGGGAGATAGAGCAGGAGGGTCTGAAAGCTTTCACTAAGCCCAGGTCTTATCCTGGGGCAAGCAGGAGACTCTGCCTGTGTGTCTAGCAAAAACTTTACTCTCCTGGAGCTCGTGATAGAAAAGGTCAGTAACCCCTGGCTGACAGGTTCCTGAAGCAGAGAGGAGCCTCTTCCAGGCCCCAGACTCCCCCATCATCCCCGAGGACAGGAAGACATCCTCAGCAGGCACCTCGGGGCGTGTGTACTGCTTTCCCCCCTTGGGACTCCAGCTAAAGCTCTGTGTGCACGCAGGTGGGGGTGAGGCGAGGGGTAGAGACCCTGAGTGAGGCTGAGACCACTGGGTCCTGGTGGCTGTGTGAAATGGGTCAGAGCTCTGGGGAACATAGGGGAAGCAGAAGGCACTTGGACTTCCCTGCTTTCAAAAGGGACCCAGAGAACTCACAGCTGGGCCCCTCATTTGCTGGGAGGAACTGTGAGTTTGCAGACAAAGCACAACTGCCTCCCGCCCTCCCACCCTGAGCTGACCCCACGCTTAGTCATCACTCACTTTTCTTCTGCTCCACAAAGGACAAGGCACCCAGGACTTTCCAGAAACCAACGCCCGGGTAGTTGGAGGGACTGCGGTCTCGAAGAATTCTTGGCCCTCTCAGGTGGGTGTTCCTGCACAGCCCCAGACTGCCAATGAAATAAAAGCTGCTTGTGCCCTGATATACATTGTTATGTATATGTGGCATATCCTTATCTACAGGAAGTTCTCCAGCTGCTCGGATTCTAGATGTTGAAGATGAATGGGACCAGGCTTAGGAGTTTTTCTCTAAATGCAAAAACACCAACCACACTCACTTTGCCAGGCATACACACAAACACAAACCTCATGTACACTCCCAGCGATACCACTTTGACCACACTAGCAAGACTGTATGCCAGACTCACATAGATGCACACACACACACACACAGCTCTCTCCATGCAGTGTGTGTCACATTTGAACACACCCTGCCCCCAACTAGAGCACCTTGTTCATGTGGCTATTTAAAGAGTTTCCACTTTCAAAATAGGGCCAGGCTTTGATTTAAGCAATTCTAATTGTGTAAAACTGGCAAATGACTGGTGAATAGCCATACTTTGAGAGGAATCACTGCAATTAATTCTGAATTAAACCCTATTTAAAAAACTCTGAGCCTCCATTTTCAGGAGTAGAGTTATTGTGTGATAAGAGCCACCGAAGGAGGAGGCGTGAACTGATTAAAACGAAGGCTCCAGTGGCGTTTCTAAGCATCCGCTGAATGAAGGGCCAGGGTGTATCTTGAGAACACTGGAGGGGAGTTCTGGGGACCTCGGCTTGTGAATTAGGTGATAGAGCAATTCCATGGCTGCATTTCCTTCCCAAGAGGCAATGGAGGTAGAAGGACCTGGGTTCTTGGCCCTTGGCAACAGCCTAGTGTAACGATGCCAAATGCACTGTATGTGTAGCCCAGACAGTTGGCAGATATTCTGAGGGACGGCAGGAATTTAAGGAGATCTTGGTTTGGGACAAAGTTTTTTTAAAAACACCAACCTATTCCTCTTGTCTTCTCTCCCCATCTAGATTTCCCTCCAGTACAAGTCTGGAAGTTCCTGGTATCACACCTGTGGCGGCACCCTCATCAAACAGAACTGGGTGATGACAGCCGCTCACTGTGTGGATAGGTGAGAAAAACAAGCCAGCTTTTCTGAGCCCCTGGGAGGAGAAGAATCTGGTCCTTCTAGAGGAATATGTATCCTGGACCACTCAGGACAAGACTTAAGAAGGAGTTTGGGGGCCTTCAGGGAGGTAGTAAGATGAAAAGTACAAACTATGTACTTTTCAAAGCCTGGCATCAGACAAGTTCACGTTCAAATCCAGTCCCACCTTCTTCTAGCTATGTGAACTTGGATGGCTTACTTAGCTCCCTAAGCTCTTACTCTCTTATCTCTAATGGGGTAATAATACCTACTTTGTAGAATTATTGTGAAGATTAAGTAGATAAATATTTAAGTACCTAGTCAATGCCTGATTGGTAACCGTTTTTTCATATTTATCTTGAGCAATGGTTCTTAAATTTGAGCATGTATCAGAATCACCTACAAGGCACAGATTGCTGGGCCCTACCCAGTAGAGTTTCTGATAGAGAACTCCAGGCTGAGTCGTGATAATCAGCATTTCTAGCAAGTTTCCAGGTTCTACTGATGCTGCTGGTCCAGGAACCATGTTTTAAGAACTCTTGGTCTAGAAGTTTATATACCTCTCAACATCCCTCTGTGGTCTGAGAGACATTCTTTCATTTATGCCCACCACACTTCTCCCAAGTTATGAGATATTCAGCCTCTGATGTTTAACTTAGTATATTGGGGAAATGAAGCTGATAGTTTTTGTCACTTCCACAAGTTAGCAAATTGGGGATGAGAGGGCTAGTTATTTCTTCATCTCCCAGGGTCTTCCATATTCCCTCTGCCTGGGCCAGAAAAGATGAGTTCCTGTTCTAAAAATGAGATGGAAGATGCCTTCCCAACTTTTCTCTGAGAGGAGAAAGAAAAGGCTCACTCAGGGGTTCCCTCTCTCCCTTCAGCCAACTGACCTTCCGTGTGGTGCTGGGAGACCACAACCTGAGCCAGAACGATGGCACCGAGCAGTACATCAGCGTGCAGAAGATCGTGGTGCACCCGTCCTGGAACAGCAATAACGTGGCTGCAGGGTAGGGCAAGGTGGTGCTGGCCTGGGGCTGGGAGGTGGAGGGCTAGCTGCCCAGCCACAGGGTCTGGGCTTCCTTCGCATTCATCCAAGAGGACTTTGAGAATTAAGATGTTGGGGGGCTTCCCCAGTGGCTCAAGTGGTAAAGAATCTGCCTGCAATACAGGAGACATAGGAGATGTGGGTTCGATCCCTGGGTCAGCAAGATCCCCTGGAAGAGGAAATGGCAACCCACTCCGTACTCTTGCCTGGAAAATCCCATGGACAGAGGAGCCTGACGGGCTACAGTCCATGGGGCTGCAAAGGGTTGGACACGACTGAGCACACACTAGGGCTTGAGAACATTTGAAGGTCTTCAGGATTTGTTTGATCTGGGCTGGTCTGCATTATTGGATCCCCTGAAGCTCCTTCTCTGCAGAGTTTAATGTTCCTGTTTCTGTTGTTATTTATTATTCATTTTATGGCACAGACTCCATTAGCAAAGGGCTTTCCTTGTAGCTCAGTTGGTAAAAAATCTGCCTGCAATGCAGGAGACCTGCATTCCATCCCTGGATCACGAAGATCCCCTGGAGGAGGAAATGGCAACCCACTCCAGTATTCTTGCCTGGAGAATCCCATGAACAGAGGAGCCTGACAGGCTACAGTCCATGGGGTCGTGAGAGTCAGACACGACTTAGCTACTATACCACCACCATTAGCAAAAACGGACTTCCTAAAAATGAATCTTACAGTAAGAAAACTTCAGCAAGACTGAGCTGTAAACTTTTGGAAAGGAAGTGGTTAGAAGAGTGGCCAGTCTATAGAGTGTGGGAGTGGGATTGGGCTCCAGTAACTGGGGTATATCTGCAAAGCATTTTATATCTTTCTCATTTGAGAACTCTTCTCCACTACCAAGATCACAGCCCTCCACTCAGAAAAGAGCTTCACTCCCCAGGGCTGCAAATAAGAACTAGTGACCATGCCAAGACCTCACCAGCAGAGGCCGCTGTTACACATAGAATATCCTAGACTCCCAATGCGCAATTCCTCAAGTTTGAAGCTTGGCGAGTCCCCTCCTTCTTGGAAGTCACTGGTTTCCGATCCTCTGGGGATACAAGGCTTAGGGAGGGCTTGTCCCTATGCTGAGCTGAAGGAAGTTCCGGTCCTGCGAGCGAGCAGCCTCCTTTCTACCCGCAGTTACGACATCGCTGTGCTGCGCCTGGCCAAGAGTGCTACCCTCAACAGCTATGTCCAGCTGGGTGTTCTGCCACAGTCAGGAACCATCCTGGCTAACAACACGCCCTGCTACATCACAGGCTGGGGCAGGACTAAGAGTAAGTTGCCTGCACTGGCACCATCCATCCCCCACATGGATACTGATTAGGTAGCTGAGCTTCTGCAGCCCTTGTTTTGTGGTCCTAAGTGTTCAGAACCGGAGGCCAGGAACCAGAGGAACCACCAGAGATAAAATAACTGGTGTGTGAAATCAACCTAAGAACAAGCCATGCAACAGTCAATTCAGAGATTCACAGACTCTTAGCAACAAAAAAAATAAGGCCTTACCTCAGAGAGTATTTTTTACTAGCCTCTCATTTTATATATGAGGAAACTAAGGCCCAAAGAAAGTAAAGACTTTGTTCAAGATCACATGACTAGATAGTGACTAGTTAGTACCTGGTTAGCTGGGGCCAGAATGCCGGCATCTTGGCTCCCACTTTGGTGGCCACTACAGCATCATGCTACCTCCACAGACAAATCACCGGGCTGTGGGTTGGAGTGAAAGAGCCAGGGGTGGTTGCAGGTCCAAAGGAGTCAAGGCAGAGGAGGCCTCAGCCTTCTTCTGGTCAATCATGGGAGGATTACTGGAAGGGAAAGTCACTGGATGACACGGAAAGGTGGGAGAGGCTATGAGCAGAGATGGTTAACAAGGGTAGAGACAGCAGGCCTGGTGCAGAAAGCTGAGAGCCACTGGGCAGGATCTGAGCTCTGCAGGAGAGGCGAGGTCTTGCTGTGAGCAGCAGTCTACTGGGAAAACCTGGGACTGGACAGACATGCTTCTAATCCAGCTTTGTTCTCGCTTCACTTAATGTCATTGTGATTCAATTCCCTGATCTGTATATAACATGAAAGTGGTGTTGTAAGGATCCACACACACACACACAATCAATAAAGGAAAACTGCACTAAGTTCTTAAGAAATGGAAAGAAGGCTGCACAGTCCAGTTCTACTCCATGGGGTTTATGGTGTAAGGAAGCAGGACAGACAGATGAGTTATTAACAATAAGACCATTCTAGTTACTTAACTAAAGTAGTCATGAGTTAGTGGTTTGGAATCTGGGAATACCAGTCAAGGAAGGTGCCTGTACCTTTCGGCTAAAGAGAAACAAGAGGACATCTATGACATGGCAGAGGAAAGGAGCTTTCATCAGAGCTTGGGAAAGTTTGGCCAGGGGTGGAAGGTTTTCCCTGCACAGCATCTGGGGCTGACCTCTAAACCTGTGTGTGCCGTTCAGCCAATGGGCAGCTGGCCCAGACCCTGCAGCAGGCTTACCTGCCCTCCGTGGACTACGCCACCTGCTCCAGCTCCTCTTACTGGGGTTCCACCGTGAAGACAACCATGGTGTGCGCTGGAGGAGACGGAGTCCGTGCTGGATGCCAGGTGAACACAGGCTCAGAGTGTCAGAAGTCTCACCCCAGCTCCCTCTCTTCTCTGCCTCTCACCGCCTACCTTTTCCCCACCTCCTATTCCACACCTACTCCCACCCGTATATACAGACTCAACTTTCTAGTCTAGTGTCTGGATGAGAATTATTCTGTGCTGATAAGTCTGTATTCAAGGAATCTCAAAGTTGAAAGGAAACTTAAAATTCATCTTGCCTGCCTGATGCCCTCACCTCAAAAGTTTGTATGTGGCCTAACATTTGTGTTGCTATATGTGAATGTTCTTTAGAAGTTATTTGTGCCTTAGACTTTTAATGGCTGCAGTAGGGCTAGGCCTGGATTAGTGGTTGTGACTGTGAATAAGGTAGCTTCCTTCCCATCAACCCCAATTTTTCTTTCTTTTTTCTTTTAAATATTCTGTTTATTTATTTGACTGAGCCAGGTCTTAGTTGTAACACGTGAGATCTTCTGTCTGGGATCTTTAGCTGTGGCATGTCAACTCCCAGTTGCAGTATGTGGGATCTAGTTCCCTGACCAGGGATCAACCCAGGCCCCCTACATTGGGAGCACAGAGTCTTAGCCATTGGACCACCAGGGAAGTCCTGACCCTAATTTTTCTTATAGCTCCTCTACCACCACCCTTTTGACCCAGTAGTATTGATAGCAATATATATACAGGTGAATACGGTAGGGGAAAGTACACTAAATAGCTTTATAATAGTATATATATAAACTATTATAAAATTATATATATGTATAAATCATCTTCTATTTACACAAGATCAATCAGCAATACACCATCTTATAGATTTGGTACTGCAGTCCAATAAAAATTCTTGACTATCTGCTAAATGTTAGTCACTGTGTTTGATTCATCTTTGTATCAAAAATACAAAAGATACAAAGATGAATATAAACACAGTCTAGTGGAGGAATGGAAAGAGCAGACATAGGACAGAACGTCTACAGTGTGGCTAAGTGTTATCATAAAGACATGCCTAAAGGTGATATAGGAATCCAAAAACCAGATACTCCCCTCTCCACCTGTTGGCATCAGAAAAGACTTTCCTTCCCTGAGAAGCTAGAGTTCGTAGTGAGTCATGAAGTTTAAACAGAAAGCCAGGCAAGAAAAAAGAGGAAAAAATATTCAGAGAGAACATGAAGAAAGACATGGTCTAAGAACCTAGAACACACAGAGAATTATAAGGCATTCCCTTCAGCTACAGCCGTGGTCAGGGCTCACAGCCTCCAGCACCCAACTTGCTGCCTCTGTTTTTTGTGTGGCCCATGAGCTAAGAATGTTTTTTATATTTTTTTTAATGGTTGGGAAAAAATTTAAAAAGGAAGAATATGTTATGACACATGAAAAATATAAAATTTCAATGTTTGTTTTTAAAAGAAGGTTTCCCTGGAATGCAGTTAGACTTGTTCATGACATTGTTTATGGCTGCATTCATGGGGTTGAACAGTTACGAGAGAGACGGTATGACCTGCAAAGCCTGAGATACTTACTCTTTGGCTATTTACAAAAAAAAATGTGCTGACCTCTGGGCTGCAACATAAACTATTACCATTCTAGGGAATGTCAGGAGATGACACTAGAGATGGGTAGGAGCCACAGGACTTGGGCCTTCATTCAAATAGCATGCTTGGGACATGCATTTTATCTTAGGCCCTGGGAAACCCCTCAAGAGTTTTAAACAGGAGAACTGCGTGAACAGATTTGCCTTTTAAAATCACTCTCTGATGATAAGGTAAGCGTGTATTTGAAGAGGGCAAAATTAGCAGGGAGACTGCTTAGGAGACTGTTTCAATTATCTAGGCAAGAAATCTGAGGGTCCGAGTTAGCGCAGTGGAGAGGAGGGAGGCGGAGGAGCAGCAGTGACTTCCAGGCATCTCAGTTAAGTGATTTGGGGGAGGGGTTTGCAACCTCCAATGAGACAAGATTTCTAGGATTTCGGAGGGAAAGTGATGAATATGGTTCTGGACAAATTGAGTCTGAGATCTCAGTGGGACATTCAGCTATAGTTTAACTGGTAAGAAACCAGATATAAAGAGAGTAGAGCCTGGAGGAGAAAACTGGGCTAGAGATAAGTTCAGCAGGAAATGAGATCCCTCAAACTCTCCCACCCTCTACTCCCTACTCCTTAGGGAAAAGTGGTAGAATGAGGAAAAAACAAAATAAAACAGTGATTTGGGGGAAGAACTGTGATAACAGAAATAGTTGAGTGCTTCAGGGATAGGTGGAGGACAAAGGATCCATAAGGATCTAAGAAGTAAGAGGAAACCATAGTAATAAGGGTTTTACAAACTCTCAGGAAACACTGACAAGTCATCACATAGCATACAGTGAAGCCAGGAGCCACAGTGCATAACTGAAAGTAGCTTCTTCGGCAGTTGACAGATCACTGGTAACTACGGCCAGAACAGTTTCAGTGGAGTGATGAGGACAGAAGCTTGATTGAAAGGTAAGGCATGAAGAGGCAATAAGAAATAGCAAGAAACATAGAATACTCTTTCAAGAATCTTGGATGAAAGAGGAATTTAAAAGTCTGGTAGCTTTCAGGAGGATGAAAGTCGTGGAGCGGGTGCATCTTTTAAGATCGAAGAAAACTGAGTGTATTTCTGGGCAGAGCGGAAAGGATCCTGTAGAGTCAGAGAAAGGGAATAAATGGATGATGCAAGGCCCCAGGGGCTACCCCAGGGGTAGCTCAGCTGGTAAAGAATCTGCCTACAATGCAGGAGACATGGGTTCAATCCCTGGGTTGGGAAGATACCCTGGAGGAGGGCATGGCAACCCACTCTAGTATTCTTGCCTAGAGAATCCCCATGGACAGAGGAGCCTGGCGGGCTACAGTCCATGGAGTTGCAAAGAGTCGGACATGACTGAGCGACTAAGCACAGCACAGCACAGCAAGATCCCAGAGGGGAAGGAAGAGATGAACCAAGAACACAGGTGGAGCCGGCTTTGAATAGAAGAGGGACACAGAAACATGCGTGGATATGAAAGAATGTGCAGGCTGAGTAGCTCAAATTTGTTGGGTGTTCTGTAATTGCTTCTATTTACTCATGAACTAGGAGTCAAATTAAATGTGGAAAATGAAGGGGTAAAAGGGTTGGATGGATTTGGATTAATTAGGATGAATGGAGAAAGACTGGCCTCCATGACGTTGCTGATAGGCTGAGGTTAAAGGCCATGCAGTAATCATATGGGTAAATTATTCACTCCATTCAAAGATCTAGTTGTAGGGAATGGATTAGTTCAGGGCTGGGTTTTCATGCATTATTGAAACATAAAGACAGTATTGCAGATCAAGTGCAAGCTCTAAGCTAGGTGGAGGAGGAAGAGAAGCCAGAAGGAGACTGGTAGGCTGGCTGAAATAGTAGAATCAAAAATTAAAGGTTTTTTTGGTGAGCACTTAGTACTATGAAAGTAAGGTGACCAACTCATCCCAGTTTTCCCAGGACTTCCCCAGGGTCAGCTGAAAAAAACCCGAAGCCACACAACTTGCAAGTTAAGAGTTTTGTTTTATTGGATGAACTTACTGAGGATTATAGCCTGGAAGACACCCTCTCAGACAGCTCAGAGGAACAGTTGCAAAGAGGTAAGGAAGGAGCCAAGGGATGTTAGAATTTTTGCTGGGGGTAAAAAAAACAGTCAGCCATCAAAGATTACTGCCAATAACAAGAAACAGACATCTCAAGTGAATGGTTTCAGTGCTTTTCTCTGTATGGGAAGATGCAAGAGTCTGGGCTCACAGAAACCAGCCCTTTGATATTCACTGTAACTATCTAGGGTCAGTATCGTTTTTTGCCATCCTGAAATCCCTTCAGGATGTGGAAAGCAGCTGCAGGGGCAGGTGGCTTGATAGTGGGCAACATTCATTGTTTCCCAGAATAGCAGGCAACACTTTGTTTACTGACACAGCAGGCAACATTTTTTTGTCCACATCTAAAAGTCCTGTATCCTGGGAACCCTACCTGCAAGTTAGGGAAAAAAAAAAAAAAAGATGTGGGACTTCCCTGGTGGTTTAGTGGCTAAGGCTCAGCGCTCTGAATACAGGGGACTCTGGGTTCGATCCTTGGTCAGAGAACTAGATTCCACATGTCACAACTAAGACCCAGTGCAGCCAATGAATAAATAAATAAATGAAGACAAACACATAAGTTAAATTCTTCCAGTTCCTCACCAGCCAGCCTCACCTGTAACCTCTTAAGGTTTAACCTTTCTGAGTTTAATTCACTTTCCCCTGCTCTCTCTCAAAGTCTTGAACTCTGAAAAAACTACTTTCCTTCTGGCTGACACTGCAAATCAGATATTCTCTGAGGCCATTGTGTCTCCACAGTCCCTTCCCACTGGAATTTCCCAAATATTGTGTCTTGGTTTTGGGGCTTTCAGATTTCTGTGTCCCCCGCCAATATCTTCAGAGGGGATTCACTAAACGCCTCTCACCTCAATCCACCCACTCCCACTGAGCTCTCTCCCAGCTCTTCCTTCTGCCCTAAAATCCTCAGCCATATCCTCCTTCATTACAGAGCTTTTGTTTCTTTTCAGGTCAATTAGCATAAGACAGAAATACGGTATACAATTCAATTACCTTCCATTCCTCTAGTTTAGAAATACTCTCAAATCCCTATTAGAATTTAGGTGGAAGATATTTAAACTGTTTTGTATTGAGTACAATAACCTAAAGGAATATATATCTTTCTTTTTATAAAAAGAATAACCATCTTCTTTTCCCAAACATAGTTAGGGTGGGGTACAACTACTTCCTTAAAAAAAAAAAAAAATTAGCCCCAATTTGAACTTTTGGTCTCTTTCCCTAGTTCTTTTTTTTCTGTTGTTTTTTTTTCATTGAATGATGACTTTGTTTAAGGTGGCAAATAAAACTCTGAGGCTTGATCGTGGGAAAGAACAATCATGTGTTTCTTCTTTGACCTGGAGTTCTCCCTCCCTAGAGGGGACTACTTTTAACTCTTGAGTTGACTTATTTTATGTCTACCTCCAGCTCTCTAAAAGCGTATACTTACATTGCTACTTAATTTTTCACTTCAGGCATTATGCAAGATATGGAACTTCTCTTCCTTTATGCATTTATACTTGCCCTTCAAGCATGAATTTTTCTAATCCCCACCCCAACCTCCCTAAATAATTTCTCTTAAACTAACATTTAGTATTTATTATAATTATGTAAAATGCTATTCCCTGAATAATTTTGTTTTCCCTAGAGTTAATAATTGTCTTTTAAAATTTGCATAAAATATATATTCATGGCAAATAGATGGCGAAAAAATGGAAACTGGCAGATTTTATTTTCTTGTGCTTAAAAATCACTGCAGATGGTGACTGCAGCCATGAAATCAAAAGACACTTGCTCCTTGGAAGAAAAGCTATGGCAAACCTAGACAGCATATTAAAAAGCAGAGGCATTACTTTGCTAACAAAGGTCCATATAGTCAAAGCTGTGACTTTTGCCGTAGTCACACAGATGTGAAAATTGGACAGTAAAGAAGGTTGAGCGCCGAAGAAATGATCCTTTTGAATTGTGGTGCTGGAAAAGACTTGAGAGTTGCTTGGACAGCAAAAAGATCAAACCAGTCAGTCCTAAAGGAAACCAACCCTGAATATTCATTGGAACGACTGATGCTGAAGCTGAAACTCCCATACTTTGGCCACCTGATGAGAAGAGCTGACTCAATGGAAAAGACCCTGATGCTGGGAAAGATTGAGGGCAGAAGGAGAAGAAGACGACAGAGGATGAGATGGTTGGATGGCATCACTAACTCAATTGACATGATTTTGAGCAAACTTTGGGAGATAGTGAAAGACAGGGAAGTCTGGCGTGCTGCAGTCCATGGGGTCACAAAGAGTTGGACAAGACTTATTGACCAGACAACAACCAACAACATACTCAACTCATCACCAGTTCAGCCTTAAACTCTCCACTAATTTATAACTGACCTATTTTATCTTCTCTTGACCCTGGTGTTCTGTGTCTTGGTATGGGTCTATTTGCATTCATTTTGAGGGATAGTGAGTTTTTTCATCCTGGAAACTCCAGACCTTTGGTTCTGAAAATGTTTATTTATTGATGATTTCCTCCCCTTCGTTTTCATTTTTTGTTTCTAGAATTCCTGTTACTCACAATCCACCTCCTAAACTGGTTCTCCTATTTTCTTATTTTCTCTCTATATAGTTTGTCTATCTCCTAGCCTGATATTTCCATATTCATGTTTCCAAAGGCTTTTTGTTTTCTGAATGCTCTAATAGCTTGCTCTTCTTATATCATGGATATAATACTTATATAGTTTTATTGTTTGTAGTCTTCTCCCTGCATAATCTTGGTTGTCTTCATTTTTGGTTTATTTCTTTCTCTTTATTTTGATCTTTATTTTTTAAAATTTAAAAAAAATTTTTTATTGGAGTATAGGTAATTTACAATGTTGTGTGAGTTTTAGGTATACACAAAGTAGAATCAGTTATACATATATTCACTTTTTTTTTCATTCTTTTCCCACATGGGCCATTACAGAATATTGAGTAGAAGTTCCCTGTGCTGTACAGTAGGTCCTTATTAGTTACCTATTTCACATATAGTACTGTATATACGTCAATCCCAATCTCCCTATTTTCCCTCCCCACCCATTTCTCTCTCCCCTGATAATCATAAGTTTGTTTTCTACATCTGTGACTCTACTTCTGTTTTAGATTCCACATATAAGTGATATCATATATTTGTCTTTCTGTGTCTGACTTAACTTCACTCAGGATCTTTATTTTTATATTGAGGCTTTCTTCCCTGGTGACCCAGATGGTAAAGAGTCTGCCTGCAATGCAGGAGACCCGGGTTCGATGCCTGGGTTGGGAAGATCCCCTGGAAAAGGAAATGGCAACCCACTCCATAATTCTTGCCTGGAAAATCTCATGAACAGAGGAGCCTGGAGGGCTACAGTCCATGGTGTCACAAAGAGTCAGACACGATTGAGCGACCAACACTTTCTTAGATGTTTGGTCATCCTTGACCATCTGCTCTTATTTCAGAGTAGGACAGTGGCAAGCTGATAGGTACCTCTGAGCCATAGGTGGGGTTCATCTATAGGGAACCGCTTTGTCAGGTGATCTGGCTAGGCCGTTTCATTGGAGGACTTCTAATGATAGTACCTCAAAGTCTTCCCTCTTGTGCTGGTCAGATTCTTCAATAAAATAGCTTCCAACTTTATGTCTGGAATCACAGAACTGACATCTGGGAACTGAGTAAGTAAAAGAGTATCAAGGTCATAATCTGTAAACTCAGACTCTTCTGATTCTGAGCCCAAGCATGTAACCACTACCCAATACAGCACTTTCTCTTCTCTTTACCTCAGTTCAGTTTAACATGTTTTGACTACCTACCCTGTTATCTAAATGCTGTCTAATTAGACCCATTGGTCTGAATGCTGGGGGTAGATAAATCATTAGAACACCCTATTTCCCCCCACTGTAGGTTCAATTTAAGTCAGTAGTAGCTATTGAACTTAAGACGTTCAAAGTTCTAGGCTAGCATTGTAGAGTAGAAAATATCAGCAAGATGTAGTTCCTGTCTCAAGAAGATCACAGATAAGCGTGGGAGTTAGAAACAAATTATGAAACCAAAACACAAGGCAGAACACGACAAACATGCTGCAAAAGAAAGGAAGAAGTACTATAATTGTTTAGAAAGTGGGGATACGAAGGAAGTAGGGATTTCAGTTGGAGCTTTTATATAGTACGGGATTTATAAACAGAGATGTGGGTGGGTAGGGCGTAAGCAGAAACAAAGGCCCCAAGATCCAAAGATCTGGAGTTTTAGGACTCTGCTTCTCTTCCCCACAGGGTGATTCTGGGGGCCCCCTTCACTGCTTGGTGAATGGCCACTATGCTGTCCATGGTGTGACCAGCTTTGTATCCAGCCTGGGCTGTAATGTCGCCAAGAAGCCCACAGTCTTCACCCGGGTCTCTGCTTACATCTCTTGGATAAATAATGTGAGTCCTCTCAAATGATGGGATGAAATACAGTCACCTGGAGATTCACGCATTGACTGGGGTGGGGAGCAAAAGTTGGGCAGGAGAAGCCATCATCTTCCTCATCACCTTCAAATAGTTATTTACCCCTTTCCCTTCCCCTCTAGTGAACTTCCCCCTGATAGTGTTGCCATCCTGAGTTCCTCTTCACATACCTACCAAGCAGGCTTCACCATATTGTTTACTACCTAGAGTAAGGTGGCAACAGCAGGCCTGAACCAGGTGCCTATCACGGCTGTCCAAGTCAAGGCCAAGGGGAAAATAGCTTCAGAAAGGCCTGCACACTCCAGGCAAGGGAATAGGCACTAACATTCTCCCCCACCAGTTCTTTCTAAGGGCATCATGAGAATTTGCTCTACCGTTTGGCAAGAGGTTTTACCACCTTAAACAGTGCTTGAGTGCTAGGTGAGAATGTACCTACACTGACCTGGTGGTAGAGCCTCACACCATCCCACCTGTGCCCTCCAGCCTTCAAACACATTCTGGAGTCTTGTGGCATGAACCTTGACTTACAACCAGTTCAAAGTCTGCCACTAAGTTCCGAGTATGTGCTTATAGCACTGAATTGTCCTGGCCCAGTTAAGAACTGCTTCCTGCCTCCCACCCTCACAACTCCCCATAAACCCAGTACAGGGCCATACTCAACTAGGAGCCCTGAAGAAAAAAGAAAGGAGGCGAGCAGAAGTTGCTGACTGGATATAACCGGTTTTTCCTTTAGGCCATTGCCAGCAACTGAACATCTTCCTGAGTCCAGCGGCCTTCCCAAGATGATTCTGGGACTGACAGCAGAACTTGAGGCCATCAAGGAAAAAAACAGTCTAAGAGACTATTGAGCCAGATGTGGAAAAGCAAATAAAATTGAATATACATAACACCCTGTGTCTTTTTATTTGTAATTAAGCCTTCTAGGGGAAAGGCAGTTATAGGGCCTGAGTTGGATTTCACCAGATTTCTGGGCTGGTTCTTCCATTTGCTGCCATCTCTATCAGTTCACAAACTAAACCAAGTGAAAGTGGCCTTACATTATCCTTTTTGGATTATGTTAGGATCTACCCATCTGTTAATCTGCCTGTCTGCCCCTCCTCCCACGCATATTTGCTATATTCAGAGGCACAGAGGGCTTTAAAAATGTTCCAGAATGACAAAATGTGCCCTGACTCTCCAGGTGGATTGGGGGCTCAGGTTTCTTTTGGTTCTCCCGTCAGTGCCTAGAACAGTGCTCACCCCAAAGTTCTGAGTCATGACAACTGTGGGGATACATTAGAGATAGGGGTATAAGATTGGGTGGTAGGTCAGGTGCCAGCAGACAGTGAAAGTGACAAATCAGAAAGGAGATAGAGAGGAAAGAATTGAAAAAATGAGAAAAGAAGATGCGGAACAAAGAAAGGAAAGGATTAGGGGGAAAGAATATGGGGCCTCAAGTTACGTATGAGTCAGCACTTCAAGGTTGGACTAAAACAGGCAACTGGATCCGGGGTTCTATAAAAAACACAGAACTGGGAAGCTGATAAATCTTCCCTATCCTGGCCAGGGCTCTGTCTGTTAGAGTGGCGTATGCTAAAGCGAAGAGGGAACTGAAAGGAGAAAGCTAAGGGGATGAGAAACAGTTTTTCATAGCAACTGCTGAGGATCAGACAAGAGGGATCTGGAGAGTTAACATTACATTAGAGGAAACTGTCTAAGACCAGTCTCACAATTTATAGGCTACTTTGTCAGCAGAGGCTTCTAGAACAGTTTGTACAGCAAAAGAAGCTGGGCAAGGGATTTCCTTGGTGGTCCAGTGGCTAAGACGTTATGCTCCCAATGCAGGCGACCTGGGTTCAGTCTAGATCCCACATACCACTATTAATAAGAGTTCACACGAAAAAGAAAAAAAAAAAAGAGTTCACATGCAGCAACTAAAAGATCCTGCATGCCACAGCTAAGACCTTTTGCAGCCAGATAAATCAATTACTTAAATAAATATTTTTTGTTTTTAAAAGAAGCTGGGCTTGATAGGACACCTGTATTCTCATCTCTGTTCTACTACCGACAAACTGGGTGTGTGTGCTTGTGCCAAGTCACTTCAGTTGTGTCTGACTCTGTGCAACACTATGTAGCCTGCCAGAGGAAGTGGATAACCTTGGGCAAGTCACCCTTTCTGTTACTCAGATTCCCAACCTAGTTACTTTCCAAAGATTTGTCCTGCCCTACTACTACATGATTTGGTGACTATCAATTTCAGTTCCCAAGGGATGGGCACTAAAGAGGGTTTTTTAGGAAGCAGTGGCTGGGCTGCATTGCTGAGGATGCTGTGAATTCCAGAGAATGACCCAGGTATTGGCCTCCTTCTGCTACTGATCATCACATCTGTGGTGATCACCATCTCTCTCAGTGTTCCCACAGCACCACTGTCCCCCCACTTCCCCCCACTTCTTCCCATCCAACATCAAGTCCTTCCATTTCTTCACTTTGCCCCTTCTAGATCATCCCCACAGCCAGCATTATAACAGAATAAACCCTAATGACCTATTACCCGAAAATTTTGTATCCATCTCTAAAATCATCTGATTAACAACCTATCTCCACTTCCAGACTTTAAGCATTTTTAAGTCAAGAATCACTTTTTAAAAATTCATTCTTGGCTTCCCAGCACCTGGCAATGCCTGTCACATGCTTGATTCTGAGTGCAATATGGCTGTTTGGGGGAGTGATCTGGAAAACGATAGCAGAGAAGGCTTTCTGATTTTGTCTCAGGTGTTCAGCTTCCTTCTCCAGTCCTTAGGAAGTTTATCTTGACGTCCTTTCCTCCTTTTGGAGAATTTTACTTGCAAAATCCTTGAGTAAATGGTTCCTCCAAACCTAGTGTCCTAGTTTCCAGCTATCTTCTCAATCAGGTCAGGAAGCAACTTCCATTTAGAAAGCTACCTAGAGAAGCAACTGTTATAATCTCAGCAGTCCCATCCCAATTTACACAATGTATTTTCTGCCTCCATCTAGTACACTATACTAGTGTCTCCAGCTAGAAAAATTTTCTCCCCAAGCCCGGCACAGGCTTCCATATCCAACTCTTTGGCCTTTTTTCTATAAGGTCCTCTCCCTTTCTAGGCATCTTCATTTCTACTTCTAGCTCAGCTGCTCCTCTCTTTCAAGTCCAGATTTGGAGTCCTGTCCTCTACTCAACCTACCCCTCCTACCAGTTTAGGTTTGGAGTCATGAGTGAAAAAATGTTGCCTGACCTATCAGTAAACAAAGGATTTTGCAGTCATCAAGTCATCACATTACAGCCCCATCCTCCTCATGGTGAGCCCTGAGAGAGCTCAGGAGAGAGGATGCTGGCCCTCAGGCCATCAGCCACTACAGCCACCACTCATTGTTGTACCCTGAGGAGACTGGGGATGAGAAAGTGCAGGATACTGGCTCCACATAGTGGAGGTACATATCCAGGGAGTAATTTCAGTGAGCCCAGACTCTTGCATCTTCCCCTAAATAGAAAAGTGCCAAATTTCTTAACTTGAAATACCTGGTTTTCTTTAATTAACTATAATCTTTTGATGATTACCTATTGGCTCTTCCCTTACCTCTTCTGAGCAGTTTCTCAGAGCTGAGAGGCTGCGTCCCAGGCTTAAGTCCTCAGTTTTGTCTGCTAAATAAAACATAATTCTCAACTTTTAGATTGTGCCTTTTTTTTTTTTTTCCCAGTTGACAGAGCCAAACTCTCCAGTAGAGGGCTTCCATCTTTAAAAACTCCACCCTGAAGCAGAAAGTCCATTTTATTTGGTCATCTAGTTGTTTAGTCACTAAGTCCTGTCTCTGTCTCTCCATGAACCGTATCCCACCAGGCTCCTCTGTCCATGGGATTTCCCAGGCAAGAATACTGGAGTACGCTGCTCCTGCACACATATCCATAAACACTACATTCAACACTCTCACTGAGTGGAACTCACAAAAATTTTCTACCCTCCTGTTCCGGTTATTTTCCCCTGCTGATCGTTACAGCTGGTACGCTCTCAGGGAACATTGTCTTGGCCCAGATTTGAAAACTCTTCGCGGATGGTGTTCTCTACCTCAGGGGTAGAGGGTTTGAAGCTGGCCTGGAGGAAGCGCCGCCTGAAGGCAGACCTGAGTCTCTGGCCTCTTGGGAACAGACCCAACCCCAGCCTGAGCCCCACAAGTGTCCGCGGGCCCCTCGCCCACGCCCTGGGCCATGTCCCGGGCCAAACAGCCGTGGGCCTCCAGCGAGAGCGCAGGGGAGCGGCCAGCTGAGCCTGCCGTGGGCTAGGCCGCCGCCCTGGGCCTGTGTTACGCAGGTTTCCGGCTGCGTCCAGCTGGGCCCGGGGCCTCAGGCGGTCCAGGGTGATTCCCAGGCGGCAACGGGGCGGGGTGACCTGCGCGAGGCCCGCCTGGCCGGATGCGAGGCATGACGGGAACGCACTTCCTCCTCTGGGGGCCTCGAGAAAACCACAGGGCGCCGGGCCAGGGGAGGCCGCCCCCGAGGGAGTTGGCAGGATGGCCGAGGGCCGGGCGGGCGGCGCTGCCGGCCTCTTCGCCAAGCAGGTGCAGAAGAAGTTCAGCAGAGCCCAAGAGAAGGTAGGAGGCTAGGAGCCAAGGCTGAGGCTCGACGCGGCCGCAGGGTGTGCCGGGTGTTCGGGGCGGGAGACCTGGGCTGGACACAGAGGCTGACCTCGGGAAAGGCGAGCAGGGGTTCCCATGAAAACAGCAGATTTGAGAGAAGGCAGAGAGCCTCACCCAGTCTCGGACAGGGATGGGGGAAGCTGAGAGTTCCCACCGTCTGTTTCTCTTGGAACCTAAACAACGCCCAAGCTGACCCAGAAAAGGGAAAAGAAAGGAACTAAACGTTGGTGACTGCTCTGTAGCAGATTTTGCCCTCGCTACCCAGCAAGAGTGGTATTTTTCACAGATGATGAAACTGGAGGTTCAAAGAGGGTCATTTCCCACATAAGACAGCACTCACCAGCTGGGCTAGCAGCGAGTACCACCCGTTAAGGTGGGACCTGGAGTCCACGAGGACTAGAGTAATTCTGACGGACTCTTTCCTTGCCTGACCCGGCCTGGCCGCAGGCTATTGCTTTAGCGGATGTAAGCAGAAACTCCTATCTGCTTCCTGTGCCTCCTTTTGGCGTTGGAGAGTACTTGGTTCAGGGTGGGCAAGGAGCACCTCTTTTTGCACTGTCCTGAATTAGCTTTGGGTGGCCCTGCTCCGTAGGGCTTCCCTGGTGGCTCAGACGGTAGAGAATCCCCCTGCTATGCGGGAGACCTGGGTTGAATCACTGGGTTGGGAAGATCCCCTGGAGGGAGGGCAAGGCAACCCAATATTCTTGCCTGGAAAATCCCCAAGGACAGAGGAGCCTGGCGGGCTGCAGTCCATGGGGTCGCAAAGAGTCGGACAGGACTGAGACTGAATGACTAAGCACAGCACGGCTCCATCGAGGTAGACTGTCTGTCTTATCTGTACCTTGCCCACTTAACTAGATGGTGTGACCATTTCTCCACACATTTCACTGGCATTTTTGTTTCTATGTGTCCAGTGTATTTTCTTTGCTTCTGATCTGAATCCCTGCTCTCCACCCATCAGCACCCTGGTAGGTAAGATGGTAAGGAGAAATGAATAGGCTAGAAGGAGAATGGGAGGGAGAGAGATAACTAGGACCTGAGTGAGAATCTTGGTTTTCTAAGACTTCATGGTCTTAGAAGCATTTGAATGAACACCATATGCTTAAGAATTTAAGTAAAAGCGGAGCACTAGCTTGGGTGCTGGGAAGGATTAAAGGCAACCAGCTCTCCAAAGTGGGATTATTAACGGAGAATTGATGGAATATAGATTTAGTCTTTAAGAGGCTCACAATGGAAGGGTAGGGGGAATATGTGTGTGTGTGTTTCCCCTGTCTTTGTCTGAGGAAGCTAGGTCATGTGAAAGAGCAGAGGAAAAGGGAAAGATTTTTGTGTGGCTAGATTTTGTTACTTCACCTTAACCTAACTTCATCTTGATCATGGTTTCAATCTCTCCAAAGGTTACAAAGTCTATGGAAAGGTCTAGTTAGAAGTCATTGTGGAGGAAAAGAAGGTGCTAGAGAAGAGAAGGCTGGTCACTCTTATGGGTTGGAAAAACAAAAAGAAATCGCCAAAGGCCAAAAATTTGTGGACAATAGTTATGTTTTACCTCCCTCTTTCACCTTCTATCATCATCCAACCTATCAACACTATGCATGCGTGCGTGCTAAGCCACTTTAGTCATGTCTTTGTGACCCTATGGATGTAGCCTGCCAGACTCCTCTGGGATTCTCTAGGCAAGAATACTGGAGTGCATTGCCATGCCCTCCTCTAGCACGTCTTCCTGATCCAGCGATTGAACTCGCATCTCTTATGTCTCCTGCTTTGACAGGTGGGTTCTTTACCACTAGTGCCACCTAGGAAGCCCCATCACTATGCCCTTGCTTTAAGATTTCTCTCTCTTTTTTTTTTAAAGCATCGACTTGAAGCCTCAGGTAAATAACAGCTCTGCTCTAGGCTTCAGATTCTGCATCTGTAAAATGCAGTTGATGTTCAGTGATTTGGAGGCTCAATTTGGTAAGGACACTGAAGTGAGAAGGGGAGAGGGCTCCTTGAACCTCAGAGTCAAATACTTCCCAACTGCCCAGATACACCCTGTTCTTCTTAGTCTGAGCCCCTAGAAGGCAGAGAGAGAAACAAACTTGAATCTGCCCTGAGAAAGTCCCAGGCTGTTGCAAAAAAACAAGGAGATACTCTGAACCCAGATTTAGACACAAAGGCAAGCAGACATTGAACTTCAAGCAGTACAGCTGGTACCCTAGAGGCAGTGGGTGTTGTCTGGATAGGATGGAAATGACCTGGGTTAGAAGAAAGAGTTCAGCTCAGCCTGTCAGAGTTTTTGAGTCTTGGGAAGTTATTGAAGGCAAAATAAAGATGGAGAAATTTACAGTCAAAAGAAAGGATTCCCTGGGACACTGCAATTTTACTATATGTGGTTGACTGTAATATGTAGCAACTACTGTGTCAAATATCAAGTGCCTGCTATAGACAAAGCACAGGAATATAAGAAGGACATGATCTCTCCCTTTATGGAGCCCACATTCTCGTGATATGATCTCACTTCATCTTTTCAAAGCTTTAAGCTTTGTGTTAGTATCCCAAATTTAGAAATGAGGAAATAAGGCTCAAAAGAGATTGGCAAGTGGCAGAATTATCACTGAAACTCAGGTGTCCTGCCTTAGGATCCCAATCTCTGGCTGCTCTCTATAAAGTTCCTGAAAAACCGCTCTAACATCTGTGTCTCCCCACTTCCTGCTGTGCTGGCCCACTTCCTGCTGATCTTCTTGCAGGAGTAAAGCTGCGAGTGAAGGTCTGGTGACTGTTAAACCAGTGGAGATGAAGCATCATCCTGTTTTATTTTCCAGTTCCTTCTCAGATTCAAAATGAGTCTGGCTTTATTGTGTTTTTACAGTATGCTACATCTTCACATTTCACACGAATGCTTTCACCATCTGTTTGTGATTTCTCTGTGGCAAGCCTCTCAGATCTCCCCCCAGGAAAAGGCATTCACTGTTTACCACTCCTCTGTTGGTCTTTTTCTCTGTTGACTTTCAGTCAACTTGTCAGGGTTCAGTCAGCAATATTTACAGAAAAATCCCTTTGTCCACGATATGGGCTGGACAACTCATCTCTGGAACTTAGAGATGAGTTGAGTAAGAGGCATTCTTGCCTGCTAGAAGCTTACAATCTAGGTGTTTTGTTTTGTTTTTAAGTAAAATAAGTGACCTGAGAGATAAATCCATGGGAATTCAGAAGACTTGAGAACTGAGCGGGGTTTTGTAGTGAAGGCTGAATTGAGAAAGGTATTATGTCTGATTAATAGTTCCTCAGGCAAGTGATGGGAGAGCATTCCAGCTGAGGAATGCCAGCATGAGCAAAGCATAGAATCTGGAAATCCTTTTAGGCAAACTAGGGAGAAATGCTGCTGAGCATTCAGGGATTGATGGGAGAAAAAGCTGGAAAATTTATGAGGGGATAAAGGAGAGCCTACTTTAGAATATATCTTGACAATAAGGATTCCATAATATCTAATATCCAAGGCCTCTTCAAATTACTCCAATTGACAGAATTAACTAAAATATAATAAATGATTATAGGGAGGGGTCATAGTGAGGAACTACAGCTATCAAACATGTCTGCAGTGGCTTTTTTTTTTTTTTTTAAGCTTTATACTTGTAACTCAACTTACATAAAAGGTAAAATAGGTGAATGAACATTGCAATATTCTTCACCTATTTCACCAAGTGTTAACATTTTGCCACATTTACTTTTTTTCTTGTCCCTGCTCTTTTCTCTTTAAATATCTGTATTCCAACTTCTCAGCTGCTAGGCCAGGCAAATTGGGGCAGAATTCTCAGTGCAGGACTTTAGGGATTAGTATTATATGGGCTTTCATTAGTAAGTGATCCAAAGGTAAAATTACTAATTCTTTCAACAAACATTTTTGGAGCACCATACATCATCCTTCCTCAAGGAACTCAAGTTGAGGAGGAACATCTACAGCGTAGTTTAAGTGCCCTGAGACATGGCCCTATTGCTTAAGACAACAAATACTTTGGCCCCAAGACACTGGTTTATGTTTTCACGGTGATCATGCTCATCTTTTCAGTTTCAGAATTGAAGGTGGGCGTATTCCTTCAACAAACACAATCCCACACCCTCCAAGCTTTTTTGCCCTGAGCTTTTTGAGGTTTGGGGATGTTGGTCTGCTCCCAGGTATGTCACACAGACTCTAGACTGAATCAACTCCTTTCTCCTTTCAGCCCCCACCCCCATCTCCCCACCAAGAACCAAGCCCCAGGCAGAGGAAGGGAGGGCTGGCAGGAAGGAAGTGAGAGCTGTGATTACCACTAAGCCTAGGTGGTTTTGCAACTTTCTGGTAGAGGACAGTGTTTGGTTGAGGGGAGAGGGTGGAGCTTGGGAAGATGAGTGACTCTGCACACCCAGGGCCCTGTGTTAAGTGAGGCAGAATAAAGACACAAACACAGATGGCTGCCCTGAAAAGGAAGTAAAGACAGGTGTTTATAGGGAATAGAGTGGAACTCAGCACAATGATAGTGGATTTGTATTAACTACTCACCATAGGGCACCACTATGAAAGCAAGTTATATGTATATCATTTAATTCTCCCAACAACTCCAGAAGATATTATTATCTTAATGGAGGAAAGGGAGTTCTACAAACTGAGGCTCTAGAGTTTAAGTGATTTGCCCAAAGGCTAGCCAGTAAGTAGAAAAGCCAAGATATGGGCATATATCAGTTCGGTTCCAGAGACCTTGGTCTTAACTGCCATAGAGAAAGCTCCAGAACCCCAGGATTAAGAGTGGAGACACCTGAGTCAGAGTCTGCGTAGAGCTGGCCTCACGCCCAAGACCTGGGCAACTCCTTCATATGATTCAGAGTTCTTCACAATGAGACTCCAATCTCCCTTTCTAGTTTCCTTACACATCACTCCTTGTAACACACTCTAAACCATTCATGCTGAACCATTTCATGAAAACTGCTGTGAATCTGCACACTTCTGTTACTTTGCTGATGTTGTCGTTGCCTGAAATCCTCTTTCTACCCTCACCTTTTTCACTTTATTCCAGTCTAGCAAAATCTTAAATTCAAGGCCCAACCTTTTGGTCCCCTCCTGTATCAGTCTCACTCTCCTTCCTGTTATAAGTATTAAGTATCTATTTGCTGGATACTGAGAAATATAAATAAGTAAGGCAAGTGTCCAGTCCTCAAGGAGCTCACAGTTTAGAAAGAGACAAAGATAAATGCAAATAATAAAACAGGAATTCCCTGGTGATCCATGGAAAACTGGCAACCAAAGATGAACGGTTTGAACAGAGTGCCAATAACTTCCATCAACAACAGGTAATCTGGAGGGTGGGAAAGGGAAGCTTATAGAAAGAAAGAAGGCATGAGGGCTGAATGGTAGAACAACAGCAGGTTCTGCAAATCAGCAGGCAAGTTAAGCAAGTTAAGTCTCCATGCTTCCACTGAAAGGAGCTTGGGTTCAATCCCTGGTTGAGGAACTAAGATCCCACAAGCCACACAGTGTGACAAAAAAAGAACAACAGTAATAGAAATGTATACAGGTGCAGACGTTGTAAGTGCTTAGGAGGGACTGATTTACCTTGATTAATGAGATGCAATAGATGTGATTAAGTGTCACAAAGAATATAGAGTATGAATTTGGTCATTTTAGATAGTTGCCTGATGATAAGGTAAGAAAGAACATTCCAGAAAGAAGAAATAGCATCTACAACAAGAACAGTACGGCTTATTAGAAAACTAAAAACATGAGTGAAAGAGAGACCTGTGGGAAAAAGGAATAGTGAGAGCTGAGGCTTAATGAAGGGTCAGATCCTAGAGACCCATATGTATGCTAGAGTTACAACTATAACTTGTAGATATGTAATGGACATTTAACTAAAACATTTGTTGAGCAGATGAATGGAGAATCATTAGAAGGTTTTAAGCAGCAACAAGATAGGCCTATTGTCACAGGCCAAAAAAAAATAGTGAGGCCCTGGACTAAAGCCATGGCAGTGAGACTAGAAAACACGGGATGGTTTCCAGAGCTGGACATGGTGAGGGATTCTGTGAAGGAAGCGAGAGAGTAGTTGAGGGAAACTCCTGATTCTGACTTGGGCCTGGGGGATGGTGGTACCTCTTTCCAAACTGGGGGTTACAGGTAGAAGAGTCAGGGCTTTCTTACTTGTTATAAGTGAGTGTCCTCTAGGAGAAGAGAAACTGTATCTTTCTCATTTCTGTGTCCTTTGCATCAGCACTGAGACCACTATGATAGCTGGTTCTCTGGGTCCCAGGGGAGAGGAGGTAGCTATCGATAGCGTTCACTTCT
Organism: Oryx dammah; assembly: GCF_014754425.2. Classification (NCBI taxonomy): domain Eukaryota; kingdom Metazoa; phylum Chordata; class Mammalia; order Artiodactyla; family Bovidae; genus Oryx; species Oryx dammah. The sequence continues at coordinate 88,762,223 of NW_024070213.1, read as the reverse complement.
AGCTGAGTTTCAAATGCATAATGTCAGAGCATCTCAGTGTTCCTACAAGGGCCTTCAGAGAAAAGTCTCCTACCCACCTCTCTGACTTCATCTACCTAAAGGAATCTGCTGCTATGGCTGGAAGAGGGTGTCCCATGTGAGAAAATGTCTTCAAAGTTCATGTTTTTAGCCATGCACATTTTGCATTCTTCTAATTAATCCTTATTTTAATTTAATACTCTCCCCCCATCCCCACAGAAAACCACTCTAAATAACAATTTCATACCTTATTTATTCTGGGCTTTATATATACTCTAGCACATTGCTGAATACCCCAAATTGAGAAGAACCATAAAACATAATTGAAAAAAAAAAACATAATTGACTTTTCAGCAACATTCTGTATTTCTAATTCTGTTGGGCTAATATATGTACTTCCCTTTAGTTGAATCTGAGACTCAGAAGCCAGGGTCAAATGAGGCCAACAGATAAGAGAGACTTGACTATAACAGTGTGGATCTCTCTGATTTATATTCCCAGGTACTGCAGAAGTTGGGGAAAACTGTGGAGACCAAAGATGAACGGTTTGAACAAAGTGCCAGTAATTTCCACCAACAACAGGTAATCTGGAGGATGGGAAAGGGAAGCTTGGAGGAAGAAAGAAGACGTGAGGGCTGAGTGGCAGAACAACAGCAGGTTCTGCAGATCAGCAAGCATCCCTTCTAACCCACCTAACCCCAGGAGTCAGGGCCACCGGGTGACCTACCTGCTGCTTATTCTTCCCCTGGGAACCACAGAAAACTACCTTTCCTGTTCCTGCTCACCCTGGTTCGTAAGGGACCGAGAGTGTTTTTTTCTCATGGTGATTCCCACAGGGTATAGTGACATCACCAGGTCCTTGGACAAAAATCAAAACAAGTGCCTTCCACTTCAGTTTCTGGCGTATTCTTTTCCTTGGGCTGCCTCTCTTCTACTCTAGCATCTTCTCATCGCAGTGGCCCTGTGTCATGTTGCCTCTTTGTGCATTACATCTGCCTCACCAAAGCCTTTTATTCTAAAATAATACCTCCATCTTTTACCTGTCATTCTCACCAGCAAAACTCCTGCTGTCACTGTTGCTTCTGTCTTCACTGGATGCTATGGGTAATTTTATGTAGAAAACTTACATTTAAAAAAAAGAAGAAAACTTACATTAAGAAGTGGAAAAGAAGGCACTGTAACCAACTCTGAAAATTCTATAGTGCATATGTGATTTGAACAAGAAAAAATATAATTCATATATAGTAACGTTAAAAAATAAAGAAGAGAAAGTGGGTAACACTTGGTGGCCTATGGCTGGGGAGAGGCACCTGGCCAGTCATCGGGCCTTGGGGAGCCATGCTTCCAGAGCTACTGGATGTGACACCTTCTCCAGACCCAGCATGTGAGTGCCAGGTGACTGCCATGAACTACAGAGCCATGAAGATCCATAGCGATTCACATTTCCAGGGTGGAGTCCAGGTCAAAAACGAAAAAAAGAACAACAGTCTTTGAATTCTCTGAAAACTGATAACAAACCAGAAAAGTGGAAAAAAGCACTTTACACTGACTTACCTTCTGTCACTATATCTGAAAAATTGCAAAAGGACAAGATCTGGGAGAGTAAGTTGAAGAATTTCTCAGTAAAGATTTCAGTTACCTAACTTCAAAGAAAAAGTACAGATTTCTCCTTTTAGTAGTTGAAAAAACTAGTAATGACTGATTTTATTCCTTCAAATAGATTACCAAATATCATGGGGAGTAAAAATTCTTCATACTGATGACATAAGATACTACATGGAACAAAAGAAAAAAAGTATTTACTCAAGAAATCAAGAACTTCTGTAAGAGATGTAGGGAAAAGAGTAGGAACTGGCCCACAAAAAGCAAGAACAAGTAGACTCAAAAAACCTTTTTTATAAAGGTAAATGACATGAGGCACATCTTGTAAGTGAACAACACAGAAACTTTGCATAGAGTAATCACTATCAAGTTGTTGATGATATTGTATCTAAGTTAGTTTTTGACTATAAAAACTGCAAATGTCCCGGAAAAGTCTGACTATAAAGAAAAGCTGGAACTTCAACATACACCTCAGAAGGACATCAGGGAAAATAATGTACAGGTACTTGACCAGGGTTTCCTATGTAAAGAAACCCAATAACCGAACAAAACTGGGTTTTTTTTCAGAACGTGTTTCTCTACCCTGCTTCTATTGAATTGAGAGGACTTGATGAGAAAACATCTAATAAAGGTTCCATTTATGAAAATGACATAAAATTTTACGTATCTACTCTTACATAAAAATGAACAAAAATGCATTCTGGCATTTCTGAATGGAAATGAATTATACATGAAAATGAAGAGCTAAGGGTAGATCACTGTCTGTGTAAGATACACACATGTATACAAGTTTCTAATTTTAACATGGAAAAAACTGCATCTCAGCCAAAACAAAAGTTAGATGCTGTGCACTTCCCAGCATAGGATCTGAAGGAAAAGGACTTTCATTTCTGTATTTGGTCAAGATTCTTATTTGTTATCAGTAAATAGTTCAGGGATGTGTGCTCAGTTGTGTCCGACTCTTTGTGACCCTATGGACATAGCCCACCAGGCTCCTTTGTCCATGGGATTCTCCAGACAAGCATACTGTAGTGGTTTGCCATTTACTTCTCTAGGAGAACTTCTTGACCCAGGGATTGAACTTACATCTCTCAGGTCTCTTGCATTATCAGGTACGTTCGGGTTTGATCCCTGAGTCAGGAAGATCCCCTGGAGAAGGAAATGGCAACCCACTCCAGTACTACTCTTCCTGGAAAATTTCATGGATGGAGGAGCCTGGTAGGCTACAGTCCATGGGAATGCAAAGAGTCAGACAGAACTGAGCAACTTCACTTTCTCTCTTTTCTTTACCACTAGCACCACCTTAGTTCAGAGGAGGCTCCATCCCAAAGTTCTAGGAATCCAGTGAATGTGATGTCAAGAATTCAGAGAGCTTACCATCTGGTAAAATCCACTGGAGAATGAAAATATTATAAGGAAGAAATTTTTTTAAAAATCTGGAACCAAATGCAGAGTTTTATAAGAATACTAAACTTCTTACTATGCAAGAAGAAAACAGAATTTGTAGTTCACAAATACAATCTCATGAATTTGAGCAAGCTCTGGGAGATAGTGGAGGACAGAGGAGCCTGGCTTGCTGCAGTCCATGGGGTCGCAACGAAATCAGACACGATTTAGTGACTGAAGGACAACAGTACAATCTCTACTGGACTTCTTTCAGACTAGTGAAGAGAAGTCAGAATTCTTAGGTTACACAGGTTACACTGAAAACAATGATATATGTGATGTTTTAGATATTTGGGAAGAGGGAAATTCAAATAATCTGTTTGTCAGTGTTTTCTCTTTTGACCTCTATATTTAGTAGCTTTTAGACTTAAAAAAATAAATAACTTTCAGAAATGATGAAAACCAAATTATTGAAATTTTTATAAATTTATATAAAAATTCTTAAGGTTTTCTTTCTCCCCCCAAATTTGTTTATAGAACCAAATAAATAGTAACAATATTTTGTTTGCATTTTTCTGCAGAATTGAATACCTATTATAGAAAATTGTAGAATAAATTTGTGGTTCATCTTATTAAAAAGGAGAAAGAGAGAGAGAAGTGTGTACAGAGATTTATTCTTCTATGGGATATTGACTTTCTACCTCTGTGTACCAGGCCTCACATTTATCTGATTTAATTCTGACATCAGTCCTGGAGCGTGTGATCTTCTCTTTATAATAGGAGGGAATTATTAACTTAAATGAATATCCAGTTGCAATGCAATTCTGACACTAAATACCCAGAGTAAGTCCAAACATTACAAGTTGAGGGCATAGTTCCCCACCAAACTACCTCATTTCAGACACCAGCCACAAAGCTCAAGAGTTCCCAGGCCACTTGCATTTTTGACCAACTGGTTACAAATTTGGAGTTTCTTACCAGCCACTCTCTGTTCGTTTCCAAGGCAAACCATTCAATATTACAGTAATCCAAATCTATGCCCCAACCAGTGATGCTGAAGAAGCTGAAGGTGAACAGTTCTGTGAAGACCATCTAGAACTAATACTGAAAAAAGATATCCTTTTCATTATAGGGGACTGGAATGCAAAAGTAGGAAGTCAAGAGATACCTGGAGTAACAGGCAAATTTGGTCTTGGAGTACAAAATGAAGTAGGTCAAAGGCTAACAGAGTTTTGCCAGGAGAACGCACTGGTCATAGCAAACACCTTCTCCCAACATAACAAGACTCAACACATGTACATTACCAGCTGGTCATGTATGTCTAATACCAAAATTAGACTGATTATATTCTTTGCAGCCAAAGATGGAGAAGCTCTATACAGTCAGCAAAAACAAGTCTGGGAGCCGACTGTGCCTCAGATCATGAACTCCTTATTGCCAAATTCAGACTGAAATGGAAGGAAGTAGGGAAAACCACTAGACCATTCATGTATGACCTAAATCAAATCCCTTACTATTATACAGTAGAAGTGACTAATAGATTCAAGGGATTAGGTCTGATAGAGTGCCTAAAGAATTATGGATGGTGGTTCGTGACACTGTATAGGAGGCAGTGATCAAGACCATCCCCAAGAAAAAGAAATGCAAAAAGGCAAAATGGTTGTCTGAGGAGGCCTTAAAAATAGCTGAGAAAAGAGAAGCTCAAGGCAATGAAGAGAAGGAAAGATATACCCATTTGAATGCAAAATTCCAAAGAATAGCAAGGAGAGATAAGAAAGCCTTCCTCAGTGATCAATGCAAAGAAATAGAGGAAAGCAATAGAATGGGAAAGACTAGAGGTCTTTTCAAGAAAATTAGAGATACCAAGGGAACATTTCATGCAAGTGAAAAGTGAAGTCGCTCAGTCGTGTCCAGCTCTTTGTGACCCCATGGACTGTAGCCCACCAGGCTTCTCCTTCCATGGAATTTTCCAGGCATGAGTGCTGGAGTGGGTTGCCATTTCCTTCTCCAGAGGATCTTCCTGACCCAGGGATTGAACCCTGGTCTCCCGCATTGCAGGCAGATGCTTTACCATCTGAGCCACCAGGGAAAAGATGGGCACAATTAAGGTCAGAAATGGTATGGACCTAACAGAAGCAGAAGATATTAAGAAGAGGTGGCAAGAATACACAGACCTATACAAAAAAGATCTTCATGACCCAGATAACCATGAGGGTGTGATCACTCACTTAGAGCCAAACATCCTGGAATGTGCGAACAAAGGTAGTGGAGGTGATGGAATTCCAGTTGAGCTATTTCAAACCCTAAAAGATGATGCTGTGAAAGTGCTGCACTCAATATGCCAGCAAATCTGGAAAACTCAGCAATGTCCACAGACTGGAAAAGGTTAGTTTTCATTCCAACCCCAAAGAAAGGCAATGCCAAAGAATGTTCAAACTACCGCACAATTGCAGTCATCTCAGAGGCTAGCAAAGTAAAGCTCAGAATTCTCCAAGCCAGGCTTCAACAGTACATGAACTGTGAACTTCCAGATGTTCAAGCTGGATTTAGAAAAGGCAGAGGAACCGGAGATCAAATTGCCAACATCTGTTGGTTCATTGAAAAAAGCAACAGAGTTCCAGAAAAACACCTACTTCTGCTTTATTGACTATGCCAAAGCCTTTGACTGTGTGGATCACAACAAACTATGGAAAATTCTTAAGATGGGAATTCCAGACCACTTGACCTGCCTCGTGAGGAATCTGTATGCAGGTCAAGAAGCAACAGTTAGAACTGGACATGAAACAACAGACTGGTTCCAAATCGGGAAAGGAGTAGGTCAAGGCTATATATTGTCACCCTGCTTATTTAATTTATATGCAGAGTATATTATGCAAAATGCCATGCTGGAAGAAGCACAAGCTGGAATCAAGATTGCTGGGAGAAATATCAATAACCTCTATATGCAGATGACACCACCCTTTTGGCAGAAAGTGAAGAACTAAAGAGCCTCTTGATGAAAGTGAAAGAGGAGAGTGAAAAAGTTGGCTTAAAACTCAACATTCAGTAAACTATGATCATGGCATTCAGTCCCATCACTTCATGGCAGATAGATGGGGAAATAATGGAAACAGTGGCTGACTTTATTTTGGGGGGCTCCAAAATCACTGCTGATGGTGACTGCAGTGATGAAATTAAAAGACCTTTGCTCCTTGGAAGAAAAGCTATGACCAACCCAGACAGCATATTCAAAAGCAGAGACGTTACTTTGCCAACAAAGGTCCATCTAGCCAAAGCTATGGTTTTTCCAGTAGTCATGTATGGATATGAGAGTTGGACTGTGAAGAAGGCTGAGTGCCAAAGAATTGATGCTTTTGAACTGTGGTGTTGGAGAAGACTCTTGAGAGTCCCTTGGACTTCAAGGAGATCCAACCAGTTTATCCTAAAGGAAATCAGTCCTGAATATTCATTGGAAGGACTGATGCTGAAGCTGAAACTCCAATATTTTGGCCACCTGATGGGAAGAGCTAATTTATTTGAAAAGACCCTGATGCTGGGAAAGATTGAAGGCTGGAAGAAAAGGGGACGACAGAGGATGAGATGGTTGGATGGCCTCCCCGACTCAATGGACATGAGTTTGAGTAAGCTCCAGGAGTTGGCAATGGACAGGGAAGCCTGGTGTGCTATAATCCATGGGGTCAAAGAGTTGGACATGACTGAGAGACTGAACTGACTGGCCACTCAGCTTCCATAATTCACTAGAATGACTCACAGAACTCAGGAAAGTGCTCTAGTTACAGTTACAGTTTTATTATAAAGGGTACAAACCAGGACCAGCCAAATGAAGAGACACACAAGGGGGTGCCTGGGATGATCCCAAGCATGAAGCTTCTATGTTCTGAAGACATGTTACTTTCCCAGCATGTTGATATAGGATTACCAACCAGGGAAGCTTACGTAAACTTAAGATGTCTAGAGTTTTTATTGTGATTTCATTACATAGTGAATCATAGGCCATGTGATTGAACTTGATCTCTAACTTTCTTCCTCTCCTTTCCCCTGGAGGTCATGCTGATATCACCTATCTGAAAGCCCCAACCCCCTAATCACATGGTTCACATTTCTGGTCTGACCAGCCACCATCCTGAGTCATTTATTTAGCATAAACTTAGGTATGATCTGAGAGATCCACCGTGAATATCTTGGAAGTAACTTGGAAAATCCCAAGAATTTAGAAGTTACTTCTCAGAAACCAGGGCCAAAGACCAGTCAAATTCTTTATTGTCCTATATCAGTTAACTGAATTATATGGAAAATAATTCTTTAAAATTAATTTAAAAGCATATTAGCTATAATCTAATTCAGTAGTTGACTGTGTCAGAATCATTTGAGAAATGTTTTTAAATACAGCATCTCCAGTAGTAGAGCTTGGGAATCTGTATTTTTAAACTTGTTTTAATGGAAGATTTCAGATATATACTAAGAAAAACCTGTTTCTTGTTTCATCTTGATACAGATGAAATCTTGATAACAGATGAAATCTTGTTTCATCTGTATTTCCACCCACTTTCCCCATCCTTAATCATTTTGAAGCAAATTCTAGATATTTTATCAATAAAAATTTTATTATCAGTCTCTAAAGATAAGGACTCTTAAAATTTCACCACAAAATCATTATCACACCTAAAAATATTTTTTATAAAACATTTACTCATTACAGCAATGAGTTTTAAAAATTTTTTTTGAGATATTTAAATTATAAATATCAAGAGGAAATCCCTGATGGTCCAGTGTCCTCAGAGCCAAAGGCCCAGGTTCAAGCCCTAGTTGGGGAACTAAAAACCACAAACCACATGACCAAAAAAAATAGTATATTAAGAAAAAAAAAATTAAAACATAATGGTTTCACACCGTCCCATGCTACAACTACTGTTTTTTTATGCTTACAATTACTTTGCTGTGTACGTGTATGATCTCACAACAATCGGTTTACAAAAGTGTTATTCCATTCATTGGTTTTATAACTTACTTTTTTCACTTTACAAATATCTTTCAAGATATTTCGGGTTAGGTATCTGCTTAAAACATATTTTAGCAGTATCTTAAAAACATCTAAAAAATAGCAGTAATTTCTTAATATCATAAAATATGCAGTGTTCACACTCCTCGATTTGTGTCACTTTTAAAAAATAATTTGTTTAAATCAGCAATTTGTTGACATATTTAATAAATCTCTTAATCTGTAGGTTTCTTATCTCTCCTTTTTGCAGTTTATTTATGGATGATAGCTTCCCTAGTGGCTCAGACGGTAAAGCATCCGCCTGCAATGTGAGAGACCCGGGTTCGATCCCTGGGTCAGGAAGATCCCTGGAGAAGGAAATGGCAACCCACTCCAGTATCCTTGCCTGGAGAATCCCATGGACAGAGGAGCCTGGTAGGCTACAGCCCACAGGGTCGCAGAAAGTCGGACACGACTGAGTGACTTCAGTTCATGGATAATACTAGGTTGTTTTTCCTGCAGTTTCTAAATTTTGCTGATTGAATCTCCCTGATACTGTTTAACAGGTTACTCTCTCTCTTGTATTTTCTGTAAATTAATAGTTAGATTTAGAGAGTTGATGAGATTCAGATTTTTGTTTTTGTTTTGGAAGCAAGAATACTTGATATTATAGGTGTTAAATTCTTCCATTGGAGACACATAGTGTGTGATTATCTCCTTTTTTGTGTGATATTAACAGCCATAGGTGATCATTAACTAGAGTATCTGTTTTACATTAAGCTTCCTAAGTGATTATGATGTAGCAGTGGGAGAACAGCTTTTGGCCACCACCAATCTAGTTTAAAAAGCTTTCCTGGTGGCTCAGACGGTAAAGCGTCCGCCTGCAATGCGAGAGACCCGGGTTCGATCCCTGGGTTGGGAAGATCCCTGGAAAAGGAAATGGCAACCCACTCCAGTACCCTTGCCTGGAGAATCCATGGACAGAGGAGCCTGGAAGGCTACAGCCCATGGGGTCCAGAGAGTCAGACATGACTGAGCGACTTCACTTTCACTTTCAATCTAGTCTAACTCCATCAAGGGGAAATAGGATCTGATTGAGAGGGAAGTAATTTAATCAAAGTAACATAACTTAAGAGCTGCAGAGCTAGGATTCAAACTTAAAGCCTTTACCTTTTTCCCCCGTACCTCACATGGAGGCCTCCCTGGGCCTCTTCTCAACTCCAGCTGCTGCTCTACTTCCAACTCCAAGATAGGAAGCATACTTTGAAAGGTTTCTGACTCTTGGCCCATCTGGCCCTCAGTCCTTTCTCTGCCTTATAGGGTGGACCTGGAATGGTAGATGTGTGGGTAGAAAAGGTAGGAGATGAAGAGCCATCAAGAAGAATAAGAGGATCAGATGGGACAATCCCCTCCGTATTCCCTGTGTGAGCCCACCAAATAACTGTCACTTGAGCGAGGAAGTACATTTGAGAGATGAAATGGAGTTAGATTAGGAATAAGGGAAAACATTTCTCCTGGGAGAATGATGCACTTAGGTAACTGGTGTTTGAATATGCTTGGAAAGTTTAATTAACAACCATTTCATAGATACTTGCTACATACAAACAATACAGCACCCCTGTTCTCAAGGCTTTCACAGTTTAGGGAGAAAAACAGTGAATATACAGTCGAGTCTGAAGCTGGACTTGGGTGTCTAAAATGAACAGGAGGAAAAAGGACAAGGTTAAGGTAGTTGGGCTTCCCTGAGAGCTCAGTTGGTAAAGAATCTGCCTCCAATGTGGGAGACCTGGGTTCAATCCCTGGGTTGGGAAGATCCCCTGCAGAAGGGAAAGGCTACCTACTCCAGTATTCTAGCCTGGAGAATTCCATGGGATGTATAGCCCATGGGGTTGCAAAGAGTCGGACAGTACTGAGCGACTTTCACTTTCAAGGAAATTGAAAGTGAGTAAAGTTTTCCAGAAGTTGGACCAGCTGGTCATGTGCCCTACCTTTCACCTGCAACCAGTTTATAGATGAACTTTTTATTAATAAATAAATATTACTCCCAAACTACCCAGCCAGATTTCAAGGCTTTGACACTTGCCTAGGTGCTTCATCAAATTTTCATAAGTAATTTTTCTTTGAGGACTCTGCTTATTTCCCCCTTTCCCTTTCCTCAAAATGTATTATATAGGAAGAATTATTTTCCTCAAGCAGCATTTTCATCTCTTATTTCTGGTAGTGACAGCTGCTTCCAATTCATTGCCTTTAAAATCACATCTAGGGACTTCCCTAGTAGTCCAATAGTTAAGAATCCACCTGCCAATGCAGGGGACACAGGTTTGATTCCTGATCCGGGAAGATCCCACATGCTGCTGGGCAACTAAGCCCGTGCACCACAACTACTGAGCCCACATGCCTAGAGCCCATGTTCCACAAGAGGAGAAGCCACTGCATTGAGAAGCCTGAGCAACGCAGCCAGAAAGTAGTCCCTGCTCATCGCAACTAGAGGAAGCCCGCCCACAGCAGCGAAGACCCAGCCAAAAATAAATAAATAAATTTAAAATCACATCTAACAATCTAGTTTCATCTTTCCCTCCTGGACCTCTGTTAGATCAAGCACTGTCAACACTTGCTCAGGATTGGTCATGCTCTTATTTTGCTGTGTGTTTGTGTTTCTCTGAGTCCGTTTTTCTCTAGCAAGTTGGGAACCCCAGGGTGGACTTCTCCATCTTCAGAACCCCAGTCTATTAGGACACAGCTCTGTCTACCTGAGTGCTTAGCACAAGCTTCCAGAGTGAGTGAGGGCTGGGACTGTTTGTTTTAGGGATGGGAAGGATGAACTCAGACTCTTTATGATGCCATCAAGAATTTTGCAAGGATTTAGAGGCTGGGAAAGATTGAAGGCCAGAGGAGAAGGGGATGACAGAGGATGAGATGGTTGGATGGCATCACCGACTCAATGGACATGAGTTTGAGTAAACTCCAGGAGTTGGTGATGGGCAGGGAGGCCTGGCGTGCTGCAGTCCATGGGGTCGCAAAGAGTTGGACACGACTGAGCAATTGAACTGAACTGAGAGAGCAGAAGTGATAAAATTATAATATTTAGAGCCAGAATTAACATTTAGAGCTAGGCTTAGTTGATATTTGTAGATGAGAAAATTAAAGCCAGAGAAGAATAACTTGCTAGTTGGTGGCAGAAACAAGTTTTTGACTTCCAGACAAGTGGGAGGCTAAGACTGTCAGAGCCCCATCTGTCCGGAGAGAAAAAAGATGCTGGGATTATTCAGCCTGCAGATATTATTTCAGGTCAAAGAAATAAAATGACATTGGTCCTGTCCCACGTCTCTAGCACCCACTACCACCACCACCACACACCCTCTCTATCTGTCTCTCTCTCTCTTCATCTCCCCAAAGGAAAGAGCAGGAGCATACAGGAAGAACTTTGACCAAGACACTTGATCTAAAACACAGAAATGGAGCTGGGCTTTTGTGAGGTGCAGTGGCGGGTAGAAGCATTCTGGTCTTAAGGACAATGGTATAAATAGTACCCTTAGTTTTGAATAGTGTGCATATAACCTGCATCATCGTACATGGTAACCTTGATTACTGATCTGGTTTTTCAGGCCATATAATATCTAATGGGATAAAAAATTAAGAACTTCATTTGTAGAAATTATGCAAGATAGTTTAACAGTTTTTATTACTCACATTTGTATTCTGAAGACCAAATCTTCATGGTGAAGTAAAAAGTTGAGTCCATGTTGTTTCCTTTCAAAAAAGAAATTAAAATCCTTGTTAACTTACATAATCCCTCAAACTCTTTCAAAGCATGGTTATCACATTTTCAAAACTCTCAAAGTTATACCCACCTACCATATCTATGTTTAAAACATATTATGTTCGTCTTAGACTGTTTAAACTTTTTTCTGTGAATGACAAAGCAAAGAGGAAGTGAGACATCTTTCCTGTTGAATGCTGTTTCTGAATTTTGTTAACTGAATCTGTCTCTATCACGCTATTAAAATCTGTCTCTGTCACTTTCTCAAGGTCACCCGTGACCTCCAGTTACCAGGTTCAATGATTTACTGACTCTTCATGCATTCTGACCTCTCTGTTGCATCTTGCCCGTCTTCTGTCAGGATGTTCCTTTGATCCTTGTTTGCTGTGCCACACATACGGTCCCAGTTCTTCTCCCACCCATCTCATGGCGCCTCAGATTCCCCTGAGACTATCTGTCTTTTTGTCCCTTGAGCCCTGGCATGCAGCTCCTTGAAAAAGACTTTAGCCTAAGGTATGGTCAAGAGTTTGAACTGGCTTAGAGGTGAGCTCTGGAGGCAAGAAGATGGATGCTAATCATCTAGCTTCCTTTGTTTACTTGACCAAGTAGACCTAGTTTTTCTGCTGCCGAAATTAAGTAATAAAGGATTTTTCTCACAAACAGTTCCACAGTTTAAACTTTTAAATTATGAGATAGAATTTTATGAGTTTTCAGCCTTTTTCTCATAAATTTTTTATACTCTTGGTATACTCAACAGCCTACCTATAATGAACATAAGCGAATAAAACAAGCAAACATGTTCACAAGTATTTTTATGATGTACGGCAAAATGCCTCTTAGCTCAGATCATCTGAACGGAGGATCACTGCGCAGGTCTGCAGGCCTGGCCCTGTTGGATACCCTTGACGTGGGCTGTCCCTCCAGTCCCACACTCCAAACGTTGGGACTGTCAGTCTCCAAAAGGCTGATGGCCTGGGGTCAAAACCCCTCCTCACTCGATTCCTAGAAACTAGAATTCACACAGAGGAAGGAGTCCAGATGTAATGGGTCTTAGACAACACCATGAGGAACAATTGAGGAGGCCTATGAAAAAGACCTTGTGAAATACGTCTTCAAAGCTGTGTGCAAGAGAGACTAGTCTGCTCTGAATACAGAAGGCCAACCTAGGACCAGTGGGCAGAAGTTCTAAGAGAGCTATTAACAAATGAAGTGCAGGGGGGTGGGGGAGCAAAAAAAAAAAAAAAATTAAGTGCAAACACAACCTTGTAAATCAACCTTACTCCAATAAAAATTAATTTAAAAAAACAACAACTATACATTGGTGAGTGGTAAACAGTCCGCCTGCCAGTGCAGGGGATGTATGAGATGCAAGTTTGATCTCTGGTTAGGGAAGGTCTCCCGGAGAAGGAAATGGCAACCCACTCCAGTATTCTTGCCTGGGAAATCCCATAGACAGAGGAGCCTGCTGGGCTACAGTCCATGCGGTCGCAAAGAGTCGGACACGACTGAGCAACTGAGCACATGCACACACATTGGTCAAAATCTTCCTGGAGGTGACACAGTTTAGTCTCATGACAGTCAACCTAAATTTTCATAAGACCTACATAAAATTACGCCTGGTAAAGAGTGTTGTTGATTAAAACATAAATACCAAAAGAAAAAAGGAAGTGCAGGGAAGGACAGGAATGGCCTGTGTCTGAGTACAAAGAAAGAAGGGAGCCTGGTGTCTGCAGAAAATGGTAGCAGTTTATCTACTCAGAGAGGACAGAGTCAGCCAGAGGGTCACATAGATAGCTTCACATAGGATCCTTAAATTCCAAGGGTCTATTAGGTGGGGGTTCTCGTTCACTGGGGAGAACAAACCAAGGAAAAAAGACATGCCAGTGCAGTGGGAGCAATTTCGCAACTTAAAATTTATCCCAAAGGAGACAACTTACAACTTCTTGGTAAAGAGAATAGAAGCTGATATATAACATTTCCAGATGTTTGAAGAAATTCCAGGACTGATTTCTGCTTTTAACCTACTTTTCAACCTTGACACCTAGAGCATCTTTCCAGATGTATCTCTTTAGTCATTAGAGGCACTTCTCCCTTTCAGGCAGAAGGTCATAAGCTATACAAGGACCTGAAGAACTTCCTCAGTGCAGTCAAAGGTGAGTATCAGGGAGCACAGGGGGATCCAGATGGTGTTTATGCAGCTACTAAGAAGTCTAGGAGATAGGAAAAAACCAACCACACTCAGGCTTTTCATCACTTGCCTGTGCCTGACCCCTGGAACTTGGTGGACCAACGAAGAGTAACTTTTCCTATCCAACCCCACCCAGCTTTCCTCAGTGATAGCCCAAACCTACGGAATTTGCCCTTCTGGATTAGCCCCATTGAGCCGCCTGTCACCTATATGATTATGTCAGACTACTTTATGGTAGCACTGAGTTCTCTCCTTTCAGTGATGCATGAAAGTTCAAAGAGAGTGTCAGAAACCCTGCAGGAGATCTACAGCAGCACGTGGGATGGTCATGAGGAGCTGAAGGCCATCGTGGCGGTAAGAGTATGCTGGGCTTTACAGCTCTTCTACAGTCACCCTACCCTCATCTCAGCCTCATCCCAGCTTCTCTGTCCAAGCAAACAGGAGAACAAAGGAGCCAATTCACACTGTTCGTTTGTATAGCCCTGATCACAGGTGGTAGGAAGAAGCTGTAACTATGAAGGTAAAAGCAAGTTTTCCCTAATCCGTGGATTCCTCTCTTTTTTATCCTTTTCCTCTCTTGAAAACCTTAGAAAGTTTTACCTACACAAAACCCAGTTTGTTGGTTTTGAAAACTAACTTTATGCAGTCATTTGCTCCCATACTTCCCTATCCTTCAAACTCTAGAGTCCAAGACTGTTCTTAATCCCTAGAATGTATGTCCAGTCTCTTACAGGGCAGATCCTGAGGAAGAGCTGTTTCTTCATCTGACTTTTCCCCAGAGTTCAAAATGCTCTTTTAAAAATATTGGTGCTCTCAAAGGAAGTTTGTTGCAGGAAGAATTGGGATATTTCCCTGGAATGAAGTTGCTGTTGAGAAGCAGGGCCCTTACCACTGCCCTCTGCCTCTATCCTACAGAATAATGATCTCCTTTGGGAAGACTATGAAGAGAAACTAGCTGACCAGGCTTTGAGGACCATGGAAAACTATGTGGCCCAGTTCAGTGAGATTAAGGTAATCAGTTTACAGCATCAAGGATGGATTATGGGTGGCCCATGTAAGTTAGAAGACATGATCTCCAAGGAACATCCCCTGGAGAAGAGAATGGCAATCCACTCCAGTATTCTTGCCTAGAGAATTTCATGGACAGAGAGAGGAGCCTCGTAGGCTCCAGTCCAGGGAGTCACAAAGAGCTGGACATGACCGAGTGACTGTCTCTTTCACTTTCACCTGAGTAAAAGTACAAAGTAGAGTTAGAGCCCATGGTTAGGAATGAAGTTGGGTAGGTTAGGAAAAAGATTGAAAGTTGAGGGTTTACACAAGAGGTTAGCGTGAAGGGTTAGAGACTGTAAAGGTTACATTTAGATTTAGATTTCAGTGAACTAGATTTGGGCTGGTTTTGAATTAGATCCAGGTCAGAGCATCCCTTTTTGTTGTGAGAAACAGCTGGTGGAACTAAAGATATTTATTGTAGAGAAGAGAAAACTTAGAGGAGTCATAATAATTATCTTCAAATATTTGAAAGCCTGTTAGGTAAAAGAGGACTTCAGCCTGTTCTAAACTGTTCCAGAAAGTAGAATTAGAATTCATTAATTTATTCAACTCTTATTTATTAAACATCTACTCTGTTGAACACTGTGCTGGTTTTAGATTAATATAGGAAGAAATTAAAGGAAGCCTCACTTAAATTTCTCACAGCTAAAGCTTTCCCAAAAAAATGAAATCTACTGAGAGATAGTGAGTTGTCTATTCTCTGTTCAGACAGAAGTCTAACTACTTCTTATCTTGGATATTGTAGATAAGCTTTGTGAATTGGAAGTTGGGTCAGATAATTAACAAGATTCTTTCAAGTTCTGTGGTTGAGAGAACCAGACAAAGTCGTTACCATGGTTTGCCTCTCCCTGGTATAATTTGTAGTTGGTATGAGATTGAGTAGATGTTCTCTCAGTGCTCATAATAGTTTGCCATTTTTATTATTATGCTGTAGGATTTTCAAACTACTTTATATTCAGCATTTGATCTTTAAAATAACACTATGGGGCAGCTGGGCTTCCCTGGTGTCTAAGTTCAGTTCAGTCGCTCAGTCATGTCTGACTCTGCAACCCCATGGACTGCAGCACGCCAGGCCTCCCTGTCCATCACCAACTCCTGGAGTTTACCCAAACTCATGTCCATTGAATTGGTGATGCCATCCAACCGCTTCATCCTCTGTCGTCCCCTTCTCCTTCTGCCCTCAATCTTTCCCAGCATCAGGGTCTTTTCAAATGAGTCAGTTCTTCACATCAGGTGGCCAAAGTATTGGAGTTTCAGCTTCAGCATCAGTCCTTCCAATGAAAATTCAGGACTGATATCCTTTAGGATTCTTAAAGAAATGGGAATACCAGACCGCCTGACCTGCCTCCTGAGAAATCTGTATGCAGGTCAGGAAGTAGCAGTTAGAACCAGACATGGGACAGCAGACTGGTTCCGAATTGGGAAAGAAGTACGTCAAGGCTGTATATTGTCACCCTGCTTCTTTAACTTCTATGCAGAGTACATCATGAGAAACGCTGGGCTGGATGAAGTACAAGCAGGAATCAAGATTGCTGGGAGATATACCAATAACCTCAGATATGCGTATGATACCACCCTTATGGCAGAAAGTGAAGAAGAACTAAAGAGCCTCTTGATGAAAAAGTCGGCTTAAAGCTCAACATTTAGAAAACTAAGATCATGGCATCTAGTCCCATCACTTCATGGCAAATAGATGGGGAAACAATGGAAACAGTAAGAGACTTTATTTTGGGGGGCTCCAAAATCACTGCAGATGGTGACTGCAGCCACGAAATAAAAAGACACTTGCTCCTTGGAAGAAAAGTTTTGACCAACCTAGACAGCATATTAAAAAGCAGAGACATTACTTTGTGAACAAAGGGCCATCTAGTCAAAGCTATGGTTTTTCCAGTAGTCATGTATGGATGTGAGAGTTGGACCATAAAGAAAGCTGAGCACTGAAGAATTGATGCTTTTGAACTGTGGTGCTGGAGGAGACTCTTGAGAATCCCTTGGACTGCAAGGAGATCCAACCAGTCCATCCTAAAGGAAATCAGCCTTTGGTGGCTCAGTGGTAAAGAATTCACCTGCCAGTGCAGGAGCCATGAGTTCGATCCCTGGGTCGGGAGGATCCCCTGGAAGAGGAAACAGCAACCTACTCCAGAATTCTTGCCTGAGAAGTCCTATGGACAGAGGAGCCTGGCAGGCTACAGTCCATGGGGTCACAAAAGTCAGACACAACTGAGCAACTAAACAACAACACAGGGCAGATGAGGCTACTGAGGCTCCAAAAGAGGCATGCCTTGCCCTGGGTGACAAGGCTAATGGTAGTGATGGGAGTAAAACCCAAAAACTCCTGACTTTCAGTTTAGTAGGTTTCTCAAGGCCATTTCTTCTGGGTGCTGAACCAGTTTCTAATAGGGTCGTAGGATATGTTGCAGTTGAGTGCAGGCTTCCAGGTGCTCTGGGGGATTGCCCTCTACTCTCTCCCCCTGAGAATCCTCCATTCTTTCCAGATAATGAGGGAGATCCCTGAGCACAAAACCCTGTTAGAAAGTACAATAAAATTTGATAATAGGACAGGAATGCTGCCTCTCTGATACTCTGTTACCAACATCCCGGACACTTAAAAGTGAGTATCAAGGTCCTCTCTCTTGACTCTGGGTTAGGAAAGAATCGCCAAGCGGGGCCGGAAGCTTGTGGACTACGACAGTGCCCGACATCACCTGGAGGCGGTGCAGAATGCCAAGAAGAAAGATGAGGCCAAGACAGCCAAGGTAAAAAACAAACAAACCCTGGTAAAACCTTCATGCCCTCCCTTTACCCACAGTGGTGGCAGGTGGTTGAGCCAGGTTCGGTTTAGGAAATGATAAATTCAGCCTCCAATGTCTTGAAGGAAATCCTGTTTCCTCTGACACCAATGCTCTCAGGATAGTCAGACTCAGGAGGAGGACACAGGTCTGGGGAAGGAGAGGCATGTTTCCTAGTAAGCCTAGTCCCTGAAAAATGCAGAAGAGAGAGGAAGCAATCTCTAGCTTTGGGTTCAGGAATAAGGGGAATTGGTCTGTCTGTCTTACTACCTAGGCAGAGGAAGAGTTCAACAAAGCCCAGGCTGTGTTTGAAGATCTGAACCAGGAACTACTAGAGGAGCTGCCTGTCCTTTATAACAGGTAATGACTGAGTTTCAGAAGAGGGCTGGATCCCAGGCCCTGGGCAGCCCAAACATGTTGCCTCCTGAAAAGAGCCCTGGTCCAAGAATGGAATGTAGCCTCAGCCCTGCTCCTAACTTGCTGGGGGTTATTAGGCTCACCACCTTATCTCTGGACCTTGATTTCTTCATCTGAAATTCAGAGATTCTCTGCCCTACTAGCTTTTCTGGGTTTAAAGACAACATGTCTCTTAGGTAGGAGAGATCTTGGCAAGTAAAGTGCTGTCATCATGCCTGCTAGGAGTATCTGGTTTTATGCTTGAGTGTGTATTGTTTTAAACAAGCTTGGTTCATGAACATCTAGATTCATATACAAGATAAACCATGGGATGAGTGTTTCCATTAAAGAAGATGTTTTTGCTTCAAGGTAGGTAAAAATGTTTTAGATATAAATTTCCCACATTGGAAAAGGAATCTGATCAGAAGTTCTATTTGTATCCTATTTTCTTTTCATTGTACAAGATATGCTTTAATGCAGTTGTAGTCAGAGTATTTTATATTGTAACTTTATATTAGTCTATGAGTGAGGGATCCTTTATAATGACTACATATATTCTAAAATATTAATTATGTGATTCCTAATTTAAACAGAATTGAAATTTAATAGTTTCTTTAAATGTAAACTTCCACAGTTCATTTACAGTAGAATTTCATTAATGTACATACAGCTGCATAGACATCCAAGTACCACATACTGAGAAAGAATACTTATAATTATAGCTGTATGGCCTTATACATCACTTCTAAAATTCTTCAGAGCACTTTCATGTCTACTTCAGTATCTGAAGAGCCTGAATCAGATAACTTCATTCATGCATGCTAAGTCACTTTAGTCATGTCCAACTCTTTGCAACCCTGTGGACTGTAACCCTCCAGGCTCCTCTGTCCATGGGATTCTCCAGGCAAGGATACTGGAGTGGATTGCCATGCCCTTCCCAGGGGCTCTTCCCAACCTAGGGACTGAACCCATGTCTCCTGTGGCTCCTGCGTTGCAGGCAGATTCTTTACTTCTGAGCCACTGGGAAACTTCACTCATAGAGATCTGTTATACTTTGGTATCATGTCTCCCCTGCCTTCCCACTCCTGAGAGTCTAATGTATTCCTGTCCTGGCTCTGATGAATCCAGATCCCAACATCCTGAGTCTAGGCCACGGAGTGCTTTTCTATGAGGAGCCCGGCAGTGGCTGGCTTTGGCTTATGCATCTACCTTATACTTCCAACAGAGACTTTCTTTACCAGCACTTACCTGTACGTGTGTGTTCTTTTGCTTCCTGATAGTCGTATTGGCTGTTATGTGACCATCTTCCAAAACATTTCCAACCTGAGGGATGTCTTCTACAGGGAAATGAGCAAGGTGAGAAACATCTGGCCAATTTAGACACCTGAAAGTGTTAGTCACTCAGTCATGTCCAACTCTTGGCAACTCCATGGGCTGTAGCTTGCCAGGCTCTTCTGTCCATGGAATTCTCCAGGCAAGAATACTAGAGTGGGTTGCCATTCTCTTCTCCCAAGGATCTTCCCGACCCAGAGACTACACTCGGGTCTCCTGCATTGCAGCCAGATTCTTTACCATCTGAGCCACCAGAGAAGCCCCGTTTAGACACCTAGGAGGGTTTTTCTAACAAATATGAAGGTCGCTTTAATTTACATAACCTTATTAAATATCCATATTGGCATCACAGATGTTTACTTTTTTCTCATGGTGAAATAACAGCACTTGATGGACTGTGCTGCTCCATTAACAACTGAATGGTCTCCAGATGAGTTTCAGGGGCACCAAGGAGATTAGGACTATAGAAGGAACAGCTGAAATGGGGAACTAAGTTGTGCAATCTTTGTCTTCTGTTGCTGGGGAGTGGAGGCAGTGTTTAAACAGAGCTCAGTTTCCCAGGTCATTGGTCTTGGAAAGGGCCAGTCCTATTTAGTGATGGGCAGCCATGGAACCTGACCCCATGGGGTCTTTTCTAGTCCTGCAATTCCAAGACACCTTGCTGTTACAGTATTAATTATATTCACATCCATATCCACACATGTTCCTCTCCACAGTTTCTTGGCTAAATTATGGTTTGTCTAGTTGATATTACAATGACTTTTTGTTCCCTGGGTCACCTGAGAGAAGCTAGAACCTCAAATCAATATCAGATATCAAGGACCTAGCCTTGAGAGAACTGCCAGTCTGATGGAAAAGACAGAAATTAAGACACAACTGAGACACTAATGCAAAAGAGAGGAATTTTGTCATTTAGGGTAGGAAGGTTTTATTTTGGGGAGAGAAGGAATTTGTTGGTCCCAGGTTCCCACGTGGCTAATATCTCTTCTCTTGCTTGCTCCAGCTGAACCACAATCTCTACGAGGTGATGAGCAAACTGGAGAAGCAACATTCTGACAAAGTCTTTGTGGTGAAGGGACTCTCAAGGTGAGCTGCTTCTGAGACTCATTTCTGTGTGTGAACACATTCAGCACTGTCATCTCTGATCCCAAATCCTGACCTTTCCTTTGTGTCCAAGTACATAATATTGTTTTTTGTTTGTGCTACACCCCTAAATATATTATTTTTCTTTTATGAAATACTTCAATGATAACTAAAGATAAAAAAGAATAGTACAACAAATAGCCATATACCCATCACCATATTTAAGAAATCACTTAATGAATTCCCTGGTGGCTCAGTGCATAGGAATCTGCCTGCCAATGAAGGGGACACAGGTTCAATCCCTGGTCCGGGAAGATCCCACATGCTGCAGAGCAAGTAAACACAGGTGCCACAGCTACTGAAGCCCACAAACCACAACCAAGAAAGACCCCACTTCTCCACAGCTAGAGAAAGCCTGTGTGCAGCAGCAAAGACTGAGTACAACCAAAACTAAATAGATAAATACATAAAAACTTTTTAGAGGAAAAAAAGAATATATATAATTAAATCTCCCAGTGTTGCTTCCCCACTCACTTTCTCTTCCTGTCCTCCACCGAGGGTAACCACTGTCTTAAATTTTAGTATTTATTATCCACATGTTTTTTTACTTTAATTATACACATATATGAATATACAAAAATACTAATTTGCATGTTTTAAATTTTTTATTTAAATATACTGTATATATTCTTTTGTCCTCTTAGTATTATTTTTGAGATTTACTTATCCTTGTTGCTACATGTTGTTAGCTCTGATCTTTCCTTTTCATAACTGTTATGGATATTACTATATGGCTAGTTCACAGTCTATTTGAACTGCTAGTGGACATTGACATTGCCTTCCAGTTTTATGCTATTACAAATAATGGTGCAATGAATGTGTTTTACATTTCTCCTTATATGAATATTATTAAGAGATTCTTTAGGATGTACTGGGAGTGGAATTGCTGACTCACAGAATCTGTACATTTGGGTTCCTTCAGCCTTACGAGACATTACCATTGCCAAATTGCTCTCCAAAGCCATTGTCCCAGTTTACAGCCCACCAGCAGTGAATTGAAGCCCCCATTGCTCCATATTCTTGCTACATGTGACATTGTCAGACTTCTTAATTTTTCCAAGGAAATGGGTATGAAATTGAGTTTTTTGCAGTTTTAATTACATCTCCACAATGGCTGGTTAGCTTGAATATCTGTTCATGTTACTGACCTTTTAAGGTTCCTATTCTGTGACTTTCATGTTTATCCTTTATTCACATTTTTCATGTAGATTGTTTACTTTTAAAAAAATTGATTTATATGAGGTGGGTTTTTTTTGTATATTCTGGATATTAATCCTTTAGTGATATGCATTACAAATACCTTTTCTTAACCTGTCATGACTTGCTTTCCTGTGTGTGTCAATGTAGTATGTCTGTTACCTTCATAATGTGATCACTGTCTTATTCTAAAGCCTTTTAAGTTTTAGTAAATTATTTCTATGCACAAGGTTTTATGCTGAGAGTTAGGGACCCAGAGACATAGGTGACTTGTCTTTTCCCTGAAGTGACTTACAAAAGTTGGAAGGCCATAAAATGTGCCTAAGAAAACAAGGAACAATATAAAATTGCACATACTAAGCACCTAAGGAGACCAGTTAGGAATTCCAAGAGTTAAGTGATTGCAATATACAGATAGATGGTCAGGGAAGACTTTGAGGAGGTGCTGAAACTGAGTTTGAGATTTGAAGAAAGAATGGGGCTCAGTATGTTGTTTGTATTTGATATTTGTACTACTCATTTAGCAGTCAGCTACAGACTATTAAAAGGAATCACTAACGGGCCAATATAGACTTCCCTTTTCCAAAAACTCTATTTCTTCTCTTCCCAGCATTGAAAACCAGAGTTCTCTCTAAGTGTCCATTCATCTGAAATGAAATTAACCATCACTTATGTCCTAGAACCTTGCAGAGAAATCTGATCTTTTCTTTCTATATCCTGGGCCTTCTAAACCTGCTGACCCATAAGATGCTAGTGCTAGAAAGAACCTTATGTCACTTAGCTTATCTTACATCAGAAACTCCCACAGGGCTGGAACTAAATTATTACCTTTCTCTTCCTATCACTCTTGCTATCACTCTCTCCCATCCTTGAACCCAGGATACAGCACGTAGTTGCTATACGTCAAGCAAATATTTGTGAGTTGCTTACTCAGGTAGTGGCTGGTACCCAGGAGGCACTTAAGGAGGTGAGTAGGAGTTAAGTTGATGTTGCCTGCAGAAGCACTCAGCACAGTATCCAGAATACTCAATAAATGTTGTAGTCAGTTTTCATTGTTCATGGTAGTTTTGTTCTAGAAATCACCACAAGCACTGAATTAGTGAATACTGACCCACTGCTCCTAGGGGAAACATGGGGTTAGGTTCCTAGGAGCCCCTGGTTCCAACATTTTCACCAAGCGATCCATACAGAACCTTTCTTGTATATTTGTTTAAAGACATTTAATATATATTGTTGATTCATTCATATTGGGAGAAGGCAATGGCACCCCACTCCAGTACTCTTGCCTGGAAGATCGCATGGACAGAGAAGCCTGGTGGGCTGCAGTCCATGGGGTCACTAGGAGTCAGACACGACTGATCGACTTCACTTCCGCTTTTCACTTTCATGCATTGGAGAAGGAAATGGCAACCCACTCCAGTATTCCTGCCTGGAGAATCCCAGGGACGGGGGAGCCTGGTGGGCTGCCGTCTATGAGGTCGCACAGAGTCGGACACGACTGAAGCGACTTAGCAGCAGTAGCAGCGTTCATATTGAACCCACAGCCACCAGCACTATAACTCATGCCTGAATGAAGCTTATTTAACATATGTATTTTCTCTGGAAGGCACATTACAGACTTTCTGCTTTCAAACAGCACTTTTGCACTGCACTTAGAGGCCATTTTAAGCAGCAAAATCACCAAAGAAAATCACAACAATGTGTAAAAACTTGGCAAACAGGACATATTTACACTAAGAGAGCTAAAACAGGAAGGCAGAGGCTTGCCTTGTTAGACCTCAGTTGGGAGAATACTGGTCAGGCAATCATTCTTCATAGCTGGCATGTGTCCGAGAGTGATTCTGAAAGTATCACAAGTGTTGATCTTGAGGTTTAAATAAATTTCAGAGGGTAGATGAATTTGCAAACACAGAATCCATGAGGATCAACTGTATTTCACTCATGAACTGTTTTTCCCCGAGGAAAATACTTTGTTAATACATTGCTGAGTTTTTTTCCAGTCCTTTTTTCTTTATATATTTTTAGATAATCAAGATTGTGATATGGATAAAAATTCTATAGCCTTTTCCCACTTTACTTTATAATTTAAGCACTATTGCAAATTATACAAACTTTCTGATGCCACTTAAAATTGCTTTTTCTGTTTTATTATTATATGAATGTATCATTATATATTTGGGATATTGGGGTTACTTCTAGTGTTTCGCTCTTCTGAATCTAAATGCCTTTCCTTTTTTTAGCAGCAACAGACGCTCTTTAGTCATCTCTCCCCCAGTTCGAACATCTACAGTCTCCAGCCCTCTAACCTCACCTACCAGTCCTTCTGCACTTTCCTTGAAGAGTGAGAAGGACTCCAGCTCAGCAAGTGAAGAAGAGCTGGCATCTGATTCAGCCCAGGGAGAAGACAGCTCCGAGATTAAAGAAGAGCCCTTAAAAGACAAGGAAACAGAGGAGGAGGCCGAGACAAGCTCCTCTGAGGGAGGAGAGCCTCTGCTAGCCTGCAATGGCCCCACCCAGTCCCAGCCCTCACCCCTCACTGAGGATAGAGAGTCCCAGGAGGAAGTTTTCCCTTGCTCCCCAGCTCCATCACCAGCCAGAGCTCTGACCCCTTCAGAGCAGGCTTCATCTTCCTCAGTAGTAGTCCTCCGAACTCGTACCTCAAGCGAGGGATCTGAAGAGCTAAAGAAGAGAGTCTCTGTGCAGAGGGCTTCAGCACCGCCTAGTAGGCCTCCGCCACCCAGAGCCACTTCCAGTCCTAGGGGCTCCTTAGGGAACACGCCCTCCAGCCCTCCAGCCTCACCCACCAGCCCTCGGGCCTCCTCAGAGGCCTCTCCTGACCCGCAGCCACCAGAGAAGCCAGTAAGAGAAAAGGAAAACACCAGCAATCTGAACCCAGAAGAACTTTGTACTTCCCCTACTTTGATGATCCCTCAGGTGAGTATAGATCTGGCTGAGTCTTTATTCCCTTGTATAATCCCCATGTGGATCATTTTTGCTATGCTCAGGTTGCCCCACAGTAGATAGAATTTTACGTCATTATATTACAGTTTCAAGGATAGTCTTGGACACCTTTTCTGGTTCTGGGATTTCTTGCACATCATCATAGCAACTTAGTGATTTGTACTGCTAGGGTAATTGACGTTTACAAAGGGCTTATCTCTAATATTAGTATAACCAGACTGTTACTAATTCTTTCTTTCGCTCCAAGTTCTGGGAATTCCCAATATAAAGTACCTACAACTGACATCCTGATCATTACCTTTTTTAATGTGGGGTAGGGAGGAAGGTCTCATTTCACTTTGTCATACTTGTAACTATGATAAATAGACCCCAAGCAAAACGGCATCAACAAATTTCCAAGGCATTGTCTTTGATGAGAGAGGCCTAGAAGGAACTCACAGAGGACAGTAAAGCAAAAGGATGGTCTTTTGAAAAGTGAAAATTTTGATGAGAAAAGGATTGTGTTAAAATAGAAACTCAGACCCTCTGTGAAAGATCTGGAAATCAAGTCATATTCTATTCAAATTACATGGAAAGTCTATCATATAGAAAAGAGATCTGACTTGTTCTTCAAGACTCCTGAGGACAGAAAAAGGCCCTATGTGTGAAGTTTTTTTTTTTAAGGTACACTTTGAATCAATGTAGAGGAACTTTCAGCGATTAGCTCTGTTAAAAAACGGCATGGGGAAAATATTTTTTTAATACAGGGAAAGGGGGCCACCAGGGGCATCCAAAAACCAAAGGATGAGCCACCTTGAAAAATAGTTCCCCTTCCTTGATGTTAGAAGCTCAGGCTATGTGGTGCACTGACCAGAGTATTACAGTGCAGCATCTGACTGGATGGCATCCAGATTCATTCATTTCATCCACAATCATTCATTAAACCCCTTCTATGTGCCAAACACTTTTCTAGGAAGTGGGGTTATTAGAGTGAAGCCAAACACAAAATTCTCTGCCTTCCTGCATCTTACCTTTTAGTGGAAGAGAAAGAGACAAGAAACAGAATAAGTAAGTAAAATTATAGTTTAGTGTTAATAAGAGTTACAGAGGAAAACTAAGTAGGGGAAGGCACCAGAAGGGGGTGCTGAATTGCAGTTTTAAACAGTGGTCAGAAAAGGTGCCACTTGGGCAGGGAAGGAGGCCAGGGCATGAACCATGTGGATATCTAGGAGTGTGAGACATCTGGTACCCCTCAGATCATAGCACCCTGCTACTGAGTATGCCTACCTGAAGGTTGACCCGGCTATCTTGGGAGCTCCCTGCTGTGTGAGAGGAGCTAGCATGGACAAAGGGCACAAGGCTGTGATGCCTGGCAAGACAAGGAAGACAGAAAGCATGAGGACAATAAGCTTATCTCGGCTGACTCCCCGGAGGTGCTAAAGCCTGAGTCATCAAGGGTGTTATATCCTTGCCTGGGAAGGATATTCACGTGACTCACGTGAGATATTGAGATATTAAAAATCCTAATACATAGGACATAAAACTTGCCCTTGGCTGGTTTCCGGTCTGAGGTTGCCATTCTGTGTGAGGGAGCTATGCAGAACATGTGGATAGTGATAAATACAAGGTCAGTGTGGGGTTTTGTGTAGTGAAGAGTAGAGTCACTTTTCTGCATTGAAACAAGCAACTCAACTGTATGGAAAATCCAAAATTAAATTTGACTTTGTAATGTATGATTTTAGTATAGAGGCAGCAATAGAATGACCTGTTTGGCTCAGGTGAATAAGTTTGCATTCTTGGAGTAATTTTACTGAAGGGGAAATTCTGGGGGCCATGATGCTGTTTGAATACTTTGAGGAACAGGCTAGTAACACTATCTTCCTAGGGAAAGAGGTACAGGACACAACCTCCTTACATTTGAGATTTATATAGTGTTTCCTTACTCCCAGCCTCTCCTGTGGGATTGCTTTAGTCAGTGGCTAAGGAGACATATTTTTTCTGTGGAATTAAGCAATAGAACATCTTACATCCTGGCCTGTCAGTATCATCAGTCCTTTGAAGCTTGTGTCCCTATAAAATTTGTTCACCTCCCTCACAGATACATCATAAATCATATGTTCTCTCGAGCAGAACTGTGGACCTATCACATATAAAAGTGGGTAAATAAAAAGATAACTGAGAAAATCTGTTCTTGCCCAGCATTTGAATCACCTGAGAGAACAGGAAGATTTTTGACAACTTCCTTGGAGGTAGCACTTACTTGGAGGTAGAATTGTTGTTGTTTAGTTGCTAAGTCATGTCCGATTCTTTGCGACCCCATGAACTGCAGCCTGCCAGGCTCTTCTGTCCATGGGATTCTCCAAGCATGAACACTGTAGTGGGTTGCCATTTCCTTCTCCACGGGATCTTCCCGACCCATGGATTGAACCCGCGTCACCTGCCTTGCAGGCAGATTCTTTACCAATGAGCCACCATGGAAGCCCAGAGTTAGTATTACCTTTGAGGTAATTCATGGCCTAGAATCAGCAGAGGGACTAAGAATAAGGAAATTTTCCTGAAAGGAGAAATCACAGAATTTCACATGACTATCATACTGTTAGGTTTTACTTTAAAAGGATGACTTTTATAGTGTGTAAATTAAATTTCAATTTTTAAAAATTCTTTTTAAACCTTAAGAGTGCCAAGGTCTTCCCCTGTCTTTGCAGTTCCACACCTCAGGCTCCCGTCTCAGAACCTAGACCTTTTCCCAGAGAAGACATCATGCCACTTGTCTCTCCTAACTGCCAGGGATTAGGATCATCTAAGTGTGTGCATTCTTGAGGAGAATTGGTCTAAAAGTGGTAGCTAGTGGTTTTAAGACCTATATTTGTATCCTTACAGACCGTCACATAAATACATCTATATAGATGCAAGTCACACAAATCATGGAAACAATTCTGGAATTCAAAGGCCTGGTTGCCTGTCCCAGCAAGTCACTTCAGCCTTTGAATCTTGTTTTCCTAATCTGAGAGAGGATGACATAAAGCCTTTCCTGATGCTTTCAGGCTGCAGTGAAACAACTTTATATGTTTGCCCTTAGTATTACCTGTGACCCTTATAAAGTGTAAGGCACAAAAGCCCCTTCTAAGCTGACAGGCTGGGAGGTTGAGCCACATCTCACCAGTAGAACTCTTCTTTTTGTAGAACCAAAGTCTTCAGCTTCATGGCTCTGCAGTTCCAGAAGAAAGCAATGTCATAGCACCTGAGCCTGAAGAAGAGGTAAGAAGGCCAGATGCTCAGAGTACACGGGGGTGGTGAGACTGGGATTGGGGATGGACTAAGGCTTGGCTGCAGGCTGGAATCCTCACTGTAGGCTGTGAGGGGAACCCAGGAGTGAACAGATTCCTTAGGGCAAAGTCAAGCAGGTGGAAGCCAGAAGAATCAAGAGTAAATGAGGCTTCCTTTGTGCCCATTTTCCCAACTGGCTTTGGATTTCCTGATCCCTTCTCATAGCCGTCTCCTAAGAATGTATTTAGTTATGCCTAAACTTATTTCAAAAAGGAGTTAAGAGACACAAAAGGCATACAAAAGGTAAATACACACACACACAAAATGTAGCAAAGTAACACAGAATTCTGTACATTAGTGATAGTGACATAAAATGGAGCCAGGAATTAGGCAAGTACAAAAATGCATTCTGTAAAACGATGCATTCTTAACTAACGATAGACCACAAAATTGGTTCCAGACTTTCTAACATCCAAGAAGAAGAGGGAAAACCTGATCAGTTCACCACTTTACGATGCCCCTTTCTTAAGAGAACATCTCCTGCTACTAAGATGAAAAGAAATCTCTTCTGGGACTTCCCTGGTGGTCCAGTGGTTAAAAATGTGCTTTCCATTGCTGAGGACATGGGTTCAATCCCTGGTCAGGGAACTAAGATCCCACATGCTGAGGGTCAACTAAGCCCGAGCACTACAACCGAGACCCAACACAGCTAGAAATAAGTAATATTTTCAAAAAGAAAGAAATCTCCTCTGCGAATCCTCATAAAGAGATGGTGAATGAGATAGTGAACAGTCTCTGCAATAAGGCTTTACAATCATCCCAATAGCCAGTTTCACATCCTTCCCCCCCACCCCCCAAAAGGCCAGTGCGTCACCCTAAATGTATTCAGGAGAGGAAGACTGACTTTTTACTTCCCTTGAGTGGTTGGTGGGAGGGCAGGTACACATCTAATGCAATCATCTTTACTTTCTAGGTGTCTACCATTCAAAATGCCCAACTCTGAAGAGGAACCGCGAGGACCTCCCCACACACCTCCCCGGAGAAACTCCTTAGCTAGAGGATGTAGGTCAGAGGGACTAACGACCCAGCATTCATTTCTGGTTTCTCAAGCTGTGAATCCCGGCTGTCTCTAAAGACCTAGCATTAATGGAGGCTGAGGAGCACACTTAGGGGAGGGAGGGAGGCAGGCTTGGGAGAAGAGACTGTTGGAATATTTAGTTCAGGTTTTAGCTTTTTGACAGTAATAAGACCTTATATACTAATTAAGTGGGACTAAAATTATAGTGAGACTATAAAAAGCAAAAGCATCTGTAGACACAGACATCTGTCCTCATACAGACATATAACCACATATACTCAGAGACTCATGCACAGATCTTTGATTTACCACTCATTTTGCAGGACTTAAAGCCAAAAGAACAGATTTTCAGATTGATAAATAAAGTATTATTCTGATGTGTGTGGGGTTTGTTTTTTTTTTTTGGACACAGGAAGTTGTTCCAGGCCGCCACAGTCTTCTCCACTTAGGCAAAGTTATTGACTATACCCTAGGTTCAGAAAGCTTTAGTCACATTCCTGACCTCCAGCTCCCCCTACCTCCTGGCTATAACACTTTGCTGATGCGTGGGGCTACAGGCTTCTCTCCTCAGTCTAGATGCATTGTTGCCTACCTCCTCTGCCCTTTGGTTAATAAGCATATATCCTTGGAAAGGGGTTTTATTTTAGAGCTGTGTCTAGTATCTACAGATTGGTACTTGACGTAAGTAAGGCTCTGACCAGGATGGAAGAAGAAACAGAACTCCAAGTGAAGGCGAAGGATTCATGTATAGACACAAAGTGTAATGGAAGTGGTATGGAATTTGGAATCAGAACTTTTGGAGTCAAGTTCTATCATTTGCTTCTGTGAAAACATTAAAAACTAACTTTGAGCACTTCCCAGATGGTCCACTGGTTGAAAATACGCCTGCCAATGCATGGGACATGGGTTTGATCCCTGATCTGGGAAGATTCCACATGCCAAGGGGCAACTAAGCCCTCACGCCGCAACTGCTGAGCCCAAGCACCCTAGCTCATGCTCTGCAACAAGAGAAGCCACTGCAATGAGAAGCCTGTGTACCACAACTAGAGAAAACCCAGTGCAGCCAAAAGTAAATAAATAATAAATTAAGAAAAAATTTCACTTTGAAGTCCTGCCACCCTGATAAATATGCATACATATACAAGCACTCATCCAATTTTGCTTTTGTTTCTGGGGGTGATGAATGATGTCACTATTCGTTCAGTCATTCAGCAAGAATTTATTGAGTAGTCTGCCAAGCACTGCAGTGAGTACTAGAGAAACAATGATGAGGATGGGGGAGCGTAAGAACTTTATAGAGACAGAATACTCAGCAGGGAGCAGAATAGGCAGGATTTAGCAATGAGTGAGAGGAGACATGTGATGAAGACTGAAGTTTTAAGGAATTATTTTAGGTTAGGCTTGGTGGCAACATTTCCTGGAATGGTGAAACAGGAGGAAGTGCATTATATATGAGTTTTCTGGTTTCAGGCAACAAACTGACACAATTCAGCACTAAAGGATATGATGGAAGGATATTACGCAGCTCACAGAACTGAAAGACAACCAGGCTGCAGAAAGAACCAGTCTACGGATGTCGGTAGCAGGAATGCATGGGCTGCCCCTCCTGGCTGCTGTCCTTGGAATACTCAGCTTCAGCTGCCTCCTGCCACTGTGTTCTTTCCCTGGAGAAAGACTCTGACTGGCCCAGTTTGGGAGGAGGCATGTTAGTGTCTACAGGAATGACAGGAAGACCGTGTTGGTGGTGGTAGAGGGTGGGAGTAGGAAGGAGGGTGGATTATAAAGAAGGGCAAAGAAGCTTTGAGATGATTTGACTGGGATAGTGGTGATAATTTAATATGTATCCATTTGTCAAAACTGATCAAATTGTACCCTTTATGTGCAGTTTATTGGGTGTCCCATACAAACATTAATACAAAGAGCTTGAGAACTTGCAGGACTTTTCAGTAGACATGTCGCTTAGGGAGCTGGAAATGCATATTCGTACTTAGGAGTCATTTTTCTAAGATCTAATCCTGTTATTGTTCCATTTTAAAAACTTCAAAGGATCTCTAATGAAGTGGAGGTTGCATACCCTCCTATCAAAGTCCTCCTGTCTGTATTTTAATTCCTCTCCTAGAAGGCATCCCGCTTCCCTGGCACTCGGTCACTGCTGCGGGTGATACTCTAGGACTAATGGAGCGGGTATGGGAACGCTAGGAATACAGGCTTCCTGCTGCCCAAGGCCCTCCAGGACCTGCATAGAATGCTCCTCCCAAGGCAAAACCCCAGTTCAAGCCTTTTCTCTTCTGGGCTTTCCCTGATCCTCATCTCCTAGGAAACTGATCCTCTTTGGAAAGTGTGCCAGAGAGGACTCCTAGGGTCCTTGGTCTATTGGTGGGGAGATAAGCACTCAAGGTAACTTCCACAAAAGAGGCACAAATGAAGTGGAAAACTCGACTGTGTGAGACTGACACTCTATTAGCATATGCCGCCTCCCCACCTGAGGCTCCAGGAATACTGGGGAGAGGGCTAGTAAGCTGGGCATGAGTAATCAATTTGCTTGTCTAGGGCAGATGGTCCCAGTTAGGAATCAAATTGTTTACCCTAATTTGAAAAATGGTGAAGTTACAGCTGGTCCAATGGCAGTGGGTTGACAGAACTTACTAGACTAGGACTTAGAAGACTGCCATCCTGGCAGCACCACAAGAAGGGGCTGAAAGCTGGGCAGAGATGAATATGTCTTACCCTCTACCCTGAGGCCCCTGGAGGTCTGTTGCCATAAGGATGGCTGCTCCAGCTTCTGAAGTCTGGCATTTAATACTTGGAGAATACTGGTAGCTCACCACCACCTGAGGAGTCATTCATCATCTATCTGTATGCATCTAGAATTAACTGCAAGCCCATCACCCAATCCCTGACTTCCAACAATGTGAAGGAGACTACTGACAGACCAGGTAAAATATCCAGAGAATACTAGAAACTAGGCACATCCAGGATAGACGGGACACACCAGAGAGCAGAGGACACACTGATGACAGGACTGGTTATTTCATGCCGAGCATGTGCCTGCAGATTGTTCACTCGGTTGTGCCCGACTTTCTGAGACCCCGTACGCTGCAGCACACCAGGCTTCCGTGTCCTTCACCATCTCCTGGAGTTTTCTCAAATTCGTGTCCATCGAGTCAGTGATGCCGTCCAACCATCTCATCCTCTGTCGTCCCCTTCTCCTCCTGCCTTCAATCTTTCTCAGCATCAGGGTCTCTTCCAAAGACTCGGCTCTTCCCACCAGGTGGCCAAAGTATTGGAGCTTCAGCTTCAGCATCAATCCTTCCAATGAATATTCAGGGTTGATTTCCTTTAAGACTGACTGGTTTGATCCCCTTGCTGTCCACGGGACTCTCAAGAGTCTTCTCCAACACCACAGTTCGAAGGCATCAGTTCTTTGGTGTTCAGCCTTTTTTATTGTCCAGCTCTCATATCCATACATGATGACAACTGGAAAAACCATAGCTTTTAGCTAGATGGACATTTGTAGGCAAAGTAACGTCTCTGCTTTTGAATATGCTGTCTAGGCTTGTCATTGCTTTTTTTTCAAGGAGCAAGCGTCTTTTAATTTCATGGTTGCAATCACCTTCCACAGTGATTTTGGAGTCCAAGAAAAGTAGGTCACTGTTTCCATTGTTTCCCCATCTATTTGCTGTGAAATGATGGAACCAGATGCCCTGATCTTAGTTTTCTGAATGTTGAGTTTTAAGCCAACTTTTTCACTCTCCTCTTTCACCTTCATCAAGAGGCTCTTTAATTCCTTAAATTCTTCTTTGCTTTCTCTGCCATAAGGGTGGTGTCATCTGCATATCTGAAGTTATTGGTATTTCTCCCCACAATCTTGATTCCAGCTTGTGCTTCATCCAGCCCTGCATTTTGCACGATGTACTCTCTATATAAGTTAAATAAGCACGATGACAATATACAGCCTTGACATACTCCTTTCCCAATTTGGAACCAGTCCGTGCATGCATATGGACCCTATTTTTCTACATGTTTACACTTTCAAAGTGAATGGCATGTGCCAACATGGATAAAATCATGTACCAGCAAACCTTGTAAGGTTACATTTTAAACAGAAAAAAAGATGCTTCTGAGAGACTATGAACCTTCACAGTAAATTGTAAAAGTAATAGCAAATCAGTAGTCAGTTGGACTGGATGGCTTATGAGAGTCTGTGGTTCTAACAATCTTGAAACATAGTGGAGGGACTTCCTTGGTGGTCCAGTGGTTAAGAAACCACCTGCCACCGTGGGTTCAATCCCTGGTCTAAGAAGATCCACATGCTTTGAGGCAACTAAGTCCATGTGCCACAACTACTGAGCCTGTGCCCCACAAGAGAAGCCCTGCAATGAGAAGCCCGCACAGCACAAGGAAGGGTAGTCCCCACTTGCCGCAATTAGAGAAAGACCATGTTAAGCCATGAAGACATAGCACAGCCAAAAATAAATGAATAAAAAAAATAAAAATAATTTTTTTAAGTATTAGGAAAAAAACATAATGGAATACGCCATGGGGGAGACTGACCCAGATACAAGGGAAATCTCAACTTTCCCTGGAATTCATGGTCAATTTGTCAATAAATGCAAGCAGTTGTCCACCTCTGCAATTTAACCCTTAGGATTTGAGTTTACTTTTCTCTTCTATTCTTTTATCTGAGGACTGGTCAGGCTTACCTTTTTATTAACTTACATACGTCTTGCCTATGTGTTAACTTTCTTTGCCTTTCTGGGTTGGATTGGTAGTTTTCTCACACATGGACTTTTTTCTTCCTCACTGACAACTGCTATATCGTTGAATATATATTTAAGTGAATGAATTTAATCAACTTATTTTGTTTTTTCCTTTTTTTAACCAATCAGTATCTTTAGGAATAAAAGCAACTATCTTTGCTTACTTATTATTTTTTCTTTGCTTTTCCTCCCAAACTTATTTTTAACTGAAGGAAAATTGCTTCACAATATCTTGTTGGCCTCTGCCACACATCAACATGAATCAGTCATAGGTATACATGTGTCCCCTACCTCTTTAACCCACCCCCCCATTCCCACCCCTTTAGATTGTTACAAAGTATTCTTTGCTTTTTTCCCCTTACTCTATGCCCCTATTCTCTGAGACTCTTTCAGTCCTTGTTTCCCAAATGAACAAGTACAATTCCTGTCTCTATCTGATTTATATAAATATTGATTCGCAAAGCTAGAGAACTCCTTCCAGGAATAAGAAGCAAGCACAGAAGTCTGTAACACTTAGAGGGAAGATGAGTAACAATAAGGGTTCTAACTAGTAAGTAGGAAGCCAAGATAACATTTACTGAGCACTTACTATTGTGCCAGGTAAGCTTCTAACGCTTTAAATGTACGAACTCGTTCCATCCCCACAGTAATTCTGTGAGACAGGTACTGCTGCAGATAAGAGAAATGAAACAGAACTGTCCAAGATGAAACAGCAAAGCAGATTCCAGAGCCTGTGTTAACACTAACATTACAGCCTTACTCATCGAGCTCCTCATTAATTGGGAACATTTCCTGCCACAAAGAAGTGAGTCAAGAGGTGACTAAAGTCTGGCATTAATTAGTCTCAAATGGAGGTGTTTCCCAGGTGC
The DNA here is from genome assembly GCF_014754425.2 of Oryx dammah. Classification (NCBI taxonomy): domain Eukaryota; kingdom Metazoa; phylum Chordata; class Mammalia; order Artiodactyla; family Bovidae; genus Oryx; species Oryx dammah. Next base: position 88,727,470 of record NW_024070213.1, on the reverse strand, counting down.
TAGAACCACACTGAAACGGCATGATTTTTCAGTCCCCCATTTCAGGGATGAGGGATCAGATTTGAGAGATGTTAACTAATCTGCCCAAAGTCACACAGCTAAGAAGCAGCGGAGCTGGGACTGTTTGAGTCCAAAGTCCACGAGTCTCTTAACCTCTGCACTCTATCTCTTCAGAAGAATTCGGGCATCGTTCCTCTCTCCACCGCACCCCCATGCTCCCCGGCCCGAGGTGTGCCCACTACGTTAGTTTAGGTTCCAAGCTTCTGCACACAGACCTATTTACGTAAATGACACGCAAACGCAAGTGAAATGTAATTTTCATTTGCTGAAAATTCAAATAATGTCGGTGGCGGGGAAAGCGGATGGATCGCACTAACCCCGGGGCTCATCAGATCCCGTGCCCTCCGGAGCCTCGAGGCAGGCGGGAGAGGAAGCGGCTCCGGATGGAGAGTAAAGTGACAATTGGAGAAGGAAAAGCAGCCTTTCCTCCCGGGGGAGCAAGAGGCGGCCCGGCGGGCAGAGGGAACCTGCAGAGGGCGGTTTCTCTCCTCTTTTCCTGTCCCACCCAGTCGGCCGCCCCCACCCCACCCCCACCCCTACTCCCGCCGGCCTCGGCAGCTAACTCTGCCAGTCCCTGCGCGCTTCCTCAGCTCCGAGTCCCCGGCGGGTCCCTGCGCTGCCGGCGGTGCCCGCCCCCGTCGAGTTGAGAGGGACGCGCGGCGCCCGCCCGTCCCCGCCGCCCGTCCAACTGGTAAGGTGAGCACGCGGGGGAGGGGACTGCGCAGGGCGGGAGGGCCGGGCGCGCCGGGCGCCCACACTCACTCACACCGCAGCCGCCGCGGCCGCGGAGGAACTGAAACCCAGAGCGGCAGAGCTTGGGCCTGGGCTGGAGCCTCCCGTCTTGGCGGCTCGGAACCGGTGCCCAGGACGGGCCGCCCTCGGAGCGCAGCGAGCCCTGCCTGGCGCGGTAAAGGGGGCCGGGGCGGGGGCCGCGAGCCCCGACGATCGCGGACGCGACGAGGGCGCCAGGGTGTCCCGGTCTCTGCAGGGCCAGGTGGGGGGCGGGCCCGGGGGCCCGGCTAGCGGGGGTCGGTAGACCGCTCGGACGGCGCAGCGGACGACCGAGGGGCACTGGGAGGCGGCGAGCCGGGCCCCGACAACCGGCCGTCTCGGACGGGCCGGGGGACGATTGAGGACCCTCTCTCCGGTTCCCCGCTCCTGGCTCCCCCAGCGGGGCCGGGTCCCTGCCCCCGCGCCGCCACCGAGCCTGGGCCGGGGGCCTGCCCTCCCTGCGCTCTCCTGACACCTAGTGGACGGCTCCCCCAACTCGCGGGCTGGGAGCGACCCGGTGGTAGGGGGGAAACCTATTACCGCGCCTGGGCGAGCCCGGGTCCGTTGCTAATTTGCAGACTCTTAGCTAACTTTCTCAGGCCTTGATAAGCCTTCTAGGTAAACGTGGTGGCCCAGTGAAAGGATCTCGGGACAGACGCTCAAAAGGGAAAGGGTGGGTGGGGGGAGGCGAAGGGATTCAGGAAAACCTGGCACCAGATCGTTTTCAGCCCCAGGCACGGGCCCACCCACCTCATGCTGGGCTCTGTCCCTTTTCCTACAGACCCGCTCCTCCCTACCGGTGCCCGATCACCTACCGCGATGACTAGCTTCCCAACCACGCCTCCTCCAGCAGGTAGGTGAGCGCCTCTCCCAGTTCAAGTCCCTCACCCACAGCCCCGTTCAGAAATTCCCTGAGGCCTCAGCCCAGAAGGGAAGACTTTTTTCTTCCACCACTCTCCACCTGCCTGACACCGCAAAACCCGGGAGGAAGCCAAGGCAACCTGACTGCACACTTCAGTACAGTTTGAATCTGGAGTTTCATGGACCTGGGCCCATTCCTGGTACCACTTAGAGCTTTGTGACCTTGAGTGAATTATCTACCTTAGCACCAGTCTCCTCATTTGTAAAATGGGGGAAATAGTACCTTAAGAGAGTATCTGTGAGGGTGAAATGAGATAATCCATGTAAAACACTGAACACAGTGTCTGGTGTCTAGTAAGCGCTCAAAAACATGGGTTATTATTACTGGGTGCTTGTAAGAAAAGTCCATCTATTCCTGGGAAGCAGTTCTGCTTGTTTTTTTCCCCCTGGCCCCCAGTTGTGTGGGATTCCCCAAATCTCTGCCATGTGGTGTCTTAGTTCCCTCACCAGGGACTGAACCTGGCCCCCTACGGTGGAGGCGCAGATTCTTAACCACAGGGCCGCCTGGGAAGTCCCTCGGCCTGCTTTCTAATTCCACTCTGATGATTCACTCCAGCATCGAAAATCCCTTGTTCCTGGAACTATTGTTAACCCTGTTCCTCAGGCCAGTATCCCCTCTTCTGCTTCACATTGAGAATGGAGTCCCACCTTTCATTTCACCAACAAACTTAGCTGGACAAACTAAGCTTGTTTTCACTGCATGTTAATTAGGATGAGGAAAGAATGAAACCTTGGTTAGTCTGTATACTTTTGTTTTCATATATGGTCTCATCTGTCATTAGGACAGACATTCTCTGCTTTTCTGTTGTGGAAACAAGTGAGTGAGAACCCCAGGGGAAGTTGAAGGTGCTGTCCTGCATGACTGGTGATGAACACAATTCAGATCTTTAGTTGTCTGCTGAGAGATAAGAAAAGGGAGAAATGGGTAACCAGCTAGGTTAGTCAGTACAGGCTTCATGAGTGGGGAAGGGGAGTAAGCACTAACGCTTGAAGGATGGGTGAGGTTTATACAGGCCAAGAGGGGTGCAGCAGGGATTCCAGACAAAGGCAGTGCCACCTCTTGTGAGCTGCAGAGCCTGTGCTTACCCTGGAGGGTATCCTGAGGGAGAAGACAGAGGGCCTCCAGAGTATACCTGCCTGTAGGGAAGAGAAGTAACGCTTGCCTGGCAGCTAAGAAATTAGAACTTGGGCAAAAGGAGAACTATATACATTCCTTTTTTTTAAAGTTGGTGGTAGGATAAACATAACATAAATGTTACCGTTTTGATTATTTTGGGGCGTGTTGTTCAGTGCTGTTAAGTATTGACATTCAAGTTGTTCTGCAGTTATCACCACCATCCATCTCCAGAACTTTTCACCTTCCCGAACTGAACTTCTGTATCTATTAAATAATAACTCTTCATTCCACTTCCCCCACAGCCCCTGGCTACCACCATTATACTTTAAGTCTGTTTGTATTTGACTAAGTACCTAGTGTAAGTGGAATCATACAAAATTTGTCCTTTTGTGTCTGGCTTATTTCAGTTAGCATAACATTTTGTAGCATGTGTCAGAATTTGCTTCCTTTTTAAGGCTGAAAAATATTATATACATACATATGTATATAAATGCATCATTTTTTTAATTCATTCATTCATCGGTAGATACTTGGCTTGCTTAGCTGTTGTGAATACTGCTGCTGTGAACATGGTTTTACAAATATCTCTTTGAGTTCCTGCTTTCAATCCTTTTGGATTTATACCCAGAAGTAGAATTGCAAGAATGTGTGGTAATTCTGTTTAATTTTTTGAAGACCTGTCATACTGTTTCCCAGGGTAGCTGTACACTTTACAATCTTAACAGCAATGCATAGGGTTCCAATTTCTCTACATCTCTACAACACTTTTTATTTTTTGATTTTTGATAGTGGCTATCGGAATGGGTGTGAATGGGATCTCACTGTGCTTTTGATTTACATTTCCCTAATGACTAGTGATGTTGAACCTCTTTTCACGTGTTTATTGGCATCTGTATATCTTCTTTGGAGAAATGTCTATTCAAGTCTGTGCCCATTTTTTAATTGTCTGTTTTGATTTGTTGTTGAGTTGTGTGTTTACATTTTTGACTCACCAAATGACTTGAGTGGAGTGGTATTTTAGAACATGCCATATAGTCCCCTACCCAGTGGGTCCAAGCAAATGTATTAATAAGTTCCCAGGACAGAAATGGGAAACAATCCCACAGGGTGAGAGCTTTCACTGGGAAAAATGTGATCATTGAGGGCCTTGTATGTCTCTTCCCCACCTCCCTACCTATCCCCTCTCACATCCCTTTTCCTCAGTCAATCTGAATGTCCTCCCCAAGGAGGACTTTAAGAGGGTTGAAAGTGAGGGTCACATTGTAACTTTCATGGGCCCTTAGCACGTGTGCCTTTGTGGGCCCATTCCTCCATTTGAAAAAAGTAATATATTAAAAATTGTATTTTACAACTGTGTTGCTGTAAGGAAGAGTATAATATCAATATAATAAAACCACTAATGGTTATATTTATAATTAATTGATATAGCAATATTACAATGTCCTTGACATAAACATTCATCAATTTTTTCTTCTGATTTTAAAAGAAGTTAAGATCATTAAAACACATTTTCATGGGCCCCTAGAAGTATTGTGGATCCTAGCATGTTGCCTGTTGTATGTAGTGTGTAAGTTGCCCTCTTGGAAGGAGAGTGGAGTGGAACTTGGCATTGTGGGCTCTGCCCACCCCACCAGGTAAAGCCCAATCCCTTGCTACCTAGTCACACTAGGTTGTCCTCACTCTAGATGAGATGCTCAGGGTTTTTCATCATGCTTATTCTTCATCACAATCCTGTGAGCACTTATTAAAAATTTATTTATTTATTTATTTTTGGCTACACTGGGTGCTCATTGCCGTGCACGGACTTTCTCAGGTTGCAAGTGGGTGCCACTCTGTTACCATGCACAGGCTTCTCTTTGTGATGACTTCTCTTGTTGCAGAGCGTGGGCTCTAGTGTGAACGGGCTTCATTAACTGTGGTGCACACACTTAGTAGCCCTGAGGCAGGTGGGATCTTCCCAAACTAGGGATCAGTCCTCTGCATTGGCAGGCAGATTCTCAACCACGGGACCATCAGGAAAGTCCTGTGAGAATGTTTCATTCTCATTTTAAAGAAGCAAAAACTGAGGTTCAGAGATGTTAAATGTTCAGAGGCTAAACTCTCCCAAGGTTAAGCAACTGATAATGGCAGAGGCAGGATATTGTGCCAAGTCTGATTTATTCTAGAGCCTGTGTTCTTTCCATCATAGTGCACTGCTCTCGGCCACTCCACCCCGTGGCTGGGGCACATGACAAAGAAGGAAGAAGAAAGGAAGCAGAATTCCAGGGCGGGTTCCCATGGAAAGGAGAACTGGGGGAGCCGCCCTGTGCTGGGCAGGGCTAGAGCAAATAAGTAGGTTGGCAGACTCAGGTGGCAAAGCATCTGATGTCTCAGTGATAAGAGATTTAGCCCAGGAACAAGGGCCACAAAGAAACCAACCGGTATCTAGGTTAACTATAACAAAAAAAAGAGTAGGTGAGCCAAATAGATCTTGAAGTTCGTTTACTGTAGGTTAGGGTTTGGGTTAGCCTCAAATCTCAAATCTTGCGGTCCTCAGCCCCAAGCCTCCCTCCTTAAAGAAAATCAGTGCTATACTCTTTCCATGTCTAAGAAGGGAAGGAACAAAGAAGCATTCTTATTCCTTTGTTTGGAAGAGGAGACAGGAGAGAAATGGCATAGGAAAAGGAGATCATGGAAGTAAACCATTCCTTCCACTTAATGCCAGGTTTCCTGAACTTTGTTTATTTCATTGTTGTTGTTTTTTCATTACAAAGCTTTTACATCCCCCCTCAGGGAATAACCTTCTAGGCATCTCTCTCTGTGTGTATATATATTTGTGTGTGTTTATAGTTTTATTTTAACTTACTTTTTCTTTACAAACATGTAATCATATTACACATACTGCCCTAGCAATTTGCTTTTTTTGTCTAACCATATACTCTGTTCCAGTAATTGCAGATCTACCACATTCTTTTTAACAACTGTGTACTATTTCCAGAATGAATGGCCTGTCATTTATTTAATCATTCCTCTGCTGATAAACATTCAGATATGTGTCACTCTTGCAAATAGTGCTTCAGTGAACACCCTTTCCATCCTGCAGTCAAGCTCTGAGAACCAAACCCAGTGGACAGTTCAACAAAATGTTCAGGCTGGAGTGAATAAGGATGGTTCCAGACTTTGGAGAGAACCTTGAAGTGAGGAGACAAATTTGTAGCTGGGCCTAGCCAACCGCTGAGTGACGAGGGGCTGGTGGATGAAGCTTGCTGAGCTGCCTCAGTTTTTTGGCTTGTATGTAACGATAACAACAACCCTAGTTACATCACATTATTGGAGTGGAGATAAAATAGCTTATGTCTTTTGAACTCTAAGTCACAGATATAGGTTACCATTGTGATACTTGGGCTTCCCAAGTAGTGCTAGTGGTAAAGAACCCGACTGCCCACGCAGGAGACATAAGAGACACGGGTTCAACTCTTGTGTCGACCCAAAGGCCCCAGCTCATTCACGCGAACATCCTGTGACCTGTAGTCTGAGAAAAATTCTTCTGCATAGAGTTGAGTTCATATTCTTTTTTTTTTTGGCTACACCACATGACATGTAGAATCTTAATTCCCTGACAAGGGATCCAACCTCTGCCCCATGCAGTGGAAGCTCAAAAGTTTTAACCACTGAACCACCAGGCAAGTCCCTGATTTTTTTTTTTTAATTGAAGTATAGTTGATTTACAATGTTGTGTTTGTTTCCGCTGTACAGTAAAGTGAACCAGTTATATACACAAATGTATACCCAGTGTTTTTTAGATTCTTTAAAATTTTTTATGTTTTTAATAGACATTTTATTTTGGAATAATTTTAAGTTTATAGAAAAGTTGAAAAAATAGTACAGTACCCTTTCAGTTCAGTTCAGTTCAGTCGCTCAGTCGTATCCGACTCTTTGGGACCCCATGAATTGCAGCATGCCAGGCCTCCCTGTCCATCACCAACTCCCGGAGTTCACTCAAACTCACGTCCATTGAGCTGGTGATGCCATCCAGCCATCTCATCCTCTGTCGTCCCTTCTCCTCCTGCTCCCAATCTCTTCCAGCGTCAAAGTCTTTTCCAATGAGTCAACTCTTCGCATGAGGTGGCCAAAGTATTGGAGTTTCAGTTTTAGCATCAGTCCTTCCAAAGAACACCCAGGACTGATCTCCTTTAGAATGGACTGGTTGGATCTCCTTGCACTAGTCAATCTAATCACACGGACCACAGCCTTGTCTAACTCAGTGAAACTAAGCCATGCCGTGTGGGGCCACCCAAGACGAGCGGGTCATGGTGGAAGAGGTCTGACAGAATGTGGTCCACTGGAGAAGGGAATGGCAAACCACTTCAGTATTCTTGCCTTGAGAACCCCATGAACAGTAGGAAAAGGCAAAATGATAGGATACTGAAAGAGAAACTCCCCAGGTCGGTAGGTGCCCAATATGCTACTAGAGATCAGTGGAGAAATAACTCCAGAAAGAATGAAGGGATGGAGCCAAAGCAAAAACAATACCCAGGTGTGGATGTGACTGGTGATAGAAGCAAAGTCCAATGCTGTAAAGAGCAATATTGCATAGGAACCTGGAATGTTAGGTCTATGAATCAAGGCAAATTGGAAGTGGCAAACAGGAGATGGCAAGGGTGAATGTCGACATTCTAGGAATCAGCGAACTAAAATGGACTGGAATGGGTGAATTTAACTCAAATGACCATTATATCTACTACTGTGGCAGGAATCCCTTAGAAGAAATGGAGTAACCATCATGGTCAACAAAAGAGTCTGAAATGCAGTACTTGGATGCAGTCTCAAAAAGGACAGGATGATCTCTTCGTTTCCAAGGCAAACCATTCAATAATATCACAGTAATCCGAGTCTATGCCCCAACCAGTAATGCTGAAGAAGTTGGAGTTAAACTGTTCGATGAAGACCTCCAAGACCTTTTAGAACTAACACCCAAAAAAGATGTCCTTTTCGTTATAGGGGACTGGAATGCAAAAGTAGGAAGTCAAGAAACACCTGGAGTAACAGGCAAATTTGGCCTTGGAATGCAGAATGAAGCAGGGCAAAGACTAATAGAGTTTTACCAAGAGAACGCACTGGTCATAGCAAACACCCTCTTCCAACAACACAAGGGAAGATTCTACACATGGACATCACCAGATGGTCAACGCTGATATCAGATTGATTGTATTCTTTGCAGCCAAAGATGGAGAAGCTCTATACAGTCAGCAAAAACAAGACTGGGAGCTGACTGTGGCTCAGATCATGAACTCCTTATTGCCAAATTCAGACTTAAATTGAAGAAAGTAGGGAAAATCACTAGACCATTCAGGTATGACCTAAATCAAATCCCTTATGATTATATAGTGGAAGTGAGAAATAGATTTAAGGGACTAGATCTGATAGACAGAGTGCCTGATGTACTATGGATGGAGGTTCGTGATATTGTATGGGAGACAGGGATCAAGACCATCCCCGTGAAAAAGAAATGCAAAAAGCAAAATGGCTGTCTGGGGGGGGGGGGCTCACAAATAGCTGTGAAAAGAAGAGAAGCGAAAAGCAAAGGAGAAAAGGAAAGATATAAGCATCTGAATGCAGAGTTCCAAAGAATAGCAAGGAGAGATAAGAAAGCCTTCCTCAGCAATCAATGCAAATAAATAGAGGAAAACAACAGAATGGGAAAGACTAGAGATCTCTTCAAGAAAATTAGATACCAAGGGAGCATTTCATGCAAAGATGGGCTCAATAAAGGACAGAAACAGTACCCTTTAGTTACCTGAAATGTCATTTGGTACATTTGACATCAATACAGAGGACCGTAGTACATTTGTGAAGACCAAAAAATTAACACTGGCACGATACTGTTAACAAATTACAGATTTCACTGAGATGTCAAATTTGAAAATTTGATTTTGAAAATAATTCTGATAAAAGACTTCAAATTTTCAAAAATTCTAACATTAAGACTGAGAAAAGTCTTGGAGGGTCAGGTAGTTCAGCTACCCTTTCTGAGCCAGAATTCTCTTTCCTGATGCCCATGAAGCTTCTGTCCCGCTTTGCCCTTCATTCTCTGGGGGAGACACCCATCTCCCATTAGTTTCTGCCAGTAGTCCTTTTGTACAAGTTGATATATTCGAAGACAGCACTCAAGTCCTAGTCCTTGCTTCCTGACCAGGTTTTCACTCTGAGCTTTCTCTTGCAAGCTTTCCTTATCTAATATGGTTTCCAAGCCATTTACTGTGTTGCCCGCTCAACTCAAAAATACCCAGACTCAACTCAGCAGCCTAGGAGTAGCACAGAGTGGGACTGCACTGCTGATAGCACTATTAGAGGCCATATTTATATTCATGGTGCAAATTGCCAACATCCTCTGGATCATCAAAAAAGCAAGAGAGTTCCAGAAAAACATCTATTTCTGCTTTTATTGACTATGCCAAAGCCTTTGACTGTGTGGATCACAATAAACTGTGGAAAATTCTGAGAGAGATGGGAATACCAGACCACCTGACCTGCCTCTTGAGAAACCTGTATGCAGGTCAGGAAGCAACAGAACTGGACATGGAACAACAGACTGGTTCCAAATAGGAAAAGGAGTACGTCAAGGCTGTATATTGTCACCCTGCTTATTTAACTTCTATGCAGAGTACATCATGAGGAACGCTGGGCTGGAAGAAGCACAAGCTGGAATCAAGATTGCCAGGAGAAATATCAATAACCTCAGATATGCAGATGACGCCACCCTTATGGCAGAAAGTGAAGAGAAACTAAAAAGCCTCTTGATGAAAGTGAAAGAGGAGAGTGAAAAAGTTGGCTTAAAGCTCAACATTCAGAAAACTAAGATCATGGCATCTGGTCCCATCACTTCATGGCAAGTAGATGGGGAAACAGTGGCTGACTTTATTTTTCTGGGCTCCAAAAATCACTGCAGATGGTGATTGCAGCCATGAAATTAAAAGACGCTTGCTCCTTGGAAGGAAAGTTATGACCAACCTAGACAGCATATTAAAAAGCAGAGACATTACTTTGCCAACAAAGGTTGGTCTAGTCAAGGCTATGGTTTTTTCAGTGGTCATGTATGGATGTGAGAGTTGGACTATAAAGAAAGCTGAGCACTGAAGAATTGATGCTTTTGAACTGTGGTGTTGGAGAAGACTCTTGAGAGTCCCTTGGACTGTAAGGAGATCCAACCAGTCCATCCTAAAGGAGATCAGTCCTGGGTGTTCATTGGAAGGACTGATGTTGAAGCTGAAACTCCAATACTTTGGCCACCTGATGCAAAGAGCTGACGCATTTGAAAAGACCCTGATGCTGGGAAGGACTGAGGGCAGGAGGAAAAGGGGACGACAGAGGATGAGATGGTTGGATGGCATCACCAACACAATGGACATGGGTTTGGGTAAACTCCGGGAGTTGGTGATGGACAGGGAGGCCTGGTGTGCTGCAATTCACGGGGTCGCAAAGAGTCGGACACGACTGACAACTGAACTGAACTGAAAATAAGAGCAAGCTTTAACTATTTCAGGATTATAAAAGTCATTATCATTGTAAGAAATTTGAAAGATAAAGGAAAAGATATAGAAGAAACTAAAAGGCGTCCAAAATCCTACCACCTCCCTGTCGCTTTCACTGCTGTTTTGAGGTCTGTGCTTCCAGCGTCAGTGAATTTCTACTGATCCCACTGTAAGTCTTTTATAGATGCTGCCACTAAGCTGTGGCTTCCCCTTGCTTTATTTGTGAGTAGTTGATTTCCTGGACCCAAGAGCAAGGAGTCTGTTGAATTCTCATCTTGTTAAATCTGGCCCATTTCTCCAGCCATTTTTAATCTCTGTTTATCAACTTTTCCGGAGAAGGCAATGGCAACCCACTCCAGTACTCTTGCCTGGAAAATCCCATGGATGGAGGAGCCTGGTAGGCTGTAGTCCATGGGGTCGCTAAAAGTCAGGCACGAGTGAGCGACTTCACTTTCACTTTATCAACTTTTCAGTGGCTCCTTAACTTTGTGTCTTTCACAAATTTGCCAAAACTTGCCTGGGTCTACTGGGTTCTGTATTTACGCGAAGGACACTAAACCCTTCCACACAGCACCAGTAAGGCAGAACACCAAAACCAAAGCTCTTGTAAAGAATTTGATATTTACTTTTTTGGGGGCCATGCTCCCCAGCTTGTGGGCTCTTAGTTCCCTGAGCAGAGATTGAACCTGGGCCCACAGCAGCAATAGCACAGAGCCCTAGCCACTGAACTACCAGGGAGCTCCCTCATTTATGTATATTTTTAAAATATTTTTATTTATTTAGCTGTGCTGGGTCTTAGTTGAGGCACGTGGGATCTAGTTCCCTGACCAAGGATCAAACCCAGGCCCCCTGCATTGAGAGCATTGGGTCCCAGCCCCTGGGCCACCAGGGAAGTCCCCCTCACTATTTTTTAAACACTAGCAAAAAAGCTAAGAGCTGTTACCGTAAGGGGAAAATGTATTATTGGACTTTGTTATATCTGTCTTGTGATTTAACATTTTTATTTTGAATTACATAAAGGCCTTAATTTGGCCCTGGCATGGTCTGTCATAATAATATCAATTCAAAAAGAACTAAGGTCAAGTCCCAGCGGAAGAAGCTCTGTTTAAACTGGCATCAGTCCATTCCTTGATGGCCAATTACTACCCCACTTAGTCCTTAACAAAGCCAGGCTGTGTTAGTCCACAGAGATATTGTAAACACTCCATCATGTGTTCTCGGATGAGATGCTAGCTACTCAGGCAGCACCTTCAACTCCCCTAACCCACCCCCTTCTCATCCTTACTCTTAAGTTGATGACATGACCTTGTATTTTCTGGAGCAAATTAGAGTTCTCAGGCTCCCCTGCCCCCATCTACATACTACCCGCCTCCATGCCCACGTGCACATTAATCATGAGTGATCTCTGCTGTCTGCAGCCAATCCCTCCATCTGTGCACTGGATCCCATCCCTTCAAGGACATGGTTCCAGGTGTCAATTGTTCCCTCTCATCTGAGTCATTCATATCCATACATAAAACATACTGTCATTTCTCCCATCCAAAAAGCAAAAACAAAAAACTTGAACTCTCTTCCCCCCCTCCAGCTATAGCTCTATTTCCCTGCTCACCTTTGCAAAAAATAAGAGTTTATATTCTGCCGTCAGTGCCTTTCCTTCCCTTTTTTTCTTTTTTACTGAAGTGTAATTATTGACTTACACATTGTGTTAGTTTCAGGTGTACAGCAAAGTGATTCAATGATTCAGTTATTCAATAGATACATATATATATCTATTCTTTTTCAGGTTCTTTTCCCTTATAGGTTATTAAAAAATATTGAATATAGTTCCCTGTGTTATACAGTAGGTCCTTGTTGGTTAATTATTTTATAGATAGTAGCATGTATATGTTAATCCCAAGCTCCTAATTTCCCCCTTTCCCCTTTGGTGACCATAAATTTGTTTTCTGTGTCTGGGTTTATTTCTGTTTTATAAATAAGTTCATTTATTTTTTTTTAGATTCCACATAAGCGATATCATGTTTGTCTTTGTCTGGCTTACTTAGTGTGACAATCTCTAGGTCCATCCGTGTTGCTGCAGATGGCATTATTTCATTCTTTTTATGGCTGAGTAATATCCCTGTGTGTGTGTGTGTGTTTATGTGTGTGTGTGTGTGCGTGCGTGCGCACCACATCTTTTGATCCATTCATATGGCTGAGTAATATCCCAGTGTGTGTGTGTGTGTTTATGTATGTGTGTGTGTATGCACGCGCACCACATCTTCTGATCCATTCATCTGTCAAGTGACATTTAGGTTGCCTTCTCTTTTTTCTTGAACGCACTGTAAACCAGGGGTTTATACTCAGCACTTCCCCAAACGTCTCTTGTCAAAGTTACTCATGACCTCTGCATGGCAAAACCTGGTAGTCCTTCTACTTGGTCTGTGTGGCTGCTACTCCTCAGCCTCCTAACCCTCCCTGGGCTCAGTCCTTGGTCCTCTTTGTCCATACTTACTCTTTTGGTGATCTCATTCCGTCTCATGTTTGTAAATATGCTGGCTTTTTATTTATTTTTTAAAAACTGTTTCTTTGTGGCTGTGCTGGGTCTTTGTTGCTGTGGCGGCTTTTCTCTCGTTGGGCCGAGTGGGCACTACTCTCCGTTGCAGTGCTGGGGCTTCTAATTGCAGTGGCTTCTCTTGTTGCGAGCATGGGCTCGAGGGTTTGCAGGCTTCAGTAGCTATGACTCCTGGGCTCTAGAGCCCAGACTCTGAGTTGTCTTCTGCAGCATGCAGGATTCTTTCGGGCCAGGGATCGAACCTGTATCTCCTGCATTGGCAGGCAGATTCTTTACTACTAAGCCACCAAGGAAGCCCTGTGCTGGCTTTTTAAATCTCCAGTTCAGACCTCTTCCCCAGATTCCAGTTTTTTAATTTATTGATGGTTGTCCTAGGTCTTCGTTGCTTTGCCTGGGCTTTCTCTAGTCGCAGTGAGCGGGCGCTGCTCTTTAGTCAGGGTCCTTGGGCTTCTCACTGTGGTGGCTCCTCTTGTTGCAGAGCACAGGCTGTAGGGCATGGGGTCAGTAGTTGTGAAGTTGTCTCAGGGCATGTAGACTCCTCCCAGACCAGGGATTGAACCCATGTCCCTGCATTGGCAGGTGGACTCCCAGGCACTGGACCACAGGGAAATCTTAGTTGTTGTTGTTTTTTTTTTCGGTGCACCATGCAGCCTGTGGGATCTTGTTTCCCTGACCAGGGATTGACCCTGCACCCTCAGCAGTGAAAACTCTGGACTGCCAGGGAATTCCCCCCTCAACTTCTATAGGTGTTTATTTTACTCAAGTCACCTCGCTGGCCACCCCATTCACAGTCCAACTCCTGATTCCCTTTCCTGCTTTTATTTTCTACATAGCACTAACCAAAGTCTAACGTGGTACATACAACCTTTACTCTTTATCTGTTCATGGTCCATCTTCCCCAATCAGGATGTAAATTGTATGACAAAATGGGTTTTTTTTTAAATGCAGTAAAATTAGACACAAGATAAAATTTACCCTTTCAAAGGATACAGTTCAGTGGCTCTATGTATATTCACATTGTTCTGCAGCCATCACCATCATCCATCTCTAGAACTTTCTTGTCATCCCAAACTGAAACTCGGTACCTGTTAAACAGTATCCCCTCGTTCTCCTCTCCTCCCAGCTGCTGATAACCACTTTCTGTACCTGTGAATCTGACTATTCTAGGTACCTCAGATAAGTAGAATCACGTGCTGTTTGTCCTTTTGTGACTGGCTTACTTCGGTTAGCATGATATCTTCAACGTTCATCCACATTGTAGCACGTGTCAGAACATTCTTCCTTTTTAATGCTTCATAATATTCCGTTGTGTATGTGTGTGTGCACGTACACATGTGTGTGTGTATGTTAGTTGCTCAGTCGTGTCTGACTCTTTGCAACTCCATGGACTGTGGCCCACCAGGCTTCTTTGTCCTTGGAATTCTCCAGGCAAGAATATGGGGATGGATAGCCATTCTCTTCTCCAGGGGATCTTCCCAATGCAGAGATCGAACCCAGGTCTCTTGCACTGTAGGAAGATTCTTTACCATTTGAGGCACCAGGGAAGCCCATATATATACATACACATACACACATATATATATAAAATTATGCCATCTTTTGTTTATCTGTTCATCTGTTGATAGATATTTGAGTTGTTTCACTCTTTAGTTATTAATGTGAATAATGCTGCTGTGAACATTGATGTACAAATAGTAGTTCCAATTCCTGCCTTCATTTCTTTTGGATAAATACCCAGAAGTGGAATTGCTGGATCATGTGATAATTCTATTTAATTTTTTTAAGGGACTATGAACGCATGAGTTTTTGCCTGTTGTGTTCACTAATCTATAACCAAACTAATCTATAATCGAACAGAGGCTGGTCCAAAGTACACACTCCATAAATACTTGTTGAATTAACTTTTTAATTTCTCATTCTCTGGACAGTCTAAAAAGGCTGTGTGACTTGTCTGACCTAGCTTGCTCCTAGTGGTCCCACACTAACCCTTAATGCTTGTGGTTTCAAGTTCAAGACCCCCAAAGCAGTCCCTTATAACTTGTACTAGAATTTTGCTGGGAATGATATCAGTTTCACCAGTTGTTTATAGAACCCACCCCATTCCATGGCCCTTCAGGCTTCTGGACCCTCTATCTTTCTCAGAAGCTCCTGTGTCACCAATAGCTGTCCCATTCACATACTCTCTCAGTGCCCTTGACGGTCACTTCACTGAATCCCTCTCATATTAGCCTGGTACTTTTTGCTTCGCTTCTCTTGGGCTCACTTCCCCATGTCGCCAAGGATCGTGCTATTCTTTTAGTGTGGAAATCATTCACTTTGACAGGAGACAGAGGCAAAAGGGGCTGAGAGATTTCTAGCCTCTCTGTTACCTCCAATCTCTTAGCTTCAGTGCCAGACAGCAGACCTGTCCCGTTTCCTTGTTTTTGCTCCAAATATAACACTTTTAAAATTGTCCTTCCAGTGTCCTTTGCCAGCTGGAGCTGTGTAGAGTTTCCTGACACGGTTCTCTAAGTTTCTGCTATTAGCTTTTATGTGCATTTTTTTTAAAGACTTACCTTCTGAAATCATGTTACTGGAAATGGGCTTACAGGAAATACAGAACTGGGACAGAACACTCAAAACTTATGTAACTTTGTAACAAGAACCCTAAAACTACAACAACAATCTGAATTAAAATACTAGCAGTCAAATATCTGCTAACACTCAAACCTTAAATCCTTGTCTGTCCTAAACCCCTGTGCCCTGGGTTTCCTCCTAGATTAGAGGTAGGTTCCAGAGAGATGTCACTTCCAAGAAAGACTGTTTTCATCAAAATTAAAAATCTGATGTAGGATCTGCCTTCTTCTAGTGTTTTTTGCATAGAGATAAATTTTATACAGAGGTAAATTTCGTATAGGGGTCTCCCTTCATCTGATGTGCTGGATAGAAGGAAAATTTTTTTTACCACCTTTGCTTCCATTTATTGCTTCACCAGATGGCTTAATATAAGCGGAAAACAACTGATATCTGCATCCATGGAAGGTTCAGTTCAGTTCAGTTCAGTCGCTCAGTCGTGTCCGACTCTCTGTGACCCCATGAATCGCAGCACGCTAGGCCTCCCTGTCCATCACCAAATCCCGGGGTTCACTCAGACTCATGTCCATCGAGTCGGTGATGCCATCCAGCCATCTTATCCTCTGTCATCCCCTTCTCCTGCCCCCAACCCTTCCCAGCATCAGAGTCTTTTCCAGTGAGTCAACTCTTCACATGAGGTGGCCAAAGTACTGGAGTTTCAGCTTTAGCACCATTCCTTCCAAAGAAATCCCAGGGCTGATCTCCTTCAGAATGGACTGGTTGGATCTCCTTGCAGTCCAAAGGACTCTCAAGAGTCTTCTCCAACACCACAGTTCAAAAGCATCAATTCTTCAGCGCTCAGCCTTCTTCACAGTCCAACTCTCACATCCATACATGACCACAGGAAAAACCATAACCTTGACTAGACAGATCTTAGTCAGCAAAGTAGTCTCTGCTTTTCAATATGCTATCTAGGTTGGTCATAACTTTTCTTCCAAGGAGTAAGCGTCTTTTAATTTCATGGCTGCAGTCACCATCTGCAGTGATTTTAGAGCCCAAGAAAACAAAAGTCTGACACTGTTTCCCCATATATTTCCCATGAAGTGATGGGACCAGATGCCATGATCTTAGTTTTCTGAATGTTGAGCTTTAAGCCAACTTTTTCCCTCTCCTGTTTCACTTTCATCAAGAGGCTTTTTAGTTCCTCTTGACTTTCTGCCATAAGGGTGGTGTCATCTACGTATCTGAGGTTATTGACATTTCTCCCAGCAATCTTGATTCCAGCTTGTGTTGCTTCCAGCCCAGCGTTTCTCATGATGTACTCTGCATATAAGTTAAATAAGCAGGGTGACAATATACAGCCTTGACGTACTCCTTTTCCTATTTGGAACCAGTCTGTTGTTCCATGTCCAGTTCTAATTGTTGCTTCCTGACCTGCATACAGGTTTCTCAAGAGGCAGGTCAGGTGGTCTGGTATTCCCATCTGTTTCAGAGTTTTCTACAGTTTATTGTGATCCACACAGTCAAAAGCTTTGGCATAGTCAATAAAGCAGAAATAGATGTTTTTTCTGGAATTCTCTTGCTTTTTCCATGATCCAGTGGATGTTGGCAATTTGATCTCTGGTTCCTCTGCCTTTTCTAAAACCAGCTTCAACATATGGAAGTTCACAGTTCACATATTGCTGAAGCCTGGCTTGGAGAATTTTGAGCATTACTTTACTAGCGTGTGAGATGAGTGCAATTGTGCATAGTCTGAGCATTCTTTGGCATTGCCTTTCTTTGGGATTGGAATGAAAACTGGCCTTTTCCAGTCCTGTGGCCACTGCTGAGTTTTCCAAATTTGCTGGCATATTGAGTGCAGCACTTTCACAGCATCATCTTCCAGGATTTGAAATGGCTCAACTGGAGGGCCGTCACCTCCACTAGCTTTGTTTGTAGTGATGCTTTCTAAGGCCCACTTGACTTAACATTTCAGGATGTCAGGCTCTAGGTAAGTGATCACACCATCGTTGATTATCTTGGTCATGAAGATCTTGTTTGTATAGTTCTATGTATTCTTGCCACCACTTCTTAATGTCTTCCACTTCTGTTAGGTCCATACCATTTCTGTCCTTTATCAAGCCCATCTTTGCCTGAAATGTAACTCACCCTTGCTATCTCTAATTTTCTTGAAGAGATCTCTAGTCTTTCCCATTCTGTTGTTTTCCTCTATTTCTTTGCATTGATTGCTGAGGAAGGCTTTCTTATCTCTCCTTGCTATTCTTTGGAACTCTGCATTCAGATGCTTATATCTTCCCTTTTCTCTTTTGCTTTTCGCTTCTCTTCTTTTCACAGCTATTTGTAAGGCCTCCCCAGACAGCCATTTTGCTTTTTTGCATTTCTTTTCCATGAGGATGGTCTTGATCCCTGTCTCTTGTACAATGTCACGAATGTCCATCCATAGTTCATCAGGCACTCTATCAGATCTAGTACCTTAAATCTATTTCTCACTTCCACTATATAATCATAAGGGATTTGATTTAGGTCATGCCTGAATGGTCTAGTGGTTTTCCCTACTTTCTTCAGTTTAAGTCTAAATTTGGCAGTAAGGAGTTCATGACTTGAGCCACAGTCAGCTCCTGGTCTTGTTTTTGCTGACTGTATAGAGCTTCTCCATCTTTGGCTGCAAAGAATACAATCAGTCTGATTTCAGTGTTGACCATCTGGTGATGTCCATGTGTAGAGTCGTCCCTTGTGTTGTTGGAAGAGGGTGTTTGCTATGAGCAGTGCATTCTCTTGGCAAGACTCTATTAGTCTTTGCCCTGCTTCATTCTGCATTCCAAGGCCAAATTTGCCTGTTACCCCAGGTGTTTCTTGACTTCCTACTTTTGCATTCCAGTCCCCTATAATGAAAAGGACATCTTTTTTGGGTGTCAGTTCTAAAAGGTCTTAGAGATCTTCATCAAACCATTTAACTTCAGCTTCTTCAGCGTTACTGGTTGGGGCATAGACTTGGATTACTGTGATAGTAAATGGTTTGCCTTGGAAATGAAGAGATCATTCTGTCGTTTTTGAGATTGCATCCAAGCACTACATTTCAGATTCTTTTGTTGACCATGATGGCTACTCCATTTCTCCTAGGGGATTCCTGCCCACAGTAGTAGATATAATGGTCATCTGAGTTAAATTCACCCATTCCAGTCCATTTTAGTTCGCTGATTCCTAGAATGTCAATGTTCACTCTTGCCATCTCCTGTTTGACCACTTCGAATTTGCTTTGATTCATGGACCTAACATTCCAGGTCCCTATGCAATATTGCTCTTTACAGCATCAGACCTTGCTTCTATCACCAGTCACATCCACACCTGGGTATTGTTTTTGCTTTGGCTCCATCCCTTCATTCTTTCTGGAGTTATTTCTCCACTGATCTCTAGTAGCATATTGGGCACCTACCGACCTGGGGAGTTTCTCTTTCAGTATCCTATCATTTTGCCTTTTCCTACTGTTCATGGGGTTCTCAAGGCAAGAATACTGAAGTGGTTTGCCATTCCCTTCTCCAGTGGACCACATTCTGTCAGACCTCTCCACCATGACCCGCCTGTCTTGGGTGGCCCCACTTGGCATGGCTTAGTTTCATTGAGTTAGACAAGGCTGTGGTCCGTGTGATCAGATTGACTAGTTTTCTGTGAGTATGGTTTCAGTGTGTCTGCCCTCTGATGCCCTCTCGCAACACCTACCCTCTTAGTTGGGTTTCTCTTACCTTGGATGTGGGATACGCTTCACAGCTGCTCCAGCAAAGCGCAGCCACTGCTCCTTACCTTGGACGAGGGGTATCTCCTCACCGCTGCCCCTCCTGACCTTGAACATGGAGTAGCTCCTCTCGGCCTTCCTGCGCCCACGCAGCCACCGCTCCTTAGACCCAGGGATCAAGCCAATCGCTTAAGTCTCTCGCATTGGCAGGCAAGTTCTTAAGCACTAGCGCCACCTGGGGAGCCCCTACAGTAAAATGCTGACTAGGAGAAAACTGAAAGGCTTCCTGACTTCTTATGGAAACGGAAGCCTGGGTAGTGACTTTTTAGAAGTGGGACTTCCAGGCTCTGAAGGACAGATAGACCAATATAGCAGGAGGAGGTATGGGATATATTTTAGGATAGGAGAGGCCTTATTTCAAAAACTTTAAAATTGCAAGGCCTACTATGAACGTGTAGAAAAGGGTTTTAACGAGGGAAGGAGAGATGTTTCATTATTTTTAAAAAATGTTTACAAAGAGTTTGTAAGAACATTAAAGAAATGCATGTGCTGTATAATATAAATATACGTACACATATATGCATTCATTATTTGATCTCATTTATGTAAAAATGTGTATTCCTAACATACCCTATTGAATTACTACATGTCACGACAACCCTATAAAGTAGGTACTGTTATCGCCAGTTTGCAAATGCACAGATGGGTTAGGTAATTTTCCAAAAATGACACAGCCTGTGAAAGATAAAGCTCAGATTTGAACCTTGCGGGTATATATGTATATATCTGTGTGTATATATTTTTTGCCAGGCAGTGCAATTTATAGAATCTTAGTTCCCTGACCAGGGATCAGACCCCGGGCCCTCAGCAGTACAAGGGCAGAGTCTTAACCACTGTACCACTAGGAGATTCTAGAGCCCATACTCTTAACTATTACGTTAGACAGAGAGGAATCTATCAAAATGTTCATTGTGGTGGTTTGCTTTCTCCTCTGTTCTCCAGGTTTTTCTATACAGATATCCTATAAGAGTTAAATGATAAAAGTTTTGAGTAGGGAAGAAGGCGGGGTTGAAATTGAAGGATAAATATGTGTTTTAGAACAAAAGAATCCACCCTATTTCCTTTTCCACTTTGTTAAATTTTCCAGAAGAACTGATGGCTACCACAATTCTACAGGCCACTGAGGCCCTGTCTCCGGAAGCTGAAGCAAGCACAGCTCTCATTGCAGGTAACAAAGACTCTGAGTCAAATCCAAGGGGCCTTCCAAGCTCAGGGGCCCTCTTGCTTCAAAGACAGCCAAGAAACCAATGTGGTGGACTAAGATTCTCCCTATACAGAACAGCACCACAAACTAGAGACCAAATCTATTAATGGGTTCACTTTGGCATGTAAGTTATGTTACACACACATAGAGGCTTCATATCAGAGGCACTGCCAGTAATTGAGAGGTTGGGAGGTGGCCACAAACAGATGCACTGCCTATGGGTGCTGCAGTCAGGTGTCGGGGTAGGGATGAGGATGTGTGTGGTTTGTTGAGTGGTGAGAAAGAGGATGGGAGGGATCAGAAACCCCTACAGGAGGCTATGGATTTAAAAACTCTTCCTGTTGGGATAAGTGATTTCCCATTTCCCTCCTTCCTATTTCTATCATAATCATCAGGAACGAGTTGAGCAGGAGTTCATTTTGACAGAAATCAAAAGTCCTTAAGCCCAAGGAGACTCCGGATATCATGTACTGAGGAAGTTGGGCTTGGTGGGAGAATATGGACTTGGCCACTAGTTAACAGCATGAGGATCCTCATTAAGAGTGAGGGAATCGTCTAAAGCAGGGGGCCCCGTGAGTTACTGAGACGCCCCAATCCTGAAATATGTCTGCATTTTCCCTCTCCTTTCCAAGTTGTTATCACCGTGGTCTTCCTCACCCTGCTCTCAGTCGTGATCTTGATCTTCTTTTACCTGTACAAGAACAAAGGCAGCTACGTCACCTATGAACCCGCAGATGGCGAGCCTGGTGCCGTTGTCCTGATGGAGAATGATTCAGCCAAGGGCAGGGAAAAGGAAGAATATTTCATCTAATGGTTCCCAGGCCCCAAGGAGCTTATCCAGGTTCCAGTGCTATCACACTATTTATTAGGTGAAAGTTTTACCTGAAACTGGTGAGAACCATCAATTGATATGGGTAGACCTGAGCTCCTTCCAGGACACAGACCTAAATGCCAGCACTGCCGACACCATGGACCGAGGACACGAAGAAAGCTGCTCACGTCTCTAGCCAGGCCTCTGTCACACAGCTTCTGACTGATGAATGAGATGGAGCTGGACTGGGCAACGCTGGAGTATATGCCCAGTCATCTTCACTTTTTTCACAGGTTGAAGGGAAGAAGAGTTGGGGGGTCACTGGATGCTCCTCTGTCCCTTACGGGGTCACCTAGTGACAACCCAAGTGGAAGCAGTATCCTTAGTTCTTCCCAGAGGCAGGAGACAAGGAAAGGCCGGGCCAGGAAACTGTGGAGACCTCCCTCCTGATGAACATGCCACGTCCCTTAATCTGAGCCCTTCCTTTCCTTAGCCCCCAACAATCCAGACATATGCTATTTTTATCGGAATTAAAATCATTTATTGATACAGAAATCCGATTCTCATGTGCAAAAAATCACCATCTTTACACTGTGACTTCTTTGCTGAGACTTTTTTGACAGGTTGCTGCTGTTCAGTCTCTCAGGCCTGTCCGACTCTTTGTGACCCCATGAACTGCAGCATGCCAAGCTTCCCTGTCCTCTATCGCCCAGAGTTTGCGCAAGTTCATGTCCATTTTTTGCTTACTAAACTCTTACCTGTGTTCTCTCCCAAGCAAAGGGGGCCCCAGGGAAGTTTCAGAAGTTCCCAGAACAGTCTCAGAGGTTTGCAACAGAGATGGTCCTGGGAAGTTTGTCCTAGAAGAGGGTCATTAGAAATAGACCCTGGGAGATGAGTTGTTTAGCCTCCATCCTGGCAAGGGCCAGTATGTCCCTGATCCATTCTGTGTACACACAGAGGGAACCAGGAACAACCTGTGACTTTTCCCACCAGTGCCCTTTCTATCTCATTTCATCCATCTCAAAATGAGGCATATTTAAATGGTAGAAATCATTAACTCTCCATGCATTGTTTACTTTGGAATTAAACTAAACCTCCTTCAAGGTCTTAACTATATGGTCTTCATTTTTCAAGCTCAAGTCCACCCAAGGTAAGACCCAAGAGTTGAGAAATTCATCTTAGCAACTTATATTCCAGTTTTCAGCATTTCTCCAAACAGAATTTTGGAAAAACCAAAGATCACCCTCAACTTACAACTTAACAGTTGTCAAACTAAAAAGCATTTTCCTCAAGTCAAACTTAAGGGCAGGAGGAGACTCCTCCAAATGAGGAGACTCAATTGTTCCCTTATTTCTAAGTTTATGTTCTGAATTCCTCTGGCCTAATAGGCTTTTAAGAATCTGAAAGCACTTAGGAAATAAAATGAAAAAAAGCTAAACATCTAGAATGGAACTCATGAAAATGGTCAAATCTTAGCCTTATACTCCTGCATTTATTTCAAAGACTTCATTAAAAGAAAAAAACAAAACAAAACAATGACAGCAACACTTATCTGAATTCTAGGTGGGATATAAAAACATTATATACAGAAGAGATCTAAAAACAAGTTGAGTAAAGAATCCTTGAAGTGAGGTGTAATGCAACTTCATCACTTTATTCAAATCTTCAAAATAGTCTTTATTCTACATTTTTAGTATAAAAAATCCACAAGTTAAGTGCACCACAGTGTAGAGAGAGACATACAACGCTGAACTTCCATAACAGTCAATGGTACAGTCAAACATCACATGTACAGAACACAAATTTAGATGAACTGAAATTATAAGATAAAATAAAATAAAATCCAATTTTAGAAAATAAAAATCAAAATATTAAGGATCCCTGAAATATTCTTAACCCTAATGAGATTTCACTGGACTCAAGTCATTTAGTAGTGAGGCATTCACAATATGACCCCATTAACCCAGCTGAGGAATTCTTGGGAGCCATAAGTGGCTACATCAGACACTGACAAGAAATGGTAACCAATTTCTGATCTGCAAACTCCCGTTAATTTGGCTCCAGAGTCATCAGGCTTTTAAATGCATCCTCCTCCTTGCCCCTCAAAATTATAAACAGACTGCTGTTTACGGTACAGTTTGCACTGATATCCTTTGTTAAAACAAGGTTCAGTTTTTCTGGCACCAAAACAAATTTGGGCTTGGTTCATGTCTGAAGAGAAAACCTATGAGGAGGGTCCAAAAGGCACCCTCCGCTTTTGCCTGAGGAGATGCAAAAGCAGAAGCAATGGGTCCTGTGCTTGGGGCACAGAGGGGGTTTCAGAGGATCCTTTGTGAAAGACTAGTTAAAAGATGACAAGTTGGGGGAAGTGCAAGGAGAGAAGGAAATTAGTCTGACTGGCTTTCTGTCCTGCACCATTGATTCAATGGAGACTGGTGGGAAGGAGTGGAAGACAAGGGTTGAGGGTAGGACCAGGGGCAAAGGACGGAAAGGAAAAGGCAGACAACTAATGCGGTTCGTTTATAACAAGTAATATAAATCAAAGACTTAAAGGAGATTAAAGACCAATCAGAATAATTTGGCAACTTTAATTCTTAGGAAGATCAAAGTTCCCTCCAAACCTAATTTGATGTTTTATTACTAAAAGCAAAGACCAGTATGGTACAGTATTACTCCAGAGGAATTAAAGGAAGATCCTTAGGGCTGCTTCACCCACATTCATTTTATGAATGGATACCTCCCCTACCTCAAAATGCTTTAGGGAGGTACTGCTACCATTACATGGTTCCTTATTAAGTTTGAAAAGTGCCTGAAAGTTTGGGCACCAGAAAGACACCCCAACAACATGTGTCTAAACTGCAACTTCAGGTTAATATGACTAAAGCAGTTACATTGTGAGAAGTGCTGAAGGTATGTGATGTCTTTCCCGGCGTAGAGATGGCCTCGGTTCTTCACCAGATGGTGTAGCCACCATCTGAGCCACCCATGAAGAAGTTTCCCTTCCGCTGAGTTACGAGGACATTGGCTCCCTGCATGACTGCCAGCTGAGCAGCATTGGGAGGGCATCCAGGGGGAGGAGGCTGAAAGGAAAAGACAAGGTTGACTGGGCAGAGGGCAGCTATGGGAGGGAAGTGGACAAAGGTGAAAAAGGACCCATCAGGAAGATGGCAGTGTGCTAACCAGTGGCATCTCAAAGAGCTATCTGCGCCACCAATCTGAGTCCAGCAGGTTTACATTCTTTGTGAGCCCAAAGATATAAACAGGAAACCCACTCATTTAAAGGGTTCCGGATCCAAAATAAAGCCTATGGGTACCTTCTAAGTGTGGGAAGTCCAGACTCGGCATTTTCAGTGCAGAAAATCACTCCTATTCACATCCCAAAACAGAGCGGGTACCAGGTCCAGGGACCTATATCACAGGGCCTGACAGTTTTCAAATGGCCCTGGATAATCTGAAGGCTCTACCTGATGACAGCATTTTCACTTCATCCCTAGCCTATGGCTATTGAGTAGATGGTCCTAGCAAGGACCACATGGGCTCTAATTCCCACACATAGAGGAACTAATCAAGAGACAGCTAAAATCCCTAGTATCTCTGTAAATGCAATTTAATAGGGATTATGCATTTTTTTTTAATCATCATGGTTCCTAATACAATGCCATGCTGATGGCACATATAAATAAATGCTTATGGAATGAATGAGGAGTGTTACTAAACTAGTATCAAAGTGAACTGGAAAAGCAGCAGGCAGGACTCCTAAGAAAGGAAAACAAAGGAATCTGATAAATTCTGACATTGGTGAGTACGCCAGATGTTACTGACTGGCCACGGTTCTCCTGCCCCTTTGAGTGCTTTCTGCCTGACTACTGGACGTCAGTGATTGTTACACCAATACCAGCAACTATTACCCAGGGATGATGAAAGGATGACCAGTCATTTCAGAAAGTTAAAATACACAAGGGTTGAGCTTTTTTGTGACCAAGTCATACTCACAGGAATGTTTCCAGCAGTAGCGCCAGCTCCAAATCTGGCCCCTGCATCATACCCTCCTTCCACCAGCACTGTTGAACCAGGTGGATAGATGGGACCAACTGGATAATAAGCCATGGGGATTGTGGAACCTAAAGGTCCAACAGCCACAGACTGGGCCATGGGAAGATACAGTGAGGCGCCAGGAAATGCAGCTGACATGGTGGGGACGGTGGCAGCCCCCGGGTGCACAAAGCTCGGACGATAGAGCTAGAAGAGGCAGAAGAGAAGGCAATAAGTTACTTCATGACATTCCTATTTCAGATCTCAATTTAATGAGTCAAGTCTTAATTCTCCTTGTGCAGATTACTCTTTGAGTTACACAAGTTGCCTTTCCACTGCCACTCAATATTCTCCTGGATCACTTCCTGCTATAGCTAATGTTAGGCTCAGGGAATGCAAACTCATCTTCTTAACTTCAGCCAGTGCCAAATAACATAAAACAATCAGATAATGCCTTCTCAAACCCAAAAGAAATGGCTGAACTATGTCATGTTTAAAGATGATTCATGTGAGCACTCTCTCCTGTTTGTGGAAAGTAAATAAATGTGTGGAGCCGGACTTGGCCAAGGACCGAAAACATGATCCAAGAGTATTCCATTATTAAGTTAACTGGAAGCACCTCTGAGTAGGCAGGTGGAGCATCAGTATAGGGTGGAGCCTGAGGAAGATGCAAGGTCTGAGGGTACACAGGGTTCCCAGGAGGCTGCACGGGGTAAGTTGGCTGCGTTGGATATTGACCTGGAAGACAAAGGTAGGGGGAAAAGCATGTTGTCTACCATACAGTAACCAAAACAAAGCAGGGCATATTGGGTAGCTAACCTAGCTGGGATAAGCAAAAAGAGATTTCCAAACAGACTGCCCTAGAGGGCCTGATTCCTGGAGCCAAGAAAATAAGCCTTCTCTTTGCACCCTTAAAGCTGAAGAAGCTGGATTCCAACTGGACATCCAGTAGCGGACTGCTCTAAGGGGAAAGTCTAGCTGGGCCCAAGATCCTCTCAGAACGCAGGGCGGTTCTGGGCACCCCCTCTAGCCGGTATTTCAACGGTGTGTCCTGTTTCCCTGTCCTGCGTGGTCTCCAATGGTCTGGTTGTAACTGACCAAGACCTCGTGAGTAACGGTGGTTGTGGTCATCGACCTCACAGGTTCCTACTCAAGGTCGACTTCCAAATGAAAAGAGTGAGTGGTGGAAGTGAACGCTGAGATCGGGGAGGGGGCTGAGGGGAATGTTCTGACACAAACCGCGAGACTTTTTGGCCGCCAGCGAGGGTAAGGGGAAAGAGACCCCCTTCGGGCCCGACTGGCCCGCCCACCAGAGCGGCACTCCACTAGTTAAGCCCGTAGGCCTGCCTGTGGTTCCGGAGCGCGGCGCCCCGCCTCTGCCAGTTCTCCATTGGCCTACCCAAATCTCGCCTCCAGCTCCCCATTTGCTCCTACAGATGCCCATCACGGCAAACCTTCTCCCCACCCCCCCCAACCCACCCACCCAATGCCCCCCCTCAACCCGAGCCCCGCAGCTCCAAACTGCGCCACAGAGTTTAAGGGAGAAAGGGCCGTGAGGGAGCGAACGGCCGTAGTTCGGGGATGACGAAGGTGTCTGGCGCAGCCCCGGGCACTGCAGCTGGCTCAGGAGCGCGGCGCACCTCGCCCCAGGCCTGGCGTTCGGTGACCCTGGGCTCCGGGCCCGCTCGTTCCGGGCCAGCAGTACTCCCCCGGGCGGCCTCAGCCACCCCCTATCCTTGCCTTTGCTGTTCATGGTGGCTGCGGGTCCGGCTCGGCTCGGCGTCGCGGACGGTTATTTTTTTCGTCCTCTTCCTGTTCGTAGTCACTTCCGTGTCACGTGATGAACTGTCCGCCTAGCGTCACCCGACGCCCGAGTGCCGCTGCCACCGGAAACCCCGCCCCTTCGCCCGGCCTCCGGTTGCTGGAGGGAGGGCCCGCGTGATCCCGTCCTCTCCCGCAGGCCCCGCCCACCGGGTCTGGTCCTCCAACCCCTACCCTTGTCCCTCGGCTGAAGGAAAACCAAATACAGGTATTGTCTCAGAACGGGATCTTTTCTTTCTTGAACGCTCGGAGGCAGTAACATTAAACTATTCTCTGGAACCTTTTTCCACCTACGTTCAGCACCTCAAGGTCACCTCACCTTGACAGCCTTTCTACAAGGGGCATGCATGCTTGCTAAGTCTCATCGGTCGAGTCCGACTCTGTGCGACTCTGTGGACTCTGTCCATGAGATTCTCGCCAGGCTTCCTCTGTCCATGAGATTCTCCAGGCAAGAATACTGGAGTGGGTTGCCATTTCCCATGGACCGAGCCGGAAACTGACACACACACACAAGGGACATAGATTCCTACAATCTTACCTAACTGCCTGAGATGCTTCGCAACCCTTGATCTATCACTCGTTCCCCTCACTCAAGTCTTCACTGCCTTTCTATTCTACCGATAGGCTGTCGGTATTTTATTTCTGTGTCGCTTTCTCACCGACAGGAAGGGTATGCTGTGCTGTGCCCCCCCCCCCCCCCCCCCGCAACAGCTAGCACTAAAACGCATGTTCTTGGTACCCAAGGAGTATCCATGCCCTGGCCCTTACTTTGATACCTGTCACAGACACCTGTATGGTACCTGATATGTATTTTCTCTCTGTATCCCTTCTCTTCTAACTTAATCGTTCTTAAGAGCAAAGATGCCATCCTTTAAGGCAACAATTGCTTCCATTCTTTGTTTTAAGATATCTGCTGAACGCTTGCTGTGTTCAGGTACAGAGATGGAGCTGAACAAGACAGCCCAAGGCTATTTTCTCATGGTTTACATTCTGTAGTGTAGGAAGAACATTAGAAAAGCATCTGAAAAGAAAGCTTTGGAAAGAAAAACCCTCGGTAAACATTAGAAACCTGATACATATTTGTTGTTGAATGACTTAAACCACTGAAAAGACCAGTACTCACTTCATCAGCAAAATCCGCTGTTTTTCTCTCCAGTATCATATTACAGTTTGCAGAACACCATTAATATGCATGATTTTATGGCGTCGTCATAGATCTTCACAACAGCCCTGTGTGGCAGGCAGGGCTTGTTTAAGCATTTCTGTTTTTCAAATGAGAGATCTGCCCTAAGTCACACAGTGAGCAGGTTACAAAGTCAGGTGTGTCATCTTGGTCCCCACCCCCACCCCGGTTCCCAAATCAGTGTTTTTGTTTTGTTTTGTTCTTATCCCTTCACTCTGCCTATCACAACTGCTGCTGCTGCTGCTGCTAAGTCACTTCAGTCGTGTCCAACTCTGTGCAACCCCATAGACGGCAGCCCACCAGGCTCCCCCGTCCCTGGGATTCTCCAGGCAAGAACACTGGAGTGAGTTGCCATTTCCTTTTCCAATGCATGAAAGTGAAAAGTGAAAGTGAAGTCGCTCAGTCATGTCCAACTCTTAGCGACCCCATGGACTGCAGCCCACCAGGCTCCTCGGTCCATGGGATTTTCCAGGCAAGAGTACTGGAGTGGGGTGCCATTGCCTTCTCCAGCCTATCACAACTAAAATGCCCTAAAAGCACAATATCCAAGACTGTATTTGGAGTTCTTTTAGGTTTTTTCCCTTTCTTTAAATTCATAGTATTTATTTGGTTCAGGCTGGTATTATTAGTTGATAAAGCCTCTGATATTTACCTTTTCTTGTATTTCTGACTAATCTTCTTGAAGGCAGGCAGTGTTTGATATTCACTCATTCAACAGTTCTTTGGAGAACACTGAAAAATGCCAAGCACTGTTCTAAAAGAAAACAAAGCTCTTGCTCTCCTGCATTCACCTTCTGGTAAAGGGGTTTGCAAAGTTTTTTGAGAAAAATTCACAGTAATTTAAAGTAATAAACTTTAAATCATGACGCAGTACACACACATATATAAATATGTGTAATTATGTGTAACTGGAAATTTTATGACCTGATATCTATCCTTCTGTGTACAATGCACTCTCATATTTTCTAATCTCTCTCATTTCCTTTTTTCAATTCTGGTTGTGATTTCACATCCTACTAACAAGTCAGGACTCACACTTTGAAAAACACTGTTTGGGGTTTGTTTGTTTATTTAAGTGGACTTTTACTCTCAGGGTCTTGCATTTTTCTTAGCATGAAATTTGCAGTCACTAATTGGTAAATTTGAAAGAATAAGTCTTTGGAGGTCAGATCAGTCAATCTTCTCCCTTGAAACCTAACTTTTACAAGTTAGATCCTAAACCACCCGAAAGCCTGAAACTGGAGAGGTCACTAATCTATACCCATCCTACCCTGTGCCCAGGGCCTCAGACAATACAGCAATGAACCTAAGAAAGGAACTGCCCTTACTTCTCTTTGGACCCTCAGTTAGGAACCCTGAAATTGTGTTGACTATAGTAACCCATGTCGGGCTTCCCTGGTGGCTCAGAGGGCAAAGCGTCTGCCTGCAATGCAGGAAACTGGGGTTCTATCCCTGGGTCAGGAAGAGCCCCTGGAGAAGGAAATGGCAACCCACTCCAGTACTCTTGCCTGGAAAATCCCATGGACGGAGAAGCCTGGTAGGCTTCATGGGGTCGCAAAGAGTCAGACACGACTGAGCAACTTCCCTTTCATAGCAACCCATGTCAATGAGAATGTAGGAGAGGGATGCTAGTTCTGGTCATCACTGTGTCACCAACTAACTGACTTTGGTCCTCATCTTCTCTGCTGCCACTTGTTCCTTGTCATATAGGAATCAGAATCTACACCAGTGTCCTTGCAGACGCTATGCACTTTATGTCCATAACAGAGAGGAAACATTCAGGCAAGAGGACTGTATTTCAGAGAGGTTAAATAGCTGAACTAAGTTACACTGCTACAGAGCCAGTGTTCAGTCTCAGCTTTGCTTGATTTACAAGCCTTGTTTCTAATGTTTATTAATTCATTGTTTAATCTGTTTACCTTGTTTTTAATCTGTTGCTCCCAAGGATCTCAGTTTCATCATCTGCCAAAAAATTCACATGATTCTTGTGTCACCTCCTGCTCTAAATCTAAACTCTGTTTTGAGGAAGGAAAAAAGCAAAGAGGAGCCTGAGAAGGCAGAGGGGAAGTGGGCCAAGCTGATAATCAGATTGTAAATTCTGGTCAGGTTCTGTGTGTGTTAATTGCTCAGTCGTGTCCAACGCTTTGCGACTCTATGGATTGTAGCCCTGCAGGCTCCTCCGTCCATGGAATTCTCTAGGCAAGAATACTGGGGTGGATAGCCATTCCCTTCTCCAGGAGATCTTCACAACCCAGGGATCGAACCCAGGTCTCCTGCAGTGCAGGCAGATGCTTTACCATCTGAGCCACCAGGGAAGCCCAGTCAGGCCCTATCAGGTGTTACAAGGATAAATACAAATACTTCTACTGGATAATAATCAGCCACTGCCCCAAGCCTTCTCCCCAAATATCCTCCTCTACTCCAGCCCTTCACTGAAATCCCTCCTCCGCAGACCTTTCCATAGTCTAGTGACTAAAGGGTTAACTCTTGACATCCAGGAAGCCTGCAGGATCTAGCTCCAGCTAAGGCTAACTGCCTTCAGACTGGTCAGTCTTCATCCTCCTCTACAGGATGTTAGGTATTTTTTTTGCTTAACGCTTTCAGGGACCTGGGTCTCCTGAAAGCCAGGGCAGAGCCAAATGAGGTTACCACCAAAAAGAAGGAGCTGCAAACCCTTGTTTTCTCTGGCAGGTGGGATTAAGGGGCATATGGCTACTTTCTTGGACAGGCATCGAAAGCTTTTTTATTTTCTTCATTCTCCTGGATCCCCCAATGAGACAAAGATACCATTCAGTCATCAAACGTCCTTTCCTGAATTAATTTAACAACTGTTTATTGACGGACTTCCCTAATGCTTCAGTAGTTAGGAGTCTGCCTGCCAATGCAGGGGACACAGGTTCGATCACTGGTCTGGGAGGATTCCACATGCTGTCGGACAGCTGGGCCCATGCACCACAGCTGCTGAAGCCCACACGCCTAGAGCCTGTGCTCTGCAACAGGAGAGGCCACCACCGTGAGGGCCCACGCACATAGGCAGGAGAGTGGCTCCCACTCACTGCAGCCGGAGGAGGGTGTGAGCAGCAACAGAGACCCAGCCCAGCCCAAAGTAAATAAATTTTAAAAATTAAAAAAATAATTTAAAAAAGCCTATTTATCAAGCACCTGTTATATGCCAGGCCCTATAATAGACTCCAGGGAAACAGTAATGAAGAAGCACACTTAGTCCCTGTCTTCATGGAACTTAGCCTACCTAATGAGAGAGAGAAAGTAAACAAAGGCAAAGTATAGTGTGATTAGTGCTGTCATAAGGATGGTATGGGGTCTCCCCTTGTGGCTCTGCCTGCAGTACAGGAGACACAGGTTCAATCCGTGATCCAGAAGATCCCATGTGCTGCGGAGCAACTAAGCCCATGTGCCACAACTATTGAGCCTGTGCTCTAGAGCCCAGGAGCTGCAACTACTGACGCCCTTCTGCCCTAGAGCCCGTGCTCAGCAACAAGAGAGCTGCTGCACTGAGAAGCCTGAGCACTCCAACTGGAGAGCAGCCCTCGCCTGCAGCAGCAAGAGAAAGCCCACGCGGCAACGAAGACCCAGCACAGCCATAAATAAAGAGAGAGAATTATACATGAAAACCAGCTGGACTAACACTGAGATTAATGTCCTGGATTAGTTAACAGGGTTAGTGTCAGGGATAAAAACTCCATAAAGTCAAAAGAAAAATGACAAATTAGGGAACAAATTGAAATTTGCATCACAAAGGGCTGCTGCTGCTGCTAAGTCACTTCAGTCATGTCCAACTCTGTGCGACCCCACAGATGGCAGCCCACCAGGCTCCCCCGTCCCTGGGATTCTCCAGGCAAGAACACTGGAGTGGGTTGCCATTTCCTTCTCCAAATCACGAAAGTTAAAGGGAAAGTGAAGTCGCTCAGTTGTGTCTGACCCTCAGCAACCCCATGGACTGCAGCCTACCAGGCTCCTCCATCCATGGGACTTTCCAGGCAAGAGTACTGGAGTGGGATGCCATTGCCTTCTCCAAAGGGCTAATCCCCCTAAATATTAATAACTCCTAGAGATCAATAAGTATATGACCAACCATCAGAAAAAGTAGCTGGGAGCAGAAGGAGTTAGATGAACATAGTCAAAATGTACAAGGATGTAACATACAACACGATACAGATAATTGACACTGCTGTAATTGTAAACGAAAGTTCTTAAGATAGTAAATCCTGAGTTCTCATCACAAAATTTTTTTCTATTTAATTTTGTATCTATGTGAGACGGATTTCACTAACTAAACCTATTGTGGTGATCGTTTCATGATGTTTGTAAGTCGAATCATTTTGTTGTATACTTTAAATTTACACAGTTGTTGTTGTTTAGTCACTAAGTCATGTCTGACTCATTGTGACCCTATGGATGTAGCCTACCAGGTTCCTCTGTCCAGGGATTTCCCAGGAAAGAATACTGAAATGGGTTGCCATTTCCTTCTCCAGGGGATCTTCCCAGTCCAGAGATTGAACTCAAATCTCCTTCACTGGCAGGCGGATTCTTTACCACTGAGCCACCAGACAAGCCCAAACTTACATAGTGCTGTATGTCAGTTATGTCTCCATAAAACTGGAAAAAAACTTTTTAAAAATTAAAAACATTTTTAAATAGCAAGTGATTTTTACAGACAGTCCACAGAAAAGGAAATATGAATGGCTTCTCAGTTCAGTTCAGTTCAGTCGCTCAGTCGTGTCCAACTCTTTGCGACCCCATGGACTTCGGCATGCCAGACCTCCCTGTCCATCACCAACTCCCAGAGTTCATCCAAACTCATGTCCATTGAGTTGGTGATGCCATCCAACCATCTCATCCTCTGTCGTCCCTTTCTTCTCCCACCTTCAATTTTTCCCAGCATCAGGGTCTTTTCAAATGAGTCAGCTCTTCAAATCAGATGGCCAAAGTATAGGAGTTTCAGCTTCAGCATCAGTCCTTCCAGTGAATATTCAGGACTGATTTCCTTTAGGTTGGACTGGTTGGATCCCTTTGAAGTCCAAAAGACTCTCAAGAGTCTTCTCCAACACCACAGTTCAAAAGCATCAATTCTCAGCTTTCGTTATAGTCCAACTCTTACATCCATACATGACTGCAGGAAAAACCATAGCCTTGACTAGACCGACCTTTGTTGGTAAAGTAATGTCTCTGCTTTTTAATACGCTGTCTAGGTTGGTCATAACTTTCCTTCCAAGGAGTAAGCGTCTTTTAATTTCATGGCTGCAGTCACCATCTACAGTGATTTTGGAGCCCAAGAAAACAAAAGTCTGACACTGTTTCCCCATCTATTTGGCATGAAGTGATGGGACCAGATGCCATGATCTTCATCTTCGTTTTCTGAATGTTGAGCTTTAAGCCAAGTTTTCACTCTCTTCTTTCACTTTCATCAAGAGACTCTTTAGTTTTTCTTCACTTTTTGCCATAAGGGTGGCATCATCTGCATATCTGAGGTTAGTGATGTTTCTCCCAGCAATCTTGATTCCAGCGTGTGCTTCCTCCAGCCCAGCGTTTCTCATGATGTACTCTGCGTAGAAGTTAAATAAGCAGGGTGACAATGTACAGCCTTGACGTACTCCTTTCCCTATTTGGAAGCAGTCTGGTGTTCCATGTCCAGTTTTACTGTTGCTTCCTGACCTGCATACGGATTTCTCAAGAGGCAGGTCCGGTGGTCTGGTATTCCCATCTGTTTCAGAATTTTCCACAGTTTATTGTGATCCACACAGTCAAAGCCTTTGGCATAGTCAATAAAGCAGAAATAGATGTTTTTCTGGAACTCTCTTGCTTTTTCAATGAATGGCTTCTAAATATATGAAAAGATATTCAGCCTCATTCTTAAGAAGGCAGATTAAAACCACTACCATCAGACTGGCAAAAATCCAAACATTTACAAACTTTAATTGTGAGGCTGTGGATAGGCAGACACTCTTTAATTTATTGATGGTAGGAGTACTATTCCTATAGGGTTAATTTGGCAAATGTCAATTTTCATAATCCCCACTTCTAAGAATGGTTCCTACAGATACCTTTGCATTCATGAGAAACACTGTGTATATAAGGCTGTTTACTGCAGCACTGTTTGTAAAGCAAAAGCTTAGAAATAACCTATATATGTCCATCAGTAGGGAAATGGTAAATCTTAGTACATCCATATAATTAAACACTGCATGGCTATAACAAAGAATGAGAAAGCTCTCCAAAATATTTTTTAAATGAAAACAAGGCTAGGTTCAGAATCATGTGCTTAGCATGGAGTCTTCTGTGTAAAAGAGTGGGAAAACCATATTCGTTAGTATTTGAGTAAAGAAATTCTGGAAGATTACACATGATACCTATAAAAGCGGTAACTGAGTCAGGTTGGGGACAGAGACGCGAGTGACTTTTCACTGTATACCTTAAAAAACATTTTTAAAAATTTTGAAACATGTGAATGCTTACCAGTTCAAAAACTTAAAACAATGTTGGCACACCTATTAAAATGGTTAACATTAAAAAGACTGACTGGACTTCCCTGATGGTACAGTGGATAAGAAGCTGCCTGCCAATGCAGGGGACATGGGTTCAATCCCTGGTCCCCACATGCCACAGAGCAGCTAAGCCCGTGTGCCACGCATACTGAAGCCTGCATGCTCTAGGTTCCTGGAGCCCCAACTACTGAAACCTGTGCCCCTACAGCCTGTGCGCCACAGCAAGAGAAGCCACTGCAATGAGAAGCCCGGGCACCGCAACCAAAAAGTAGCCTCCACTGTCCATACCTAGAGAAAGCCTTTGCACAGCAATGAAGATCCATCATAACCAAAAATAAAGTAACTTAATAATAATCATAAAAGACTGACTATTTTAAGTCTTGGAGAGTATGTGGAGCTACTAGAATTCTCACACACTGCTGATAAGAGTGTAAAATGGTACAACCACTTTGAAAACAGTATGGCAGGATTTTAAAAGTTATACTTACTGGGTGATCAGTCCTTTCACTCCTATTAACCCAAGAGAAACGAAAGAATGTGGGCATACAAAGGCTTGCCCATTACTATTTATTTGTAACAGCGAGAAACTGGAAACAACACAAATATCCATCAACAGGTCAGTGGATAAATACATTGTGGTATTAAGGAATGAACTGTGTGTCCATGCAACATCAGTTCAGTCAGTTCAGTTCAGTCACTCAGTCGTGTCCGACTCTTTGCAACCCCATGATCCACAGCACGCCAGGCCTCCCTGTCCATCACCAACTCCCGGAGTTTACCCAAACCCATGTCCATCAAGTCGATGAGACCACCCAACCATCTCATCCTCTGCCGTCCCCTTCTCCTCCAGCCCTCAATCTTTCCCAGCATTAGGGTCTTTTCCAATGAGTCAGCTCTTCGCATCAGGTGGCCAAAGTATTGGAGTTTCAGCTTCAACATCAGTCCTTCCAATGAACACCCAGGACTGGTCTCCTTTAGGATGGACTGGTTGGATCTCCTTGCAGTCCAAGGGACTCTCAAGAGTCTTCTCCAACACCACAGTTCAAAAGCATTAATTCTTCAGTGCTCAGCTTTCTTTATAGTCCAACTCTCACATCCATACTTGACTACTGGAAAAACCATATAAGCTCAATTATGTTGAAGGAAAGAAACCAGACAAGAGTGCACACTAAAGGGTGCCATTTATATAAAATTTTGGAGAATACAAACCATAGTGATAAAAAACAGATCAATGATTGCCAGTATAAAGGGAAAGGGAGGGACAGGAGAGAAGAGGTGGACTTTGGGAAGCTTTGAGGAGTGATGGATATGGTTTGATTGTGGTGATAGTCTTCTTGGGAGTGTCAAAATTTATCAGCTTGTACATCTTAAGCATATGCAGTTTATTGTATGTTGTGTGTGCGTGCTTAGTCGCTCACCTGTCCGAGTCTTTGTGACCCCATGGACTGCAGCCTGCCAGGCTCCTCTGCTCATGGGATTCTCCAGGTAAGAATACTGGAGTTGGTGGCCATTTCCTACTCCAAGGGATCTTCCCAACCCATGGATCGAACACAAGTCTCCTGCATTGGCAGGAAGATTTTTTTTAACCACTGAGCCACCTGGGAAGCCCTTATTGTGTCAATTATGCCTTAATAAAGATGTTTAAAAAATTTTTTTGGTGATACCCCCCTCTTTTTATTATTTTTTTGGCCACAGTGTGTGGCCTGTGGGATCTTAATGCCCTCACCAGGGATTGAACCCATGCCCCTGCACCTAACCACTGGACCACAGGGGAATTCCCAATAAAGGTGTTTAAAAAAAAAATGTTAATGTTGGGAGGATTTCTTTGGTGGTCCGGTAGTTAAGGATCTGCCTTCCAATGCAGAGGATGTGGGTTTGATCCTTTGTCAGGGAGCTAAGATCTCACAACTAAGCCTGTACACCACAACTAGAGAGAAGCCTGAGCATTGCAAGGAAAGGTCCTGTGAGCCGCAACTAACACTCAACACTGCCAAATAAATAAAAATTTTAAACTATTTATTTTTGGCTGTGCTGGGTCTTCTTTGCTGTCTGCGGGCTTTGTCTTGTTGCAGACAGTAGGGGCTACTCTCTAGCTGTGCCTAGTCTTCTTGTTGTGCTGTCTTCTCTTGTTGAATCACACAGGCTCTAGAGTGTGGGGTCAGTCGTTGTGGTGCAGGGGCCCAGTTGCCTTAGAGCTCGTGGAATCTTCCTGGAGCAGGGATGGAACCCATGCCCTCTGCTTTCGCAAGCCGAATCTTAACCACTGGACCACCAGGGAAGTCCAATAAGTGTTTTTAAAAAATAAATTTTAAAATTGTTGGGATGAAGAAGAGAGAATAGCCAAGAATGATGGCTAATGAACTCTTTTTGTGTGTTTGGGCAAGAGAGATGCTGAGAGGGAAATTATAGAATTCAGTAAGCACTACAGTAGAGATGGATAAACTGCCCTCCGAGGGTTCAGAGATTGACGCACCTCTTCTGAAGGTTCTCCTGTGTGCATGTTAAGTCACTTCAGTTGTGTCTGGCTCTTTGCGAACCTATGGCTTGTAGGCCACCAGGGACCTCTGTCCACAGGATTCTCCAGGCAAGATTACTGGAGTGGGTTGCTGTGCCCTCCTTCAGGGGATCTTCCCCACCCAGGGATCGAACCGGAGTCTCTTTTGGCTCCCACCTTGCAGGTGGGTTTACCACTGAGCCACCAGGGAAGCCCCAAAGGTTCTCCTAGTCCCAGTAAATTAGGCTGACTAGAGCTTTTTTGCGCTATGCTGGGACTTCATTGCTTTTGCTCAGGCTTTCTCTAGTTGCAGCAAGCAGGGGCTGCTCTTCCTTGTGATGCATGGGTTTCTCATCGCAGAAGCTTCTCTTGCTGTGGAGCACAGGCTCCAGGCATGCAGGCTTCAGCAGCTGCGGCACATGGGCTCTAGAATGTGGGCTCAGTAGCTGTGGTGCAAAGGCCTAGCTGCCCCAAAACATGTGGAATCTTCCTGGACCAGAGATCGAACCAGTTTCCCCTGCACCTTCAGGCGGATTCTTATCCTCTGTGCCACCGGGAAGTCCCTGATTAGAGCTTTTTAATGTACCTTTATTGAACATCTACTCTCTGTTGGACTCTTCACTTCTATTAACAGAAAACAAAAACACCTCCTATTTCCCAGCCCAGAGAGGGAGGGTGGAGGTTTGTGGAAGAATCCAGTCAGGCTCTGAAGCAACCTTTTCAAAGCTTTGGCTGGTCTTTGTGTAACTAACTAAGAGAACAAAGATTACAAGATATATGACTCAGAAATGGATCCTCTTTTTCTTATTGCTGGCAAGCCTTTGCAGGAGAGGCAATAACACTGCTCTGCGTAATAATGTCAAGGCTTAACTCCACTGTAGCTGGGGAGCCTAGTAAATCCTGGGACAGCTTCTTTTCTTTGGGGGTTCTGAGCAATTTTTATCCCTGTGAAATCCCAAACCACTTGTATCAGAAGCACTTAGTGTTTATTAAAAATACAGCGTAGTACAGTGATTCTGCCACATGACACTTACTGGTTTGAGGGTTAAGCTTTCATTTTATTCTTCAAGGTGTGTGTCTGTTGTGTGTGTGTGCTCCAAAAGTATTTTCCAAAGGGCACTCAGGAAAATAGAGCCTCATCTCCATCTCCATCTGCCCGAGAGACTAGAAGGGGTCTGGACTTGGGGTGCCAACCTTCCTTGGACAAATTTTCTGGGTGGATTGTGTGCTCGAGCTCATAGCGCCCACTCCATCCCTCACCCTCATTTAGGGAAATGTACTTCTGAATAGGGGCTCCCAGGTGGTGCTAGTGGTAAAGAATCCACCTGTAACGCAGGAGACACAGGTTCGATCCCTGGGTTGGGAAGATCCTCTGGAGGAGGAAATGGCAACCCACTCCAGTATTCTTGTTTAGGAAATCCCATGAACAGAGGAGCCCGACAGGCTACTGTCCATGGGGTTGAACAGAGTTGGACACCACTAAGCGACTGCGCATGCACACACTTCTGAGTAAAAGTGAGTAAGCAGAGGGAGGAAGGGCTTGGGCCCTCCCAGAAAGGAGTGGAAGTGTGAAGGAGGAGTTCCTAGGGAAGAAAACTGACCTGAGGACAGGGAGTCAGATTAGGGTTTGAGATCCAGGCATGCAAAATCTGACCCGCTCATAAAAACTGAACTTCGTATCTGGTTTTCATTTGAATTACACAGAAAGTTAAAATAAAAAATTTAATGCTTTCTCTTATTCATTAGAATTCTCTTTAGTTTTTTTTCCCAACTCTTCAATAAAGAACAACCTTGAGGGACTTCCCTGGTGATCCAGTGGCTAAGACTCTGCACTCCCAATGCAGGGGGCCCAGGTTCGATCCCTGGTCAGGGAACTAGATCCCACATCCCCTAACTAAAGATCCCTCGTGCCACAACTAAGATCTGACACAGCCAAATAAATAATTTTCTTTAAAAAAAGAGCAACCATATTCAGTCATGCTGGGGAGAACTCACAGCTGTGCCCCACTGTGACTATAGCTGCATTTCATCCAGAGGAACCACACCAGGCAACTAGCAGCCAGGTGAGTGACACAGGACAGATGGAAACAGAGGACCAAGCGGAAGACTTGGGGGCACAGGCAAGCGACAAGCCTTGCCTTCCATTCCATTTCCCCAAATAAATATACAGTTCCCACGGGGTATTTTGTTCTAGCATCCACCCCCACTTCACAGATACCAAAATCCAAGACTGCTCAGATCCCTTATATAAAATGGTATTTGCCTAAAACCTCTGAACATTCTCCTGTATAACTTGAAATCATCTCTAGATTACTTATAATACCTCAGTTCTGTCACTCAGTTGTGTCTGACTCTTTGTGACCCTATAGACTGTAGCCCACCAGGCTCCTCCATCCATGGATTTTCCAGGCAAGAATACTGGAGTTGGTTGCCATTTCTTTCTCCATACAATGTAAATGCTATGTAAATTGCATAGTTTTAAATACTATGTAGTTGTAGATACTATGTACAAAGTTTGATTTGCAGCAAATTCACCTTTTGGTTTTGGGGACTTTCTGGAATTTATTTTCCAGATATTTTCAATCCTTGGTGGATTGAATCCTCTGGTGCAATACCCGTGGATAGTGGATGGCCAGCTGTGCTAGAGAGAGGGAGCCTTTAAAACAGAGGAAAGTGCTGACACTTGGGTTTAATATACATCATCTCATTTAATTCTTAAAAAACTCTACAAACCCCATTTTACAAATGAGAAACTACAGCTTAAAGAGGCTATCTTGCCCCAGTGAAACAGCTAGTCAGTGACCATGATCAGATCTGAACCCATATCTGTAGATCTGGCTGAATTATAATATCTCCTCCTGGATTCTGTGGCAGAGGAGTTTGGCAATCATGGCAGTTAATGGCCTGTCCATTTGTTATTCTTTATTCTATAGGACTTTGGGTTATTTGATGCTTTCAAGCCTGTATTGCTTCTGAATTTCACAGAAATAATAAAGATACTAAAAAGAGAAAATAATAAAATCAGTGGTTCTTGGAAAACAATGTGAAATGCCTCTGGGAGTGGTAGATTTCATTATTCCAGAGGATTTAGGAAGACAGAGTATAAAGAACATGGAATATGGAAGAAAACGTAGATCCCAGTCCTGCTCTGCTCACCAGCTGTTTGGCTTTAGACAAATCACTTAACCTCTCTGAGCCTGAGTTGTCTCATCTTGAAATTATTCCTACCTCACAGACATGGTATGAAGGTCAAATAATAACATAAATGGTAACACTTCTTGGGCTGCAGAATGCAATCTGTATGTATGAAGTCTAAAAAAAAATCTATCAGATTTGCTAAAGCTGCTCCTTTGTTGCAAGAAAGGGGACTCCTTTTGGACACTTCCTGGACACAATTTCTGTGGAAGCAGGAGTCAGAGGCCTTTAGCCAAGTTAAATGAATGATAGTTGATTCTGCCAACTTATTTCCTACTCCAAGTTTTCTTTTCCTCTTATCTACACATCTGCATGTCAGGAATAAAATTTTTCCCCTATGATATGATTTT
The DNA here is from genome assembly GCF_014754425.2 of Oryx dammah. Lineage (NCBI taxonomy): Eukaryota > Metazoa > Chordata > Mammalia > Artiodactyla > Bovidae > Oryx > Oryx dammah. The sequence goes on along the minus strand of NW_024070213.1, from coordinate 88,686,603 downwards.
TTTGATGGAAACTTCCAGACTCAAATGGGAGAAAGAAGGGGGGAACAAAAGCCCACGTTTCTTCAGCATTTCAATCAACAACCTCATTTTCTTCCTAACAGTCGAAGTGAACTTCTTATGAATAATGGATGATAACCTGATGAATATGCACACAGCCTATTATGCCTGTGAGGTTTGGTGAATAATTTATGAGCTAAAATGTTCCTCACCTTGTTACTGTACAAAAATTATGGGGAAAAAAATCCATATTTACCCTTTGAGCTGGTAAGGTGATCTGTCAGAGTGACAGCAGCCCAGCAATAATTTTACATCATTGCTAAAATTAAAGTAAATAGATAAAATATATGCATTTCAGGGTGGGAAGTCTATAAAAAATGGAGCATGCCCAACCACACTCCTTGCCAAGCAAGTATTCCAGAACTCTGACTTCTCACCTTTAAATAGCCCCGCATTATTACCAGCACTTAGGGATCTTCTCTTTTTCCCCTCACAAGGACTTCAATATAACCAGTCAAGGTGAACAATAGCTTCCTTGTTCTATGAAAGCTGGCCAACTATAAGCCATGGTGTAAAATTTAAGACATCAGAGATTTTTTAAAAAGAAAGTCCTAAAAGCTTTCAGAGAGCAAGCAGGTAAACACAGTGGGGGGTGGAAACCTGGCCCAGAAGCACTTGAAAAATGTATTAGCATTGCTGTCTTCCCTCACAGCTGAAAGATTTTTTCCCCTGCTGACCAGCCTGACTCCCTGCTGTATCATCCTTCAACTCACTCCCACCTGCCCAAGCCTCCTTCTCTTAGCAACAGCAAAGATGCCTTTAACCTGGTGATTGGCAGGAGGAGGGCAAGATTAACTTGGCAGTTAAGGAAGGTGTCTGGGAAAATATATGTGGATCCTGGGGAAATTTGGTTGCTCCAGGGCAACTTTTGAAGATCTGAAACTGAGTCAGTCCTCAAATCAGGAAAAACAGGATTCTAGGGATTATCTACTTAGATCCCAAGAGCTTTCTAGGAATAGAGTGCAGGGCCAAGGAAGGCCCTTACTGTCAACAGAGCATCCCTGATGCTTGGAGGAGACTCAGGTAAAAGAGGAAACACAAAGCCCTGTCCTACATCTGTTGGGTAAACCAATATATTCTCAGGAAACAGAAAGAAAGGGCTATTTACTACAAATTATGAGGGTTTTGGAACAATGATATAATTAAAATAATAATATTAATTTGAACAATTCAGTATTATTCAAGAAGGCTACTTAGAGGGGGTAAATCCTGAGGAGAGTTTGCAAGGAAAGAACAGCTCCAGCTGAATGGGAAGATTAGAGGTACATATTGGAGAAGGCAATGGCACCCCACTCCAGTACTCTTGCCTGGAAAATCCCATGGATGGAGGAGCCTGGAAGGCTGAAGTCCATGGGGTCGCTAGGAGTCAGACACGACTAAGCGACTTCACTTTCACTTTTCACTTTCATGCATTGGAGAAGGAAATGGCAACCCACTCCAGTGTTCTTGCCTGGAGAATCCCAGGGACGGGGGAGCCTGGTGGGCTGCCATCTCTGGGGTCGCACAGAGTCGGACACGACTGAAGCAACTTAGCAGCAGCAGCAGCAGCAGAGGTACATATGGCCAGGCTTTCCTGATTTGGGCCCTGCCTATCTTTCCAAGTTTATTTTGTGAAGTTCTTCCCATCATTTGCTGTGCTCATTTCTTGAACACCAGGTGCTTTCCTGTCTTATCACCTCTGCTGTTCCTTTGGTCTCCTGTCTATTTCACTTTTTAAAAATATATATATATATTTATTTATTTATTTGACTGCACCGAGTCTAAGTTGCAGCATGTAGAATCTTTAGTTGTGGCATGTAGGACCTAGTTCCCTGACCAGGAATTGAACTCAGGGCCCCTGCAATGGGAGTGCAGTCTTAGCCACTGGAAAATCAGGAAAGTCCCTATTCCATCTTTTAAACTTCGCCTTATATGTGACTTCCTTAGGGAGGCCTTCCCTGCCCCCCAGTGTGATTCTTTCTCATATCACCTTCTAGTTTCCTTCACTGTCACATGTAATGATATATCTGTGTGCTTATTTTTTTTGTTTAACATGTGTTTCCCCAGAAGACCATAAATTTCAAGAAAGCTGTTTTGTTTTCCACTGGACACTTAGCATCCAATCTAGTAGACAATAATATTTTTTGAATAAATGTAGGCTCAGAGGCACAGGAAGTGGGAGCAAAGGAGGAAAAAAAAATGTACTGGGCTGAGGATACTATTGATGAGTTTTCTTTGGCGCAGCATGTCACTGGTGACAGCTTCTCCCTACTTACTCATGGAAATATTTGTATTGTTGGCTTTTTCTCTGACTATAAAATGTATACTTATTCCAAAAACCATATATTGCAATATTTTTAAAAAAGACTATTTCAAGCATCAGTGAGGATGAAACAACTAGAACTCTCATACATTACTAGTAAGGATATAAATTGGTTCAGACATTTTGGGAAAGTATTTAGCTGTGTCTGTGTTGAAAGTGTTAGTGGCTCAGTTGTATCTATTCTTTGTGACCCCATGTACTGTAGCCTGCCAGACCCCTCTGTCCATGGAATTTCTCAAGGCAAGAATACTGGAATGGATAGTCATTTCCTTCTCCAGGGGATCTTCCCATCCCAGGGATCAAACCTAGGTCTCCTGCATTGCTGGCAGACTCCTTAATGTCTGAGCCACCAGGGGAGCAGTATCTATGGGGTTAGCCAAAAAGTTCATTCGAGTTTCTGTAAGATGTTATGGAAAATCCAAACCCAATAAAAAGTTGAACATATACCCCAAACTTAGCAATTCCACTTCTCAATATTCACCTAGGAAAAATAAGTGCATGTATTCATAAAGAGACTTATACAAGCATGTTTAGAGCAGCTTTTATGCATAAAAGACAAAAAGAGAAATTACTCAAATGCCCATCAATAGTAGAATGGATAAACTGTGGTATACTTATACAATGGAATGTATACAGCAGTATAAAAGAACAAGTAATACTGTTAAACACAACAACATGGGTGACTCTCAAAAACATGTGTTGAGTAACAGAAACCAGACACAAAAGAATACACACACATACTGTCTGACTCCATTTAGATGAAGTTCAAGAACCAATAAAATTAATCTATAGTGATAATTGGAAGTTTACCTATCAAGGAACACAGAGGAGTCTTCTCAGTTGTTGGAAATGCTCTATATCATATTGTGGGTGGTGATTTTATAAATAAAATGTAATTATTATAATTATGCCCAGGGGTTCCCTCATTGCAGGCAGATTCATTACCATTTGAGCTACCAGGGAAGCCCCAATTGTTATAAAAAATATTATATGTAAATAACATATAATCTGTTTTATATGTAAATAATATGTGTAAATAATGTAATGTGTAGATAAAAATAAATATTTTATGTATATATAAATAATTCATCAATATGTTCATTTAAGGTTGGTGTACTTTACTGTGTGCATGTTATAACCGATAAATAAAAAATTTAGACCAACAAAAAAGTAATATATGTTCAGCATCAAAAATTTAGGCAGAAGAGTATACAATATAAATTTAAGGCTTCCTTTTTCCAAAGAAAACCACAATTACCATTCTCATGTATATCTCCCTGAACCCCTTTGATCACATCCGTTTCTTTCTTCATACTGTCCCTGATATCATGCATTTGATTTATCTGTGTGTAGCACCAAACCATGTCACATAGTTTTTGTCTTCATCTGACTACATTCAATAGCAATACTGAGCCTCTTCTTCACATAAACAGCAGTAGGAAAGACAAAAATGAGTTGTCACCATCTGTGCTCTCAAGAAATTTACAGCCTAAGAGGAGGGACCATAGGGACAAAAGATCAAACAAAACCTCCAAGAACTGTAATACTGTCATGTATCAGTTTTACAAGGCCAGTTAAAACTACAATTGTATATCAGTTAGAATTTTTCAAGGTTCTTTCACATACAAGCTCACACAGTTAAACTTCTTTACCACGTGAAGTAATGATAATAGAAAAGTGAGTAATGAAGTTAAGTCACCTGCCTGAACTGTTAGTGGAAGGGTAGGGGCTACACCCTAAATATCCTAACTTGGAATCCATGGGTTACTCATAGATCTGCCAAGGGCAGGTAAGGTTCTGGAAGAGCGTGCAGAGATAACCTACCACCTGGTGCTGCTCCCCTCTCCTCCTTTCCCCTGCCTTTCAGTGTCCTTCCATGGAGGGGTGAACAGTCTCCGGTGGGCTGAGGGCTCCACTTCCATTCTCCTCACATTACCTCTAACTCGTCGATGCTTACCTCATCAAAAGATAAGCCACCAAATCTGGGGGTCGGGGTCGGGGGGAGCGGGCAGTAGACGGCGGGCCAGAGGGCAAGCAGCCCAGGCTGACGTCAGGCTGTGTCTAGGTCTCAAAACTGGGACCCATAGTCGCTGGATTTACAGAGCCTCCCTCCCCAGTTCTTCCCTCATTCTCTCTCTTCCCCTTTGTTCTTCCAACTCCTTCCTTTTTTATTTGCCAACGACGTCTCGTCCGTTTTCCCTCAGCCTCAAACTGTGCCTCTTTCTATCCCTTCCCCTTTCCCCACCTTCAGGAGCCTCTTAAACCAAACCCTTCCAGACATCATCACCACCACCAAAGCAGAACGTTGGGGTTTTTTTCTCTTTTTTTTGCTCTATGCCACAGAACTTTGTCTATTTTTTACATTTCCTCATCTACTTGGTCAAGAAAGCAGGCAAGCTAGTCTCTAGACAGCTGCTATATGGGGGCTTTCGGGTCCAGGCCCCCACGCCTCCCACCTCCCCACCCCGCTCCCCCCGGGTGAGATGGAGCTCGGCCACAGTTGCTCCGGAGGTTGGTTGGGCGGTGGTTTTGGTCTGGCTGAGTGCCCTCCCGTTCCTCACAGTGGGGCCCGGCCTGGGACTTGGGAATGGACACGAACTTGACTTTCAACGTTGAGCAGGGCAACTGACCAAGCTAGAGAGGACAGGGCGGCCGCTGGGAGTTACCGCCGCCACCCTAGGCTGACGGGAATGTGGCACAGGGTCCCCAGTTTGGACTTCTGTGCTCCCCACTCTCGCACCTTCCAAAATGAAACGACCTCAGGATGCTCCTCGGAGCGGGGCTGCGTGACCCGCCCCATCGACTTTCCACTCCAGTCCGGGGAGCTAGCCTGTGGGGCCTCTGGGAGCGGGGGTGGCAAGGGGCTGGGATGCCCCCACCATCGCTCGGGCTCGGTTCCCCAGATCCCCTCCCTTCCCTGCCGGCCCGCCCAGCCCGCCGCCCCCGGCGGCTGGCGCGCGCGGTGCAGCATGCGGCAAAGCTCTTTGCATAAATTATGCTCGTGACGCAGCAGCTAAAAAAATCCAAGTAGCAGAAGGAGGGAAAAAAAAACGGGGGGGGGGGAGGGAAAAGGGGGGGCCGTGGAAGGGGGGAAAGGAAGAAAATATATATATATACCTGACCGCCCCCCCACCCACCCTGCTTCCCCTTCTCGCTTCCCAGCCGTCCCCCCTCCGCCCAGCGCAGCCCGCCGAGTCCCTTTCGGCTCTGGCCAGCCCGGGCTGGGGGCCCGGGGGCGGCGGCGGGTCCCGACCGGCTCCCGGGCCGAGCCGAGCCCAGCCAAGCCGCACTGGCTTCTTTGTCTGCGGGTGGCGGCTGCCCCGGCCCCCGGGCCCCGGCCCCCGGCCCCCTGGCCCGAGCTGTGAGATGAATCTCTAATCGGTGGCCGCCGGGCACCCGGGGCGAAGGCAGCTCGGGCTCGGGCTCCGGTAAGTAGCGGGGTCCGGGGCGGGGAGGGGTTTGCACAGAGGGGGAGGGGGCCGGGCAGGGGAGGTTTCGGGTTTGGTTAATATGCAATGCCCGTAATTAGCATAATTTATATATTTATGATAAAGAGAAAAAAAATGCCGCGGGGCCGGGGCGCCGGGATGTTGGGCCAGGGCGGCGAGGAGCTCCGGGAGCTGAATGGCGTGTGGTCGCTCGCCGGAGGCCGGAGACCCCGGGGGCCGCGCCCTAGCCTTCCTGCCGGCCCACGGGGACCGAGGGGAGGAGGGGGCGGCCGCCAGGTGGACCCCGTGGGGAGCTTGGACCTGGCCCCTCCCCATTTCTGCTCCGGGAGCCCAGGTTGGGTACGGACCACGGGGACGTTCTTTACCCAGCCCCCGTGGCGACCGCGAAAGGACTGTCGTCCCACTGGAGAACCCGGACGCCTGGGTTCCCAGCAGTCAAGGTCAAATGAGGCGGCCAGAGCCACCTGTCACAGTTCTCTCCAACCACCATACACCGGGAGGACCGGTGGGACTCGGGGTTAGGAACTGGTGCTGCTGGAAGGGTGGGAGAGTGGTGGGAGGGTCACCGTCTAGCCGGGCACAAGCACTTCATAAATATTTAATAACGATATTATTATTAATAAATAGTCATCATAATGGACCCGCTGTGTGCTCCCTGGGCATCCTCACCTGGCAAGGCCAAGGAGCCGCAGGACGCCTTGCAACCTCCACTTTCTCACGTTGAGGTCCCTTACTCATTTGTCATTGGAAGCCCCAAATCTTCGCAAGCCTCCGCAGCCGGCTGTGGCGGAAAATGAAACGCGGTTGTGAAGCCTGCCTGGGCTAGTGGAAAGAAGCTCTTTGCGGAGAGCTGTGATCTGCTCTTTCAAATTCCTTGATCCCAAAGTGGAAGGCTGGTCTTCAATTGTTCATGAACATACTTCCCACCTCCCTTTTCTTGGTAATCCAAGGCAGCCACTGTTGACCAGCAGGGCCTTCTGAGGAATAATTCCATGTATTTTGTTTTGATTGAAGTCTAGCTTCTCAGGGTGTTATTTCTGTGATCTGGTATTTCTTTGCATATCTGCTGTAGACCTTCATTTATTTGTTCATTAGGGCGACAAAAATATCCACTCTGTGCCAACTCTGAACAATACAGACAGAATTTGCCCTGTCTTGGAGTTTTAATTTCAGTTTGATGGGGGGGATGGGGATGGGGACAGGCAGATCATAAACATGAAAAAAACAAGATTATAGAGTGATTGTGTGTGTGTGTGTGAGAGAGAGAGAGAGAGAGGAGGAGATGGGTTATTCTCTTCTTGGAAGTACTACCTAGCAATTAAGAGATGACTCAGAAGAAATTTGCTTTTCTAAGGAGTCTTTGCATTATGAAGGAACATGGGACAAGATCATATCCCCCCTCCCCAAGATTTGCTCACTGTAAAGTAGTAGTAATCTTACACATTTTTATAACACTTTACAATTAAGAACAGTGCTTTACTTCAACTTAAAGCAATTACATAGTGTTTGCTGTGTGCCAGGCCCTGTTCCAAAAGCTTTACATAAATGTTAATAATTTAACAGTAGCCCATGAGGTGGGCACTGGAATTTAGCCCCATTTCACAGATAAGGAAACAGGCTGTGAGGTGTTACCTTAAACAGAAGTGATACTCAATCTGAGTCTTCTGCCTTTAAACGCCAAGCTCTTTCTGTGTCAAAATGAGGGTCAGTGAGGCCACAGAGAGAATGGGACTCGGGAGAAACTGGCCAAATGAAGGAAGACTTGGGAATGAGGAGCTGAACTGGCACATTAGGAAAGGGGGAGTGTGACCGGGTTTCTTAAGAACTTAATACTACTTCTTTGAAATCATTTTTAAGTAGCCCTAGTATTGAAAATGAGGGCACGAAATTTGAAATAGGCTGTGTATTTTGAGGAAAAGGTAGGAAATATGAGGAGACTAAAGGGTATGATATGATATCATAATTTATGTTTTCAGCTCATTTTCATTAACCTCTGTTGTGTATCAGGAATTTTATGAGGCTCTGGGATATGATGGTAAGTGGATATGCTTTCTGGGTCCTTAAAGTCTAGTAGGGGAACATACTTCTTATTATTTTTCACATTTATCCCCTCTATTCACCCTGCCTAGGATGAATCAAGTTTGAGCACAAGGGGATGGGAGGGTGGTGCAGGAGGAGAAAGCAAATCTAAATGTGTCTTTATAAAACAAGGCTTTACTGTTTGACTATATTTGTCTAAAATTTACAAATGGTTGGTTGGAAAGAAGTAAGTTTGTTCACTACTGTCCTGTCTTTTGCCCTTTCCTCTCCTTCTGGCCCAGTGTGTGGCTAGCTAGTCTACCAATAGCTTGGCACGTCATTTATCTCTGTCCATGAATTGGGGTTGGGGGAAGTAAATTGATTACTGTTAGTTGCTCAGTCATGTCCAACTCTTTGTGACCCCATGCACTGTAGCCCACGAGGCTCCTCTGTCCATAGGATTTCGCAAGCAAGAATAATGGAGTGGGTTGCCATTCCCTTCTCCAGGGGATCTTCCCAACCCAGGAATCAAATCTGGGTCTCCTACATTGCAGGCAGATTCTTTACCATCTGAGCCACCAGGGAAGCCCCAAAGTGAAAGTGTTAGTTGCTCAGTCATGTCTGACTCTTTGTAACCCCGTGGACTGCAGCCCTCCAGGCTTCTCTGTCCATGGAGTTCTGCAGGCAAGAATATTGGAGTGGGTAGCCATTCCCTTCTCCAGGGGACCTTCCTGACCCAGTGATCAAATCCTACATTGCAGTCAGATTCTTTACCATCTAAGCCACCAGGGAAGCCTGTTTTTATTTCTTGGCCATACCACAAGGCATGTGGGATCTTAGTTCCCTGAACAGGAATTGAACCCACACTCCCTGTGTTGGAAGCTCGGAGTCTTAACCACTGAAACAACCTGGAGCAGAATTGAGAGCTTCCGCTTTCCAGTGTGTCCTGATCCTTGGGGGCCAGAGCAGCCCCCACCAGCCTTCCTCCCATTTCCTGAATGAAGGCTTAGTGTGGTGTCAGAAAAGAAATCTGGGGCAGGTGATGTGACCTTGAAGTTTGAAGGTCATGGACTGTGCCCTTGGGCAAATCACCTGACCTCTCTCCACCTCCATTTTCCTATAGATAAAGATGGGGATCATCGTAAGAATACAATGTTAAGCATTTTACTTGCCTGATCTCATGAAAAAGTGAAAGAGTTAGTCTCTGAATCGTGTCCTACTCTTTGCTACCCCATGGACTGCAGGCCACCAGGCTCCTCTGTCCATAGAATTCTCCAGGCAAGAATACTGGAGTGGGTTGCCATGCCCTTCTCCAGGGGATCTTCCTGATCCAGGGACTGAACCTGGATCTCCCACATTGCTGGCTGATTCTTCACTGTCTGAGCCACCAGGGAAGCCCTAATCTCCTATCACCATTATAACAACCCCATAAAGCTTGCCCACTTAATCAGCATTTTAAAGATAAGGAATTTAAACTTCAAAGAGATTCAGTCATTTGCCCAAGATGGCACAGCTATTTCATGACCAAGCTGGGATTTAATCTAGGTTTTTCTCCTAAGCCTATTCCATTATCTCTCTTTGATCATCAATTTACTCTTCAATAAAAATGGGGATTGTAATAGCTCATTGTTATTTGTGCTTTATACAGTAATTCTAAGATAAGCTCTCTTATTATCTATCCCTGAAAAAAATGGAAGTAATCTGCCCACTTGTCGCACAGGTGGTCAATACTATGTGTTTACTCTGTGGCCTCATGGGGCTGGTGTCAAAATTGAATAATAGTTAACAGTTCATATTTATTGAACCCTTACACAATTTGCTACAATGCCTAGTTATTCCTGTTTCAAATATGGTAACTGAGGCATAAAGACCTCAGTTACCAAACCTAGGTTCCTAACTGCTGTACTAAATTTAAATGAGAATATTTGTAAGGCCTTCCTTGGTGGCTGAGATGGTAAAGAATCTGCCTGCAGTGTAGGAGACCCAGATTCAATTTCCGTGTCAGGAAGATCCCCTGGAGAAGGGAATGGCTACCCATTCCAGTGTTCTTGCCTGCAGAATATGTAAATTTTTAAAACAGCTACCATCTTCTGAGCACTTACTATGTTCCAGTCGTTGGTCTAAACTTTTTATGGGCATCAATTTATTCAGTCTTCATAATAAGCCCTATGAAGTAGGGGTTATTAGTCTCATTTTTACAGATGAGGAAACTGAGGCAGAGAGGTTAAATAATCTGCCCAAAGTCCCGCAGCTAGGGAATATCAAAGCTGAGATTGTGAACCCTAAAGTCTGTCTCCAAAGAGTGCTCAGTGTAGTACTATGCATAAAGGGGCTGGGTCCCGATAAGCTATTTTTTAAATTTATTTTTAAATTGAAGTATAGTTTATTTATAATGTTGTATTAATTTCTGCTGTACAGCAAAGTGACTCAGTTATATACACACATACTTTTTTTTTTAATCTTCTGTTCCATTATCATTTATCCCAGGACCAACAATCTATTAATAATGATTAACAGTTTTTTATTAATCATTACTAGTATTTATTAATCATTAATAATGATTACTTTTCAGCAGATGGGAAGGGAAATCTATGTCCTGGGGCCAGAAATGGAGAAGGGTGGGAGAACATACCGAAAATCCATCAAGCAAATGAAAACTTGAAAGCTGTAGCAACCCACCTGAAGATTGATGGTTTAAGAACAGAGCAGATGATGCTTGCATGCAAGAGGGGATGTCATCTTGTGTTCCTTTGCATCAGGTACAACTACATGGACCGTGATGGAAGTCATAAGAAGTGGAGGGATTCTGGGTGCACTGGAAGGGAGAGCCAACAGGTTTTGAAGAAATCAATATAGATGGAAATATAAGAGCAAAGGCAAGCATGACAGCAAGGTTTTCAATCTGAGCATCTATGGAAGGATGAAGCTGCCATTTGCTGAGATGGGGACGGCTGCAGGCAGGTGGGGCTGGTTTGGGGTGCAAATCAGGAGTTTGATTTCGAATATGTTAAGTATAAGATTTTGTAAGCAATCAGTAGGTAGTTGGATTATATGAGTCTGAAGTTCCCAGGTGAGGGCTCAACTGGTGGCTGACAGGCTGGGTGAGACCACTTCAGGAAACCATTCTTGTCTGGATGATCTGGCTCAATTCCAACTACCAGTCTGTACTAATCTCCTGCTTCCTGCTTCCTGTCCTTGTGACCTTTTTAGATGGCAGCCCTGCAGGAGGTAAGTTGGTGCACAATTTAAATATAGAAGTGATGTAGAGCTGGAGATGCTGATGTCAACAAACAATCTCATGTGAGAGGATTATGTCAAAAATTTGAAAGGTAATTTCCCATAACAAATGTGACTTTCAATTAAATACCTGTTAAACTCATTCCATTCATTCCTTTAATCCATGCAGAATACTCTCCACCCCTCAAAATGACTATAGTGAGAGGTACTTTACCTCTTGGAAACCTCAACCACATTAAGTATATATAAAGTGATTAAAATCACAGAGATGAGTCTGCATTAAAAGTCTGAATCTCATACAACAAATTCCATTTTCCTCTACATGTCACAAGATGCTTCATGTACTATCAAATTTTATGTCTGAAACACATGCCACCCTGGAACAAGGGGCAAAGGACCATATTTAAAAGTGCATTAGATATACCTTCAGTGTATCTTCTGCCACCCTCTATTCATCCACCATGACACTTAAACATACTATATTGTCGTTATCTTTTTATTTCCTCAATGCCCATATTAGACTGTTGACTCCTTAACAAAGCTGGGGAACATGCTTTTTCCCCACTGTATCCCAATGCCCAGCACATAGTGGCCACTGAAGTATTTGTTGAATAAACAAAGGACAAAGCATTTCAGGATTTTTCTTACAGGATCTCAGGCTATTCTAGGGGGTTCTGATTTGTTTTAGACTTCATTGCTCCTCCTGGGTGTCTTGGAAGATTACCTTAAGCCCAAACCAGTTCCCAAAAGAGAATGATAAATAAAACCAGGTCCTCTAACTCAGTTTTTCTGCGACTGAGAGTCCTGGATGGTCCTGGACCTCTGGATTTTTGGGTTGGAGACAAATGCCTCAGGACCTGCTGTTTATCTTCCCTCCGAGGCTGCCTGTGTTTTTAGATGCTAGCATAGGAAAGCCAGGGACAAGTGAGCCATCTGTTAGCCTTGTCAGGTTTGATTCAGGTATTTTTCAGACTCAACTCACTGAAGAAAGAAGGAAAAGGGGCATGCTGTGGCTGGGCACTGGCTCCTGTCCCAGCTTTAACCAAAGCAGCTCTGCTGTGATCTATGATTGCACCGGGGTTCTACTTCTGGGGTAGTCATAGGAGCCCCTTCTCTCAAAACTGACAGGTGATCGTCTCTCTTCATTGCTCTCAGGCTGTGGACACTGCATGATATCATGAGCTCAAAGGAGGCAGGCCATCCAGATGTGCTATTTACTACAGTCACTGGAGTGAAACCCCTAAAACCCCTGGGGTCAGCCAGCAGTTGCACTCCTAGGTATATACCCCCAAATTGAAAACAGGTGTTCCAACAAAAATTCATATACAAAGATTCATAGATGCACAATTCGCAGTAGCAGAAAGGTAGAAACAACCAAAATATCCATCAGCGGATGATTGAATAAACAAAATATGGCATATCCATACCGTGGGATTTTTTTTTTTGACATATGAGTTTAATTATGTGCTAGACTATCCAGATGGAAATATGTGATAAGTGGATGGAAATAAGAGTCATAAAATAAGAGAGGCCGGCATTTTTAGACCCATTTAAGTTTAGACATTTATAAGGTTGGACTGTTTTTTAACATTGACAGTAAAACTTTTTTTTTCTACCACAATAAACAGAACAATGTATTAAAACTGACTTCGAAAATTGTCCAAATTATTTTTTAATCGCTATTAAAATTTTTCACATATTTATTTAAATGTTTTCTTTAGCAGATTTCTCCAAAATACTGAAACCTTATTTTAGAACTTGGTTTATATTTGGATAATAACAAGCTTCATAAATTGGTGTTCATCAGGATACCTTTCTCTAAGCTCTAGTGGCTTATACCTTCTCTTTAAAATGTGCAAGTATCTTTTTTATTATGTTGTCATTCTCAGAGATTCTCTGGAGAAAGAATTATGAATGAAACTCTTATGAATTCATCTTCATTTCTGTTACACTGGAGCAATTTATCATCTTACCCACAGTGATCTCTCTACTGGGTGAGGTTCAGTTTCTTGTCCTTTGGGGACTTAGTTGATTGCCCCTCACAGAGCAACATCTAGCTACAATGTCTTTGTTTCCTTATTAACAATTGTAACTGGGACAGGTCGTTCTTTGAGTGTTACATTTTGACTAGTTTTACCCTCTGAAGTTCTCTGGAATTTCCTTCACCCATTTGGCGGATTTGGCTTTTTCTTCATTTAATCCTTGTTTGGAAATGTTCTCATTCACAAAATCGTTTTGGAGGACGGTGCATAACCCAGTATCCAGTGATTTCAATTCAAACGCATCATTTTTTGTTTGCTTTTGGTTGCGCCGTGTGGCATGTGGGATCTTAGTTCCTTGACCAGGGATCCAACCTGCACCTGTCTCCCCCTGCCACCCCAGGCTGGAAGTGCAGAGTCTTAATCACTGGATCACCAGGGAAGTCCTGCATCAATATTCTTTAAAGTATTTTTCAAATATAAACTTTCTTCTAACTCACTGTGTGTTTAAATTTTTCTTGAAATTCCAAGCAGTTTTTCTTTTGCTAAAGATCCTGTCTTCTCTGAAAAGATCTGATAGTTTTTTTCATTCTGGACTTTGAGATGCTTCACCACTCCATTTATTTATGAGAATCAAATGAAGATCTTGTTTTCCTTAATTGCTCTTTAAGTGTTGCACTCATAAGTTGTGTTCTTGAACTATTCGTATGGGGAGGTGGTGGATTGGCATAGACCTGCAGAGTGCTGGGTGAAGTCACAGCTGAGTCTGATGGACTTTGCATCTTGGAAACGAAGTCTTGGTTTACCTGTGCCTCTGCCTTCCCTGGAGAGTGAAAGAGTCTATACGATGAAATTTTATCCAGCTGTGTAAAAAAATGAAGTGCCGATACATGCTACAGATAAACCTTGAAAATATTCTGCAAAATAAAAGAAGCCAGACACAAAAAGACCCCATATCAAATGATTCCATTTATTAATATATGAAATATTAGTGTTAGTCTCTCAGATGTGTCCGAGTCATTATGACTATGGACTGTAGCCCGCTAGGCTCCTCTGTCCATAGAATTCTCCAGGGAAGAATACTGGAGTGGGTAGTCATTCCCTTCTCCAGGGAATCTTCCCAACCCAGGAATTGAACCCAGGTCTCTGCATTGTAGGCAGATTCTTTACCATCTGAGTCATCAGGAAAGCCCATATGAAATATTGAGAACAGGCAAATCCAAAGAGAGAAAGCAGATTCATGGTTGCCAAGGGCAAGAAAAGGGAGTAACCGCTAATGGGCATGGAATTTCCTTTTGGAGGATGAAAATGCTCTGGAGCTAAACAGTGGTGATGGTTGCACAGCACTGTAAATGTACTGTAAGTGTACTGAATTCCATCGAGTTGTACATTTAATCTGATGTTATGTGAATTGTACCTCAATTAATCAAATGACAACAACAGAAGGCAGCCCCGTGAAACAAACCCAGAGGTAGAAAAGGAGGAGGGAGAGAAAGGTTAGGAATCTAGAACCCTTCTCTGAGCTGAGTGTCCTCATCTATGACACGGTGATGCTGAAGTTCCCCTACCCCAGCTGGCATAAGTAGTACGTGAATTAGTGTTCCATAGAATGCTTAGCACAGTGGGCACTCAGAATAAAAGTGTTGGTTGCTTCTTCTCCATTTCCGTGTCTAAAACTCATTGTCCTAGCTATTTCCTTTATTTCTTGTGACTGTGGTTAGTGGCTCCAGCCAGACCGTCTGTTCTCGTAAGGTCTTCTCACTCCTCACTGCCTGTGGCAGCCGCTCCACCATCTGGTATGTTGTCCTGCCTCCCATGCTAAAGGCCAGCGTGGTTCTTGGGCCACTGCCACAGAAACCCCTGAGGGACCCACCTACTGAATCAGACTCCCTGGAGATGCTTGGTCTGGGAAAATCGGGGTTGGGAGGGGGAGTCTGCAGTTGTAATGTGTTCCAGGCACGTTAAAGTCTGAGACAACTGTTTCCATTTATTCCTATCTTTGCCATCTCTTCCGGGAGAAGTCTGCTCAGACCCCTCCCCTGAGAATTGTTCTGGTACCCAGAGGGCTCCTTACTTGTGTCTGGTTCTGAGTGTCTGGGTCAAAGTCACTTTGGGTTCTGCTGGGTCTGCTCTTTCCCATTGGACTGGGGAACTCCCAGGGACAGACGTCTGCCCCCCTCCATTCCTCCTGTTACCCTGGCTCCGCCTGAGTGTAGGTTGTCCTAGGTGCTGCAGGAAGTCAGACATTTTAATTTTAAAATCCTTAGAATCCTGTTTCCTTCACTTCTACACATGCCTGAGAGACCTTAGCTTCTCTCTCTTCCTACCATTCTACTTCTGACTTTCTGAGATGATATCCGGAAATTGTCTTACATTGTCACATCAGCCTTTGCTTTTCCCATCTCATCTCACCCTGCAGAATGTGTAGGTGTGGGCCAGCCCCCACCCCACCCTGACAAGTCACCATGGATCCTGGAGCCGGGCCAGACTCATCTCTGACTGTCAATGAGCAGGTATCTTTTGGAGCAGGAAGAGGTGGGGGTGGGGAGGGGGAGGGGGATGGACTGAGGGGTGTGGGCAAGGAGGAAAACTCCGTAAAGCCCCTTGTTGTCTGTTTCTTACCAACGTTCATGGTCACTTGACCCATCCAGATGTGGTTGCCAGCTAGGATTTTTCAGGGGCTGGGTTTGGGGACTTTAGTTGTGACTTTAAAAAGTGGAAATATGTATAAGTTAATATGGGGAAAGATTTGGATATCCGGGAACTTATTTATTTTTCTTGGTTATATATCATTTTCTAATTTTTACTTCAGTGACCTTTTATTACTTATGTAAATTTTTTTTTTAATTGGCCATACCTGTAGCTTGCAGGATCTTAATCTGCCAACCAGGAATCGAACCCAGGTCCCTGGCAGTGAGAGTACCAAGTCTTAACAACTGGACCACCAGGGAATTCCCTTATGTATTTTTAATGTATTTTTAAAAGGAGAAAAAAAGATGAACATCTCTTAAAATGTAATTGGAGTAAAGTTTCTCATAGTCAGGTTTGAGTCAGAAAGGAAACTGCTTGGGAAGGTTATTTCACTCATACTCCCCTGATGGGTCACTTAGTTGCTTTTGTCCAGCAGAGTCTCTGGCTGGATCCAGTTTTCAGTCCCAAGGAGCATGTTGTGGGAGTGGCTTTGGCCCCAGGACAATCGCAGGGAAGTCCTGATATAGAGCTTTTTCATGTATAGGGTGTCCCTGATTCTTGAAAGACTCAAGTGGAAGCATGTCAGTGCTGGAGGTTAAGCACTAAGTGCTGGCTGGCTGAGCAGGAAGGAAGACCCAGTGTTCCAAGGAGGCCCAGGGGCCACCCGCATCGCTGGGCATGGGGGCTCCCCTCGAGGAGGTGCAAGGTTAGAGCACGCACACACCAGATGGCACGCTGGAGCCGCAGGTCTACAGGGCACAGAGCTCCAGTTCAGGAGGGCCAGCGAGAGGCCGTGCCTGCAGAATTCCTGACCCTCGCTTCAAGAAGTTAGCTTGCAAGGAAATCATGGCCTCTGACCTCAGGGTTTTGGACATTAAGGAACCATGAATTTCAGAAGTTCTTCAGCGTCCTGGAGCATTCATTTTCCACTCCTGTAATGTTTAGAGGGACATGCAGAGGGCTTCCCGTCTTGTCCCAGCTGAAGCTGTGGGTCCTGTGTTTGGGGTCATTGTAACCACACTCCAGTATCCTAGCAGCCAAGAAGACATCCTGGCAAGGCTGTGGGTGAGGCCATTTACCAGTCCCTGAACTGAGAGCAAGAGAGGGAGCAAATAGAAATGTCTTCAAGTGGTTTCACTCAGTGGGACTTTTTCTAACTTGTGTTAGACCCTTCCCCCTGTCACCAGGGCCTGCTCTCTCCTAGCACTTACTTCCCTGGAATCAGAGAGCTCCAGGCTCTGGGAATTCTCACAGAGCACACAGTCCTCGGGACAGGAAGTCTGCAATCTGAGATACTCTCTCCTCTCTGCCTTAGTCACACCTAGAGCTTTAGCTCCCCGGAGGCTGTATCAGCCTCTTCCCCTAGCAGTGTCCCTCTCCTCTGTTCACAGGTCATTGTGATGTCAGGCCATGAGACCATCCGAGTTCTGGAGGTTGGAGTGGATGCTCAGATCCCTGCTGAGGAGGAGGGCAAAGCGCTGGAGGCTGTGGCCACCGAGGGCTCCCAGAGTGGAGTCCCTGCTGAAGCTGGTGAAGCTGCTGGTGAAGCTGGCCCAGACAACCCAGACTCCTCCGTGGAGGCAACTGGTACGAGGCCACTGCTCCCACCTGAGTCCCTTCCCGTGTTCCCCCTGGGGAGCCAGCATGAATCCCAGGGGGCTAGGTGGCTTTAGGGGTGTGTTGTCTTCCTGTCCACTGGGCAGGCCTCTGGTCACAGCCTGTGCTGCTGTTCAGCTCCTAGACCACTCCTCAATCCCTGGAATGAAGGACCATTTTCAGTTATTTACAGACCTAAACTGGGACGGGTCAGGGTGAGGTGGGAGGAGAGTGGTGGGACTCAGCTGAGGGGATTGCATTTTCTTTATTTTCAGACAAGGCTTTCCTGGGGCCCCTGCTGCAGCAGAGGGAAGCGAGAACAAGCAACAGGTTCCCTTGCTTGCTCGCTCCCTGAGGGAGGACCAGCTTATTCCTTACATGGGGTGAAGGTAGGGATGTGTCCAGGGGTCAGGCTGAAGGGGTGGCCTAGGTATTTTGCCTGTCCCTTAGGTGCCATGTGCAGGGGACATGCACAGTCCTCTGCTTTTGCTCTAAGCTCTTCAAAAGTGGTGGGTGGGTTTTCTGATCTCTTTGTATCTTTTGTTCAGAATTTGCCTTTTAACCGCACATGCACATCAAGGGGATTGAATTAACCTCCGAGAGGGCTCCCAGGTCTAAACCAGACCCTCAGGCTCAAGGCAGAGAGGACTTAACCTTTAGGGTACTACCAGCCCTTGCAAATCAGTACCTTTTATGGTAGAGCTGGGAGGTGCCAGGAGCTGGGGATGGAATAGCATCTTACCCACACTGGGCTAATAATGTGTGTTAGGGAGGGCCTTGTAGAATCACAGCTTCTCACTCCTGGCTAGACTGACAGGCATCTAGCCTGGTGGGCTTATCTGGGCTGTTTATCTCCAAAGGTGACTTGAGGGCGTGAGTTTGATTCTCCTGCGTGGGGAATGGATGTGGCTGATTGATTCACAGAGTCTCCCCTAATGACTCTACAGTATAGCTATGAGATAGCCAGGCTGTTCTAAAAGCTGGCACTGGTTGTAGGCACTGCTTTCTGGGCACAGGGTACCCTTTCATTGACTTTCCTCATTAACACCTTGCAGAATAGACATCTCTTTTTGCAGAAAGCCTGGGGCCTCCTTTGCCAGTTCCCCCAGAAAGCTATGGTTCATCTCACCTTGCCTTCTGCTGAACTTCACCGCGTCCCTAGATTGGTGATCTGGTTGGGGGAGGTGGGGTGGGCCAAGAGGAAGAGCCATGAAGAGAGCAAAGAGAATAGAAAACAGGTAAAAACACTTTGAGATCTTACCTCCCTTGCTGTACTTGCAAATCAGTATATAGATCCATTTGGGAGCCTGTATTTTATTTTTTCTCCTTTTGAGTAAAGGAATGACAAGACACGTGACCATTTTCCCTAGCCTGGCAATGTTCTGCTTCCTTGTTGAGGAAGTGTCCTGGGCCAGTGTCCTGGTGAGCAGGCAGGAAAAACAAGGATTCTCCATCTCGGCCAGCCTTTCCATTCCTTTCCATTGTGGGGATGGAGCCCCTTTTCAGGAAATCTGGGAGGTTTTCCAGCTTTGTCCACAGTTCGTGTGTGTGTGTGTGTGTGAAGTTGCTTTAGTCATGTCCAACTCTTTGTGATGCTATGGACTGTAGCCCACCAGGCTCCTCTGTCCATGGGATTCTCCAGGCAAGCATACTGGAGTGGGTTGCCATGCCCTCCTCCAGGGGATCTTCCTGACCCAGGGATTGAACATGGGGTCTCTTGTGGCTCCTGCAACACAGGTAGATTCTTTACCACTAAACCACCAGGGAAGCCCCCCCCCCACAGTGCTTCCCTTTCCTTTTAACCCTTTTATCCATCTTCCGTATCTCATTTCCTCTAGTGCCTTAATTCTATTCCTTACCCAAAACTTACTCTCAGAAGTGGATCCAAAACCAGTAATTTACATCTTAGCATGAGTGTTCATGGTAGTGTGCAGCTTCTTCCAGAAGTTTATCTAATTAAGCCTTTGATTAAAGTCTTCTTGGTAAAGGAATTTTAGTCATGGTCAAGCAGGTAGGGGAGGTATGTTGGTAGTAATTCCTAAGAAGTTGCCAGCTTAAAAAATGTAGCTTTGATAGAACATTTCTGTATATGAAATATTGAGAAGGGTTTCCTCTTAAAACTAAGTAATAGGAAACTTTTTCCAGATGAAAAAAGAATCTAGTGATTTGTGCCACTCTATTACCCAGACTTTGTCACACACACATATTTTTATAGATGTGGCCCCTGAGGGCAGGCTAAGTAGTATGACACCTACCACCATATTATTTCATATTCTGTATCCTTTACTAGCAGATTCACTCACTGATTTTGGCTCTGGCTATTATCAAACTCCCTGGTTTTTTTCATTGTCATAAACAGCTGCTTTAACTCTATTTTTCTTTGAGGTGGAGTCCACTAAAATTCCTTTTGAAGAGAAATGAATTGTTTACACAGTAGGAAATCATTACATGGAAAAACACAAAACCTTGCTGTCAATGAGAGGAAAAGTAGTCGGCCAAGAGGTGCCATCTATACCTCTGAAGCCAGAAAAAGAAATCGTGATAAAATCTAAACTGGGTGGTGCTGTGGAGAAACAGGTACATTGTTGATGGTTCCGCAAATGGGTTCAGTCTTCCTGAAAAGCAGTCTGCTGCTGCTGCTAAGTCGCTTCAGTCGTGTCCGACTCTGTGCGACCCCATAGATGGCAGCCCACCAGGCTGCCCCGTCCCCGGGATTCTCCAGGCAAGAACACTGGAGGGGGTTGCCATTTCCTTCTCCAATGCATGAAAGTGAAAAGTGAAAGGGAAGTCGCTCAGTCGTGTCCAACTCTTAGCGACCCCATGGACTGCAGCCCACCAGGCTCCTCCATCCATGGGATTTTCCAGGCGGAAAAGCAGTCTAGCAGGAAGCAAAAAACAAAAACCTAACTGTAGGTGAATCCTAGGCCCCATAGTCCCACTCTGGAAACGTATCCTAATGAAATGACTTATTTCTTCAGATGGTAAGCTTTCATCACTCATGCTTGTTACATTTCCATTTCCTCAGTTTCCTTTATAGGTTTCATCACACTTAAAGAAAAAATAAACAATCGCTGGCATTGTTGCTTGTTTTTATTTATTTATCTGGTTGTGTTGGGTCTCAGTTGCAGGACATCGGATCTCCGTTGTCCTTCACTGTGTATGGCGCATGGACTCTCTAGTTATGGCACACGGGTTCAGTAATGGCAGTGCCCGGGCTTGGTTGCTCCACAACACTTGGAATCTTAGTTTCCCAACCAGGGATTGAACCCACATCCTCTGCATTGCAAGGCAGACTCTTAACCACTGGACCACCAGGGAAGTCCTGGTTTCATGACACTTTGTCAAGTGAAAGATTTTTTGAATTCTCAGAGGTTCAGATTATCCTTATCTTCTCTGATTTTTTTTCAACAGTTAGAAATATATTTCCCCTTCACAGTGGACATAAATCTGCTGTTTGGTTTTCTTTGGTATTTTAGATGGTTTTTGTGGTTGCTTGTCTCTTTCATCCTTGAAGCAATCTGGATTTTTAAATTGTATACTGTGAATAGTCCTGGCTTAGGTTGGTGCCTTTCCAGATTAAAACAAGAGCTGGGAATGCAGGCTTGGAAGGTTCTCTGGTTCAGTGGTTCCCATTTTGTCCCTGTGTATCACAAGGGAGCTTAGAAGAAAGAGAGAGAGATGTGAGGTTGCCGGCCTCCACTCCTGGACATTCTGACTCAGTTGGCCTAAAATAGGGTCTGGAAACCTATGCCCAGCCAGCATTAAGAAGTCACTCATCTGGTCTAACACCCAACACCGGGACTCCCTGTAATGTCTCACTATATATTAAATAACTCTTCTCCATATTGTTATGTGACTTTGAAGAATTTTTCTGCTAGGGGTCCCTACCTAACTAACTCCACGTAGTGAGAGGAAGCTCTCACTTGGTTGAAAAGCTACAATTCATGAGAAGCTCCTTTGCTGCTGCTGCTGCTGCTAAGTCGCTTCAGTTGTGTCCGACTCTGTGCGACCCTCATGGACTGCAGCCCACCAGGCTCCCCCGTCCCTGGGATTCTCCAGGCAAGAACACTGGAGTGGGGTGCCATTGCCTTCTCCAATGCATGAGAGTGAAAAGTGAAAGTGAAGTCGCTCAGTCATGTCCGACTCTTCGCGACCCCCATGGACTGCAGCCCACCAGGCTCCTCGGTCCATGGGATTTTCCAGGCAAGAGTACTGGAGTGGGGTGCCATTGCCTTCTCCAGGGAAGCTCCTTTAGAACCTCCTAAAAGCTGCTCATCAGACTTTAGACCTCAGGGAATGCCAGAGAGAAGTTATCTGGCCTGGAGAGCCCCGGGATCCAGAGTGTGGCCATGACATGTCACTTCCTAGGCTTCACCCTGCAGAAATCCTGCCCCTTCCCTGAGTGAGCACTGCATCCCCAAAGTAGCCTGGAGGCAGAGTGACCATTGATGCAGTTGCTGGATGCGCCAATCAGTCCCACTGATTCTGGCGCCTTCTCTCCCTGACACATGTTCATTTCTACTGCTGGTTATGTGATAGGTCCTAGCATCCTACCAAGCCAGGAGATGACAGGTTGATACCCAGCTGTGCCTGGGTCTGCATTTTCTTCATCCACATGTAGGATGAGGGTGGTATACCTTCGAGGTCTGGCATAGGGCTTTCCAGCCTCCCATGCTCACTACCAGTAACTTTGGGGGAACTCCCTCTTTGGGCCAAGGAAGCCAGAGATCGGCCTCGGGTTGTGCAGAAGCGCAGTGCGGCGCTGAGAGTTGGCCCACTCCGCCAGCTTCACCCCTTGTCCCTCTCTCTCCCAATGCTGCATGAAGTGAAGTCGCTTCCGGGGACGCCGTCGAGCCCTGCCCCTGCCGTTGCCACCTTCAGCCAAGCTCCATGCCAGCCTCAGGCATCACAGACCCTGACGTCACTGGCTGTACAAGCTGCCCCCCAGGTAAGGGCCACCCCAGGGAGCTAGACAGAGGGCAGTGGGCAAGAGCAAGGCATGGGATAGCCAACATGGGCTGGCCATGGGGTCTGGGGGTCTGGCCTGCCTCCTTCATGAGGCAGGACAGGGAAGGGGCTGTGGCTTGAGGGAGGGAATCCCCTACTAGGGACCCCTGGCTTTTCCCCTAGCCCAGATCAGGCCCCCTGGGAAAAGTAAATCTACATTTGTCAGGCAATCCCCTCAGGTCCAGCAAGGATTAATAGATTACAGTAACTCTTCCAGTCATCTAATGATTGAATGAGTGAATACCCTTGTCAGCCCCTCTAGGGGTGCCTGGAAGAGTTAACGGCTCCTCATTTAGAGCAGAGGGCAGCCCCAGCACAGCAAGAAGCTGCTCCAGGGGCCTCCAGGCAGACTTAGCACCCTGTGACATCTTTTGCACACACAGATATCCACGGTGTCCATCAGGAGTGTCCTCTATCATAGCTTCCCAGAGGCCTCTGTGGGCCTGGACGACTCAGTTCCACCAGCCCCTGCCCCTGCTCCCTGGTCACAAAGCATTGGTCCCGTGAGCAAAGACCCAGGGAAGGCTTGGGAGGCAGCCGACCATGGCGGGAGAGACCTGTGACCCTTTCTGATCCTTGGGCAGGGCTGGGCCCTGACCCTGATGTGGGCTGCTTCTCCAAAGATGGGATAGTCCAGTCCAGGTCCCTCCTCAGGGATGGGCCTCCAGCTAGGGCTCATCTCTTCCCCGCCCTCATGCAGCCTTTTCCCCCCTTCCCTCAGAATGCTTTGTGTGTGCTCAGCTGGGTCTAAAAGACCCAGCGTTTGCGCTGTTGATGTTGATTTTTTATTTTTTCTTTTCTTTTTTGAAATCTTGTTTGCTTTTGCAGGTCTTGACTCAGGAAAACTTAGCCACAGTTCTGACAGGAGTTATGGTTCCAGCAGGGGCAGTTACTCAACCTCTTCTTATCCCCATCAGTATTGCAGGTCAAGTGGCTGGTCAACAGGGGCTGGCCGTGTGGACAATTCCTACTGCAACTGTGGCTGCCCTCCCAGGACTGACCGCTGCTTCTCCCACGGGGGGAATTTTCAAGCCACCTTTAGCTGGTCTCCAAGGTAACGGCAACTCTCCCCAGGACTGCACCAGGCCCCCGCCACCTTCCACTACCTTCCCTGCTTGTGTGTTTGCCATGTTGGACTCTGAACCCACGGCCCTCCCAGGGCAAGAGCCCTGGAGTCTGGATCTGGTGCCCCAGGCCCCCATCCACAGAGCTGCTGCACCGCATCAGGACTCTAGGCCAAGGCACCATGCTGGCCCAGCAGGCTTGTCTTCCTTCAGCCAACTGTCTGGAACTGCCCTCCCCCTACGCCAAACCTCACCCTGTGACCAGCCTCCTGAGAAGGACTACAAGAAGATTCCACTTCTGGTTCTGAACCTACACATCTCCAGGCCCTAGGGAGGGGGGATTAGAGATGTTGGCATGTGCCACCCCTGCAAGGATCAAGGGAATCACAGCAGCCTGTGCCCCCACCCCAGTGCCCCGACCCCCGTCTCGTTCTTGCACCAGATCCCTTGGGATTGGAGCTGCTCTGGCCTGCGGCTAGGCATCTGAGCGCCTCTGTCTCTGCCTTGCTCCATAGCAGCTGCCGTGCTGAACACCGCTCTCCCGGCGCCTGTACAAGCCACCCCACCAGCCCAGGCCTCCTCACCTGCCCAGCCCCGACCACCGGCTCAGCCCCAGACGCTGTTCCAGCCCCAGCCACTGCTGCAGGCCACACCGGCCATTCTACCACAGCCCACTGCTGCCACCGCCACTGCCCCCGCCCCCAAGTCTGTGGACACCCCCACACAGATCACCGTTCAGCCTGCAGGCTTCGCATTCAGCCCAGGAATCGTAAGCTGCTGCCCTCACCCAAGGCTCACCGGGGATGGACTGGATCTTTGGCCAAGGGTGAACCTGACCCTTCCCACGGGGGAGTATGGAGGTGGAGGACCAGCCCCCTGAATGCGGATCTTTTCCAACACTTCGGCAGAGATGGGCTCCTTCCGAGGCAGCTGCCAGCCCATGCATCCCAGCCAAGAGCAGACAACCTCTGCCAAGACGGCTGGCCCAACCTTCCAGAACCTGGACCATGGACCAGCTTTGGAGGGTGGGATGATGTCTGGGGATTGCAAACTTGTGAGCTGTCACTAAAGTGGCGCTAGAGGCTCACTGCCCCATGCCAGTGTCTATCCAGTGTGGCTCCTGGCTTGGTAGTGGAGCTGTTAGGCATGAGTAGATGGCCTCTAGTTAGATGTGGCTAGAGTCACATCAGCCTCTCCAGCTTGGCCCTTCTACTCTCCCCGGGCTGGCCTGAAAGATTAGCCAGAGGTACTCCTCCATGACTGTGGCCCCACCCCTGCTCACCTTCTGCAGCCCCTGGCCCTGGATACCATTCAGTTGGTGGACTTGGGCTTGCAGCCCACACTCACATCTGCCCAGCATCGGTTACCCCCCACCCCTGCCCCAATACCCTCAGCCCTCTTCCTTCTGCCTTGGGCTCTTTCTTGCCCCATTGCCTCTGAGCAAGGCTCTTCCTCCACCCACAGATCAGTGCTGCATCCCTCGGGGGACAGACCCAGATCCTGGGCTCCCTCACCACAGCTCCGGTCATTGCCAACGCCATTCCCAGCATGCCGGGGATCAGCAGTCAGATTCTCACCAACGCTCAGGGTCAGGCAAGTGGTCAAAGCCAGGAGGAGGGGTGGGGACCGTGGAGATGCTGGCTGTGGGGGAGGGGCAGGACTGGGTCATAGAAACTCAACCAGGGTGAGAAGCTGCTGTTCATTATTGCCTGTGTGACAGCTCTCTGCCAACACTGAGGCCAGGCAGGGGCATCGCCCCCACCCCAACCCTGGCGGTGCTCACTCTAGTGGGGGGTTTTCATTTAGGGAGCCCTTGCTTTTGTGGCCAGGTTCTGTGCTAAGTACTTTCTCATACATTATCCCACTTCATTCTGAGTACAACCTGTTGGGTGGAGATTTTTGTTCCCATTTTCCAGGAGAGAAGGCTGAGGTTCGGAGAAATTCAGCTAGTTAAAGTGTGGCAGAGCAGGGCTTCACATGTAGGCCCACCCTGCTCCCTCACGGCTCTGAAGAGAGAATAGACAAGCAGCCCCTAGAGCGCAAATCCTTCCCTTTACTGAGAGGGCACTGAGGTCCAGAAGGATTAGGTGACTTGTCTAAGTCCCTTCCTGCCAGTGTGGGGGTTGGGGTGGAGCTGAACACTGCCCTCACACGTGGGGTCCCTGTGTTTCCTCCCAGGTTATTGGAACACTTCCGTGGGTAGTGAACTCGGCTAGCGTGGCGGCCCCAGCACCGGCCCAAAGCCTGCAGGTCCAGGCTGTGACCCCCCAGCTGTTGTTGAACGCCCAGGGCCAGGTGATCGCGACCCTGGCCAGCAGCCCCCTGCCTCCTCCTGTGGCTGTCCGGAAGCCAAGCACTCCTGAGTCCCCTGCTAAGAGTGAGGTACAAGGGCTGGGTTGGGGGAAGGTGGCAGGCAGTGTTGTCAGGCATGAGTGGCCTCCCTCCAGAGGCTGGGCAAGACAACATTATTTTCCAAAGCCCCTGGGAAAGCAGGACACCTCCCCAAAGTGGAGGGAAGCTGAAGGTAGAAGGTCCCTTTGGTTCACACGTGCTCTGCCCAGAAAAACGCCACCACCACCCCGCCCCTTACCCACACACACCAAACATGTGTATATGTGCCCTCAGAGGCCAGTGCCACTCTGAGAAGGCCAGGGAAGGGTGGTCAAAGTAAACTGGGCCTTGGGACTTCCCTGGTGGTTCAGTGCTTAAGACTCTGTACTTCCAATGCAGGCAGGGGACGCAGGTTCAATCCTTGGTAGGAGAACTAAGATCCCACATGCTGCAGAGTGAGGCAAAAAAAATAAAAAAGGTTAATTGGGGCTCAATCAACTCCAGGGTGAACAAATTGCTGGAAAGGCCCTGAGAGGTTCATTCTGCACCCTCTTCTTCACCCCTTCATCCCTCCACCCCTCCTCCACTCTGCACTGTGGCATCGATTATTCACTCACGTATTCATTCTAGGAGCGGTTTTTGAGTGCCTGCTATATTCCAGTGCTGAAGATATAGAGATGAATAAGATGCCCTTCCTTGCCTTAGGTAGCCCAGCATCAGAGACAATTAAAATCAGTGTGGCAAAGGCTCTGATAGGGGCAGGATAAGGTGCTTCAGGAACCCAGTCTGCTGACTGAGGAGTTCAACAAGCCTTCACAGAGTACGACGTTGAACTAATCTAAAGGGATGGGTTGGGTGGGAGATTCTTCTACTTCCACAGAACTGCAGGAAGTACAGTGTGCCAGAGCAGGGGTTCTCAAACTTGAGTGTGCCGAAGAACCACCTGGAGGGTGTGCTAAGATGCAGATTTCCAGGCCCCACCTTGAGTCTCATACAGTAGGTCTGGAGTGGGGCTGAAGGATTCACATCTCTAACAAGTTCCTAGGTGATGTTGAGGCTTGTGGTTCTCAAATGGATATGCTGCTTCCCAGCTTCATTGAATAACCTCAGCCTCATCTATAGAAGGAGAAGGCAATGGCACCCCACTTCAGTACTCTCTCCTGGAAAATCCCATGAACAGAGGAGCCTGGTAGGCTGCAGTCCATGGGGTCACGACTGAGAGACTTCACTTTCACTTTTCCTTTCATGCATTGGAGAAGGAAATGGCAACCCACTCCAGTGTTCTTGCCTGGAAAATCCCATGGGCTGAGGAGCCTGGTAGGCTGTAGTCCATGGGGTTGCTAAGAGTCAGACACGACTGAAGCGACTTGAAAGCACCAGCAGCATCTATGGAAGGAGAATGATAAGAGTACCAACTTAAGTTATGAATGGCAAAGGATACATTACATGGAAGGTTGGTGCACAAAGTGAAATGTGTGTGAAATGTGTGTAAAATGTGTAAAAAATGGTGCTTTTATTGTTATCACTAAAATTAGGTAACAGGGAGTCACTGGAGAGTTTTTAGCAGGAAAGTGGCTAGTTAGGCGTGTATTTTAAAAATTCCTTTTGTTATCCAGGTGGAGCCAAGAATTGGACTGTGCTGAGACTTGAGTCCTATTTGTTATTGTTGTCCAGTCGCTCAGTCAGGTCCGACTCTTTGTGACCCCGTGGGCAGCAGCACGCCAGGCTTCCCTGTCCTTCACCATTTCCCAGAGTTTGCTCAAATTCATGTCCATTGAGTCGGTGATGTCATCCGACCATCTCATCCTCTGTCATCCCATTCTCCTTCTGCCCTCAATCTTTCCCAGTATCAGTGTCTTTTCCAATGAGTCGGCTCTTCACATTAGGGAGCCAAATTATCAGGGCTTCAGCTCCAGCATCAGTCCTTCCAGTGAATATTCAGGGTCAATTTCCTTTAAGATTGACTGGTTTGATCTCCTTGATGTCCAGAGGACTCTCAAGAGTCTTCTCCCAGCACCACAATTCAAAGGCATCAATTCTTTGGCCCTCAGCTACTAGGAGACAGCTTAAAGAATTCTAGCCAGAGACAAGGAGCTCCAAACAAGGCCCTGGGGATGACGAGGGAATGACTTTAAGCTACCAGGAGGCAGAATTCAGGGAACAAGGCCCATCCTAGAGAAATCTGCACTTTCAGGAAGCTTAAAAAAAAGATCATACTTCAAATACTGATTTCATATATTTATAGTTTATCCTGATTGTAAATATGATATAAGCTGTTTAAAAATTCCAACATTATGTATGATGTCAAAAAGTAAAAATCCCTTCTAACTCCACTTCCAGAGATGACTTCTGTTGACACTTTGCTTTATATGACTCCAGAATTTTTTTCTTGGAAATTCATATTTTTTTAAAGGAATTATTCCATAAAAATTATTTTTCACCTTACTTTTTTTTTCTTTCACTAAGCCCTGTGACTCGGAGGTCTTTCCATGGCAGTTATTAAGAGATATTCTTTTTCATGGCTGCACAGTGTCTTACTGTAGCGAGGTCCCAAAAGTCATTTACATATTTAATATGCCAGTTACATATTAATGGATATGGGGTTTTCCCGGTGGCTCAGAGATCAAGAATCCGCCTGCAATGCAGGAGACGCAGGAGATGCTGGTTCAGTCCCTGGGTGGGGAAGATCCCCTGGAGGAGGGCATGGCAGGCCACTCTAGTATTCTTGCCTGGAGTGTCCCATGGACAAAAGAGCCTGGTGGGCTACAGTGTGTATAGTTGCACAGATTTGGAAACAACTGAAGCGACTTAGCACATATGCTCACACGCATTAACGGATATTTGGGGTGTGGTGGCTCTAGAATCAGGTTTAGGTTTCTCCTTTGAGGGCAGAGACTTGAGAGCAGTTTTATCTCAAGGGCGGATACTTGGAGCTTTGACCAAGTATGCTGAACCTTTCTGAGCCTCTGACCTGCCCGGGTCATAGACACCTACAAGGCCCTGGCTCGGTGGGGCACAACCTATGCTTATTTTGGAGGTCATCATCATTCAGTTCAGTTCAGTTCATTTCAGTTGCTCAGTTGTGTCCGACTCTTTGCGACCCCATGAATCACAGCATGCCAGGCCTCCCTGTTCATCACCAACTCCCGGAGTTCACCCGAACTGATGTGCAGCGAATCGGTGATGCCATCCAGCCATCTCATCCTCTGTTGTTCTCTTCTCCTCCTGCCCCCAATCCCCTCCAGCATCAGAGTCTTTTCCAATGAGTCAACTCTTCGCATGAGGTGGCCAAAGTACTGGAGTTTCAGCCTCAGCATCAGTCCTTCCAGTGAACACCCAGGGCTGGTCCCCTTTAGGATGGACTGGTTGGGTCTCCTTACCTGGGTGGGTGCTAATGCATAGCCTCTAATCTAGCCTTTTGATGGGGCACAGGTAAAAGTGTGCTG
Organism: Oryx dammah; assembly: GCF_014754425.2. Lineage (NCBI taxonomy): Eukaryota > Metazoa > Chordata > Mammalia > Artiodactyla > Bovidae > Oryx > Oryx dammah. The sequence goes on along the minus strand of NW_024070213.1, from coordinate 88,657,425 downwards.
GGTCAGGAAGCATTCCATGCCTGCTTTTGCCCTGCCTCTGGACCGCCCACCCCGCTGACCCAGGCAGGCGGGCAGTGGGGGTTTGTTGGATCTTTTTCTCACAGGTGCAGCCCATCCAGCCCACACCAGCCATGCCCCAGCCGGCCGTGGTCATCGCCAGCCCAGCCCCAGCAGCCAAGCCTGCTGCCTCTGCTCCCATCCCGATCACCTGCTCAGAGACCCCTACAGTCAGCCAGCTGGTGTCCAGTAAGTGGCTCCAAGGGAAGGGTATGGCGAAGGGGTGAGGCATTTATTCGGATACCCTGACCACATTAGATGATGCTCCTGTTAGTAAACTTTCCGGAGTCCAAAAGGGAAGAGCACAGGCCCGTTGCCAGGAACTGACTTTCTTAATCTCATTCTACGGAGCTGGATTCTGTGCATAACCATGGTGGAGGGTGCTTAGCCGGCTGTCTGGCTGCTTCTCTGAGAAGCCAAATCATTGGCTGTCTCTCCTGTGGTCTCTCACCAGTATTTGAAGAATGTGGATAGCTAACAGGTGTGCGTGGGGCCAGCCTGGGGAGAATCAGAGAGCTGGAAGAACTTAAAATAGACCTTTATCTACAGGCACCTTGGTCCTGGCTCATTGCTCCTGTCTTGTCTTGGGGACAGGAATGATGAGGGTCTTAAGGGTACACAGGCTTTTTGTCAAACGTCCTGAGCCCTCACTACTCACCAGGGCTAGGCCAATGGGCTGGGTAAGCAGTCATGATTATCTGTCTTACACACTCACCCCTGCCCCCTTCCTCTGGCCTAGAGCCACATACCCCAAGTCTGGATGAGGATGGGATCAACTTAGAAGAGATCCGGGAGTTTGCCAAGAACTTTAAGATCCGGCGGCTATCCCTGGGCCTCACACAGACCCAGGTGGGTCAGGCTCTGACTGCGACGGAAGGCCCAGCCTACAGCCAGTCAGCCATCTGCCGGTGAGTAAGACTGCCTGGACAAGATAAGCGCACTCACAGGAGCTCAGGTATCTGGCTCTTAGACATGAACACCTGGAGTAGTCAAAGTCTTTCTGAGGCCCTCTGAAGTTTATCCTCCAATCCTGAGCATTTATATTATCTATTTAGGAGGAATCCAAGATCCTGATCCAGTTAGGAATCCTAGAGGGACAGGAGTACAGCTTATGAAATTACAAGACGGGGAACTTCGGTTCTGGCCTGGTTCTCAACTGTAACCCACAATCACCTCTATCATGTTTCCACCTCTCCCTCTTGTGAGACGTGACACTGAAGTGATGTAACTGACTCTTCTGTATGCAGTGTACAGACTGGTTCTGGTGCCTATATTATAGTTGATTGTAAAGTGTAAACCAACTATACTTCAATTTTTTTTTAACGGTGAAAGAAAGATATAATAAAAAGCACATCCCTAAGTCATGTGCGTTTTCGGAAAAGCACATGGCTTAGGTATGGCCAAAAGGTTCCATCTGCTTGCCAACTCTGTATATTAGACTAGCGTGACTCTTAAGAGACGGTGTCATGTTGGGAATTCTGTAGTCTCATCTGGGCTCAGCCAGAAAGAGTATTCTGACTTAGTGAGGCTGCAGTTGGAGGAAGACAGCACTTAGAACATCTATTTGCCATCTTTGGAGGCCTCTCAACATGATTCCTCCAAGGACCTCACCCATTTGGGTGTGAAAGTTTTGGAATGGTGTTCATAAAGCAGCTGCCCTGTTATCACTGCACTGTAAACTGAGGCCATGGGAATGGTCTCCCTGTTATGACCTGGGAGACAGGACAATCTGAGTCTGGGCTGGGCCGAGCCAGGGGATCTTAGTGGGGGTTGTGAGGGGAGCACAGGTCTGCCAGCCCCAGGAGAAGCAGCCCCCTGAGACTAGCACTCACGCCCGGGGTGGAGAGTATGACACTGCCACTGTCCCTTCCTGGGCCTGGGTCACCCACAGGTTTGAGAAGCTGGACATCACGCCCAAGAGTGCCCAGAAGCTGAAGCCGGTGCTGGAAAAGTGGCTGCATGAAGCTGAACTCCGGAACCAGGAAGGCCAGCAGAACCTGATGGAGTTTGTGGGAGGCGAGCCCTCCAAGAAACGTAAGCGCCGCACCTCCTTCACCCCCCAGGCTATAGAGGCTCTCAATGCCTACTTTGAGAAGAACCCGCTGCCCACAGGCCAGGAGATCACCGAGATTGCAAAGGAACTCAACTATGACCGGGAGGTCGTGCGGGTCTGGTTCTGTAACCGGCGCCAGACGCTCAAGAACACCAGCAAGCTGAATGTCTTTCAGATCCCGTAGGGCTCAGCCCCCAGCCCTATGTCCAGCACTTTGTACCTCCCTTGGGCATCTGGCTCCAGCTGCCACCCTGCGGCATCTGTCATTCTGCTGCCTGTGGCTGTGTTTGTCCTGGGTTGTGAGACTCCACCGTGCGCCTGTGTGTCAGCTGCCTCCCTTCTCTTCCCCGTGTCATCCGCGTCCCAGGGAAGGCAGTGGGGCCCACCTGAGACCTCCAGGTTTGGGGCTGGTCATGCCGAAGGAGGGGACTTGTCGTGTCACTTAAAGAAGCACTTTGCTGATGTGGGTTTTTGAAGGGCGAATTCTGGCTGGGAACCAGAGGCTCCCCATCTTTGGGACGGGGCTATAGTAGCCTCCAGGACCACTGGCCATTAGCTCTTGTTTTTGATGGCACTCTCTCCACTGTCTCTTCTCTGTTCCTCTGTGTGACCGTGGCAGGTGCAGCGGCTCGTCCCAGTGGAACCACAGCCTCACCCACCTACCCTCTTCCTGCAGGCACACTGTCCCCCGACAAAATCCAAGAGATCTTGTTCTGAAAAGTGTGAGGTGCAGCTCAGAAAGTCAGATTCCATGTATGCCTCGACCTCAAGGTCAGAAGGTTTCCATAGACCTGGGGCCAGAACACATGATCACTCCCGTCTCTCCTTGGCTCCTATGTAGGGAAAATTGCGCTAAAGCAGAATTTTTTCTTTTATACATCATGTTGGAAGAAATCAGCAGTGAACTCTAGCTGTCCTGGAGTTGACCTGGGCCTATAGCAGGTTGTGAAGTGAAAGTCACTCAGTCGTGTCCGACTCTTTGCGACCCATGGACTGTATAGTCTGTGGGATTCTCCAGACCAGAATACTGGAGTGGGTAGCCTTTCCCTTCTTCAGGGAATCTTCCCAACCCAAGGATCAAACGCAGGTCTCCTGCATTGCAGACGGATTCTTTACCAGCTAAGCCAGCAGGTTGGGAACTTGATAAATAAGGCATCTCTCCCAGATTTTAATCTGATCTCTGTCAGTGGCCATCTCCGCATCAGAATGATGTGGTTAAGAGAACTTGCAGCCTGGAAAACCCCCTTGCCCAGATAAGCAGGCACTCGGGGGGTGGGGGGGGGGTTGTGGGGAAATGAAGAAAGGAATGCTAAGTCTCTCTTGCCCTCACACTCACCTCCCACCCAGTCCTGGGGTCTTCTCAGAAGCAGCAAATGAAACGACACCAAACGGGAAGGTCCTGGGAAAAGCCCACATCCAGAAAGAGCTGACAGCAGCCTGGGAAGGTCCTTTGTGGAAGGTGACTTAACTAATTTTCTTTGTAACTTGCAGTCTTGGATACCAGAGGAGAAATCTAATTTTGTCCAGAGTCTTGGACCATGTGTTTGTGTGAACAAGCCCCTCAGAGTGCTTCTGAGTTAAGAATACGCCTAGAGCAGGCTGGGTTTTGCCTTCAGAGAGGGTATCTGTGGTACACTGGAGCTTGGAATCTCCTGCAAGGTATTCAGTGAGTTTCCCAGCCTCCCTGCAGCTGGGCATCCCCTGGAACTCAGTATGTGACTCCGGAAGGTCAGGAGGGCACTGGGAGGTTTGCTAGAGGAGTCCAGACCTGCTATGTAGACTAGACTTAAAGGTCACGCACAAGTCACAGAGGTCAGCCGCCCCCTGCTTTCACAACTGCTGTCCTTAGAGAACCTGGTCTCTAGCAGCTGCCCTCACACGATAAACCCTGAAGAAGTGACCGCCAGGTGAGGGCATGTCACCTCCTCCGTGGGACACTGGGGCAGAACCCAGCCTTGCTTCCTCTGGCAGACTGGGTTTTCTTTCCTGCCTGAAGCTGGTGCGTCCCAGGTCTTTCAGGGCCACTGTGGCCATCGTCTTGGTGGCCCTGCCAGTGAGAGGGCAGTTGTGTGTCAAATTGCCACATATGCGCACCCCACACCACTGCATTCTGACCAACCAGACTTGCTCAAGTGTGGTGGGGGATGAGGACGCAGGTGCGCACGTCGCTTGCCGCAGCCTCCCAGCAGAGAATACGTCTCCAAGGGTAAGGCTGCACACTCAAGTTCAAGGTTATCCACCCGACTCAATGAGGTGACAGGCTCACTTGAGAGGGGCACTTGAGAGGGGTGTCGTAAACAAGTTTTCAGTGAGAATCAAGTGCCAGAGTTTGTGAAGGATTCAGTGACTCACAGTTCAATTAATTAGAGAGATACAGGTTTTTACCCTCAAGCCTTTGCATTCAGATACGCTTTTTTTCTTGCGAGAGACAAGTGGGTCCTGGCTGGTGCACACAGGAGTAGCATGCGACCCAAGGGATGGCAGTGGATATGCTGGAGGACACCATCTGTCCTGAGTCACGGCAGGAAAAAGCTGCTCTAAATTAGTCCTGGCCATGCTTTCTTAGCTCCTCCCGCATCTAAATCTGTCTTCCCAAGGCTGGGTAGAAAGAAAGCTTTTCTTCTGCTGGAATGATGGGTTGGTCTTTCAGAGAAACAAGCCCGGGGGGAGGGGGCCAGAGTGTTTGCAAGCTGAATTCCCCGGGCAGGGGCTACAGGGAGTCCCTGAAGCTCACCAACTTGATCTCTGCTCTTACTGCCCCACCGTAGGGCCCCTTGGAAGCGGCTATGGCCCTGAGGTGAGGTTTTGTTTAGTTTAGATCCTTGTTACGAGCAGCATCAGACTCTGAAGGGAGTTGATACTGATTTTGTTTTAAAAGCACCTTTCTGGTTACCAGCCAGAGCTCAGTGGCTCCTTTGCCATGGAAAGGCAGGCGAAAGGGCAGAAAAACTTCACTGTTTGCATGTGGTTTTGTTTTTGTTTCAAAGACCAAAATGTTCTATGGCTTAATGAATTGGCTGGGGCCTTTGACCCTGCACTAATCATGACATTTTATCCAAGTGGGGTTCAGGGAGAGAACTCAGCCAAGTGGATTAAAGAACCTGTTTGAATTTGGAATGAGAGGCCCTGGCATTTTTGTGTATCCTTGGAAATCCAATCACCTTCCTATGCCTAGATTCCCTTCCTGTCTCACAGGCCAGGCTCTGACACCGAGGTTCTAACTCTTCCTGGACATGGACAAAGTCTGCTGAGAGCTGGAGTGAGGGGTGGGGTAGGGAGAATGGGGGGAGGGGGCAAGCACTTGGTGTAGTTGTGCGGAATAAACAGTATTTTTTCTTTTGTACTGGTCTGCTTGTTTCTCTTTTACCTCTCAGAGTGATGTAAGAGAATCAGGGTCAGAGACCAGGGGATGAGCTAGCTGCCTTTGCTGGCAGAGCTTGTGGCCTGGAAAATCCCATTGCAAGAGGAGGAGGATCAGTGCCCTGGGCTCCTGCTTCCCTGCCATGATCTCCCTGTAGGGTACAGGGTCAGGTGGGTGTGACCTTTCTCTCTCCAGACCACCCCTGATACCTAGGACCCCAGAATTCCCTGCCAGGGGGCAGCTGTTGTCAGAGAGCTGGGTGGACAGAGCTTGGCTGTGCAGGCTGGATGCCTCCACATGTGCACAAAGCACTTTACAGTGTGAGGTGGAGCTGCGGCGGGGTTAAGAGGAGGCAGGCTGGGGACCAGGACGGAGGCACATTCCAGCACAGAACCTGAGGGAGTCCTAGAAGTCCAAATTCAAACCTGGCCTTCTGGGTCATTATGAAGGCATGCTTATCATGATGAGAGGCTAGAATAGTCACAATTAGGTTGCTTTATGCTTTCCCTGGAGAAGGGCATGGCAGCCCACTCGAGTATTCATGCCTGGAGAATCCCGTGGACGGAGAGCCCGGCAGGCTGCATTTCACAGGGTCACACAGAATCAGACCTGACTGAAGCAACTTAGCATGCACCCACATGCTTTATAAACATTTAGGTATAGGTAAGAGGATCTTCCTTTGTACAGTTTCCCAGGCCAGCAAATATTATGAGCAGGTCTGCCACTCAAGTTCAGAACTGGGAAAGTATGGCTGTAAAAAGGGTCTCCCTCCTAGGAGTAGGGTTCATGCCATACCTCCATGGACTCTCCCTCTCCCCAGCCCCTGCCCCATCTTCTTAGTATTGATAAGGTCTGAGCGACATAAACTAAACTGGTGAGAACAAGGCATCAGCTTTGATTCCACCCAACCAGACTTCCTGAGTCAGGCACTGTGCTGGGTTCTAAATCATGCTCTCCCATCCCTTCCCCACCCAAGGGACAAGAGAGGTCTAAGATACAGATGTTAGGTTTAGGGATCAGAGGTGCTTTACAGGACTTTGAAATAATGAGGCCAAAATGACACAGAAGCCAGCACTTGTCTCTGCATAGATCTCAACGATCCTAATATTGACTGTCCACACTAGGCTGTATATTGTTACCCTGCTTATTTAACTTATATGCAGAGTACCTCATGAGAAACGCTGGACTGGAAGAAGCACAAGCTGGAATCAAGATTGCCGGGAGAAATATCAATAACCTCAGATATGCAGATGACACCACCCTTATGGCAGAAAGTGAAGAGGAACTAAAAAGCCTCTTGATGAAAGTGAAAGAGGAGAGTGAAAAAGTTGGCTTAAAGCTCAACATTCAGAAAACTAAGATTATGGCATCTGGTCCCATCACTTCATGGGAAATAGATGGGGAAACAGTGGAAACAGTGTCAGACTTTATTTTTGGGGCCTTCAAAATCACTGCAGATGATGATTGCAGCCATGAAATTAAAAGACGCTTACTCCTTGGAAGAAAAGTTATGACCAACCTAGATAGCATATCGAAAAGCCGAGATATTACTTTGCTAACAAAGGTCCGTCTAGTCAAGGCTATGGTTTTTCCAGTGGTCACGTATGGATGTGAGAGTTGGACTGTGGAGAAAGCTGAGCACTGAGGAATTGATGCTTTTGAACTGTGGTGTTGGAGAAGACTCTTGAGAGTCCCTTGGGCTGCAAGGAGATCCAACCAGTCCATCCTAAAGCTGACCAGTCCTGGGTGTTCATTGGAAGGACTGATGTTGAAGCTGAAACTCCAATACTTTGGCCACCTCATGCAAAGAGTTGACTCATTGGAAAAGACTCTGATGCTGGGAGGGATTGGGGGCAGGAGGAGAAGGGGACGACAGAAGATGAGATGGCTGGATGGCATCACCGACTCGATGCACATGAGTTTGGATGAACTCTGGGAGTTGGTGATGGACAGGGAGGCCTGGTGTGCTGCAATTCATGGGGTTGCAAAGAGTCGGAGATGACGGAGCGACTGAACTGAACTTAACACTAGGCTGTGACTCAGGACCCAGGCCAAGGGCACAAAACAGGTGCTTGATAAATAGCAGACAGATGACTGCATTTTCTACCCACTTTGTCAAGGAAATCCTAAGAGCTGAGTCCCTGACTTCAAGCCACTGGGAGAAAGCAGGTTCAGAGGCTTCGGTAGTAGCACTGCAAGGTTTAGACTCTGACACATGGGAGTGAATGGAATCTGGGCAGCGACTGGCCCTGAATGCAGACAGGCATCTTCCAACAGCTCCCAGCAGAAGCATCAGCGGAAGCTGTTATCTCTGGCTCAGACCAGTTGAGGACATTTCCTGGCAACTGGCCCCAGAAGGCTTTAAAGGAAGAGGGGTGGGTGTATGGAGGGACTGCAGTTTCTATTGTCGAGTCTGGGATGTTCCTCTGGGTTCCTGAACCTGTGTGTGTGTGTGTGTGTGTGTGTGTGTGTGTGTGTGTGTGTGTGTGTGCAGGCGCAATTCTCGGATACTAGCAGTGTGTCCAAAAGCTCAGCTCAATTCTGACATCTACCTAGAGACAGCATCAGATTCCACAGGTAAAGAGCTCTGTCCCAAAAGACCACCCTTCACTTCAGATGCCTTTTCTATCAACTGCAGGGTCCATCAAAGAAGCCAGACTGGGCCTCAAAGGTTCTTCGTCTGGAATGTATGAAAGGCGTGAAGAGTTAAAACTAGATTGTCCCTGAAAAAGGCCTGCCTGGATAATGATCTCTTCCTGTACCTGGAGGAAAATGCCTGGTGATTGACTTGGGGCCTCAGCAACAGTGACTGAGTCTTAAATGAATGAGAAAGAAAGCCCAGGGGATGGATAGATCTGGATCCTCCAGAGAGTTTGAGCCCTCAAGCCTCTGACCCCTCGTAGCTCAGATCGTAAAGAATCTGCCTGCAATGTGGGAGACCTGTGTTCAACTCCTGGGTCGGGAGGATCCCCTGGAGAAGGAAATGGCAACCCACTCCAGTATTCTTGCCTGGAGAATTCCATGGACAGAGGAGCCTGGCGGGCTCCATGGGGTCGCAGAGTCAGACACAGCTAAGCAACTAACACAGACAAGGAACTGAGGTGCAGAGAATACAAGGAATCTACTCAGGGTTGCTTTGTTTGTAAGCAACAGAACTAGGCCTTAAATCATGATGCGCTGTCTCTAAAGCCTGTGTGGTTAACTTTGTCCCATATAGGGTGGGACCTGGGGAGTGCTATCTGTCCCGATCTTTTGGGTAGGATTTCCATGTTTCCACCCTCCAGGGTAGGTCTTGCTGTGTTCCATCTAAACAGTGTCTAGTTTCAGGACCTAGTCTAGGGAAATGAATGCTTTACAATGAGCCCAATGGTTCAGAATACTGAATTTGGAGCTCTGGGCCACAGGTGTTCTGGTTAATCACTCAAATTTATTATGAGTAATGGTCCAATAGAAACCATGATTTTTCTTATGGGTACAAAATTTTGATTTCTTGATGGATGCTGCTGGATGTCCAGGGGAACACCTGATGATCTTTTCTTGGAGGCAGAGCTCCCAGGACTGCTCCTGGAATTCCTGTTTCCAGGCCTGGCATTCCAACTTCATGAGTAGCTACATTGGAAAAGGAGAAAATGGGGAAAGTCCACTCCCTGGGGCAAAAGTGTTTCCTCCTGAAATGTGGCTCAGCTGGTAAAGAATCCACCTGTAATGTGGGAGACCTGGGTTTGATCCCTGGCTTGGGAAGACCCCCTGGAGAAAGGAAAGGCTCACCCACTCCAGTTTTCTGGCCTGGAGAATTCCACGGACTGTTTAGTCCACGGGGTCACAAAGAGTTGGACACAACTGAGCGACTTTCAATTTATTTCACTTTCTGAAAGTCACAGAATTCCAGGGGTAAACACTGTCTGACGTCTTCTCCCCTCAGGTGGACCTGGGCTCAAGGACCTAAGTCTCAATGCTAATCTGTACTCCTGCTGGGAGGGGGACCAAGCTTTAGGACTCACATTTCATTTCATCTCTGTTTGTTTTAGAATGGCAAGGAGGACCTTTGTGAAGTCTTTGTCTTGGTTCAGAATTAAAACTTTACCTCAAACCTTTCCAAGAAATATATGTCTTTCTTTTTTCTAAGTATTTCCCAGAGGACAGGGCTCCATAGGATTTCTGGATATGGCTACGTCTTCCAAATATCTAATATGGCTCTCTTCCAAACATTAATATAAATATTTCTTGTTTTATTTTCTTTTAATATTTATTTATTTGGGCATGTGGGATTTTTATTTATTTATTTGGCTGCACTGGGTCTTCGTTGCTGTGCCAGGCTTTCTGTAGTTATAGCGAGTTAGGGGCTACTTTTCATTGCAGTGCACAGGCTTCTCATTACAGTGGCTTCTCTTGTTCTGGAGCACAGGCTTTAGGCATACAGGCTTCAGTAGTTGGAGCTCGACGGCCCAAGAGTGCTGGCTTGGTAGCTGTGGAGACCAGGCTTAGCTGCTCCATGTCATGTGGAATCTTCCCAGACCAGGGATTGAACCCATGTCCCCTGCACTGGCAGGCGGATTCTAATCCACTGATCCACCAGAGAGGTCCCTCTGTTTTATTTTTCAATCTGTTCCCTTTGAGCTATTTTACTGTTGATGAAAAATCGTACTTCATCCAATGTTCCTTCATGGGAACAATTTTTTGAAAACTCAATATTCTCCTCTCCACAGATTCAAACTTCATCTCTGAAGGGAAGAAAGGATGGAAAGTTTTGTGTGTTTTTTTAGGTTATAACCATCCACAGGGGTGTGGCACCATGGTTAGATGCTCAGAGTGTAAGGTCAGTCAGTCAGACTTTACCACTGGGTGATCCTGGACAAGTCAATTAGTTTTTCTAAGCCTCAGTTTCCTTATCTATGAAATGAATCTAAAAGTAGTACCTTCCTTACAGGGGTGATGTTGGGAGGATGAAATGAGATAATCTACACAAAGCATCTAGTCAGGGCTTGGTACCTAGCAAGGGCTCAGGAAATAGTAGTCTGTCATTATTATTAGCTATTATTTGCTCTGTATCTGTACAGTCTCCAGGACTGTACCACCAGCAGGGAAGCATCACTGTAGGCAAAGGCCAGCTAAGAGAACTAGGGTAGTTCCTGGCTCAGATGCTAATTTATGTCATATTTGTTACATATTCAATAATACATTTTTTGGTAAGTTATGAAAAATAATTATGAAACAATAACCCATGGAGCTACCATTCAACTTGAGTAAACTACTACCAGGGGTTAAAGCTACTTTTGAGTTCCTCCCCAGCCCACCTCATTGCCTTTTCTTAGATGTGACCATCTATTAATAGAAAGAAAGCTGAGCACTGAAGAACTGATGCTTTTAAACTCTGGTGTTGGAGAAGACTCTTGAGAGTCCCTTGGACTACAAGGAGATCCAACCAGTCCATCCTAAAGGAAATCAGTCCTGAATATTCATTGGAAGGATTAATGCTGAAGCTGAAACTCCAATACTTTGGCTACCTGATGGGAAGAACTGACTCACTGGAAAAGACCCTGATTCAGGGAAAGATTGAAGGCGGGAGGTGAAGGGGACAACAGAGGATGAGATGATTGGATGGCATCACCCACATGATGGACATGAATTTGAGTAGGCTCCAGAAGTTGGTAATGGACAGGGAAGCCTGGCGTGCTGCAGCCCATGAGGTGGCAAAGAGTCAGACATGACTGAACGACTGAACTGACCATAGAGTTGTGTTTACCATTTCATTCCTTTTAAAATGAACATGTATGTATATATAATCTCCTAAATGGTATATTATTTAATTTTGCTGGGTTTTGAGCTTTATAAAGTGATGTTATACTGTATAAGCATTTCTGCATTTCCCCCACCATTCTAAGACTAATTTAGTCCTGTATTTGTATATAGCTGTATTCATGTTCACTGCTGTATAATAATCTATTACACTCCAACTCATCCTTTCTCTTGTTGGCAGACATTTGTTCTGTTTTGCTGCTATAAATAGTGCTGCCATGAACATTCTCATACTAGATTCCTGGTATGTGTGTGTGAGTTCTCTAGTGTATATATGAAGAGTGGAGTTGCTGAAGCACAGAATAATTTTCAGGACAATTTCTAAAGAGATTGTAGTCTGCAGAGAACACAGGTTCCATCCCTAGTGGGGAAACGAAGATCCCACTCACCACGTGGCCAAAAAATTTATAAAGCCCTGTTTATAAAGGATTTTGACTTTGGCACCTCTCTTTTGGTCTCTGAGTTCAAGACCCCTTCCTTTACACACAAGCACATATTTTGAGATACAACTGGCTCAAGGGAAAAAAAAAATGTCTTAAAGAGATACTAAATGTCTTGAGAATGAACCAAGACTTGGATGCCAGGCTCACTAAAGTAAGAAGATGGATAGGACAGAGCTCTCAAAGATAGAAGACTCTAGTTGAAACTGGGAGCATGCTGTCAACTTCATGTCAACCTCTTTTCTTTCTATCTTTCCTTTTTTAAATTCAATAAGCATTAAAAAAAAAAACCTACTGAAGGTAGGAACTATACTAGGAGATATTTAGAACAGAAACCTGAAAAATATGTATTCTCTTTTCTTTAGGAGGTCATAGTCTAGTGATAAAAGCATCTATCTACTTGTATCTATCTATCTCAACACATTGTACAAATTAAATACTTGAATACAGTAATGAACCAATACTTTCATACAGGCAATGTCTTGTAGTGAAATTATCCTTATAACTTTATAATAAAATTATCACATAATTTTATAATCCACTCTGAGATTGGCACCCCAATTTAGTTCTGGCGAATTTAAGGCTTCAGCCTCCTCTCCTTATTGGAAAAATGAAGGTTATTAATACTTATATTTAGAATTGTAAATCTAGTTACAATTGTTTTCAGGATTATTGATAATGTAAAAAAGTTCCTTGTATATAGTTGATGCTCAATAAATAATGGACATTATTTAAACCTCAAAGGAGGAAGATGGAGCACACGGAAGAAGGTGGAGCACGTATGGTTTTATCCCCATTTTTCAAATATAAAAAAAGCTATATCTCCGTAAGATTAAACGACTGACTATTCTGGTCACCAAGCCAGTAAATGAAGACGCCAGCACAAACCCTCACTTTCAGATCACCACCTTTTAAAAACCACAACACTTTTACCTATCTCATGCTTTCCTGTTGAAAAGCATTAAAGGAGAATTCAGAAGATAAAAAGACTATCTGGGTAAGTGGAACTTAAGTAGATTCTTGAGCCCAGGAGAGGTGAGTTTAAGGAAAGAGTATTTAGAAGCATACAAGCACTTGTTAGGAGCGTTTGGGTAACAACCAAGAATCAGCCAGGGGTGGGTGTAGGTTCAGTAAGACTAGAGTTAGAGCTCCACCCACCTCTTAGGGTTTTGACTAGCTACTTAGCAGACACCAGAAGCCTGGGAACAACTAGGAAAGACGTTTAAACCCGGCCACCTGACGCACCCCAGCCCTCCCCTAGATAGCCCAGTCCATCTCAGGAGGCGGAGAGTCGTGGCGTCGCTAGCCTATCATCATTGCCAAGCTCAGCGGAGTCGATTCTTAATTGGCTAATGTTAGGGTGACGTCACACTCGCCGCTCCGGCGAAGGAAGAGGACGCCATGATTGGTTGGCGCTGGGACGGCGGGCGGTGGAGGAGCCTAGCTAGCCTGGGTTTCAAACCGGTGCTGGGTTGTCTCGATCCATGTTTTGAGGCCGTGGGGGGCTGCGGAGGGCGGGGAGTCGGCTCAGTGGAAACCTGGATTTGGTTTTAAGAGCCGTGGAATTGAGAAGAAGTGACCGGAAGTGATCTTGGGACTGACCGGAAGCGAGGCCTGGAGGGGAAAGGGAGAGTGGTTCCCGGGAGGGAGGGGATTTCCAGCGGAAAGGGGCGGGGGAAAGGTGCTAAAGCGGCGTGGGAGTGCCGGCTAGGCAGCGGGTCGCTGCTGCTGGTTTGTTTGGAAAACAGCGAGTGACCACCGCGAGCTCAAGGGGAGATCCCAAAAAGAGTGCGAGGAGTCCAGGGTTGCCTCTGGATAGTCTGGAAGAGTTAAGCCAAAGGGCCCTCGTGCTCTAGAGACCTGGGTGCGGGGGAGGGATTTTGGAAGTCGGGGCAGCCGAGAGCGAAGAGCCAAGGGTACGGGAGATTAGTTGTGTGGGCAGTGTGGGTGGGGCTTGGGGGTGGCTTGGTGGGTGCTGCGTGGGAGATCTTGGTTTGGAGTTTTCTACAGTCTTGCAGTCTTGCCCCGGTTGTGTAGAATCACGCTACTCGCCTTTGTACAAGAAACTGTCTCCTGGGGCAAGGAAGGAGCCAGAATGGCCTGGGCTCTGAAGCTGCCTCTGGCCGATGAGGTGATTGAATCCGGGCTGGTGCAGGACTTTGATGCTAGTCTATCCGGGATCGGCCAGGAACTGGGTGCTGGTGCCTATAGCATGAGGTGAGTGAGATTTTCCCAGACCCTGCACCTTCTGAGTAACAAAGGCAGGATAGAGAAGAACGGGGGAGGAAAAGAGGTGTGTTGGATTAGAGAAGCTCTCCGCGGCTAGAGAAAAGGAACTTGTTTCTCTTTTGAGTGGTGAGCATTGTGGTAGAAATGGAAAAACAGATTATGGACAGTGTCAAGAAGAATGGTGTGGGTGATTTGGAGACTGGTGTGTGTGTGTGTGTGTGTACGTACGTGTGGGTAGGTTGCACTGGACTTGTGTAAGAGGCCACATTGAACATGTGAGATGTTTAGGGTGTTGGGACTTAATGATAAATATTGGTTGACTGCTTTTGGGAAAGAAATGTGAGATCCCAAGTCCACACATCTGTATCTTAACCAGCTTTCAGGCTTTACTCAATTCTGGGGTTTCTGACTTTTGAAACATAAGCTGTGAAATGAAAAAGTGTCAACAAGAACTTTTAGATGCTTCTAGACCTTCATGTATCAAGCCAAATGTTGATAATAAATAAAAATCTCCTGTGAAAGCAACATAACCTGCCATGTAATTTATTTGCATGCCTTAGGAACTTCATTCCCCCAATATAGTTTGTTTCATTTAAAAGATGTGCAAAAAAAAAAAAAAGATGTGCAAGAGCCGTGTCTGGAAATGTTGAAACATCTGCTTCTTAATGTTTGATGGAATATAACTGGGTTTCCAAATGGATAATAAGCTTAATCTAAATAAGTGAGTCAAAGAAACTTTAGAATTTAGCACTCAGTTAGGTTTATGAGTTTATAATGGGAGGATGCCTTTTATGGTGAAAGTGGGCAAATTTTGTATTCTGTTAGTGAGCATCTTTGAGAATTATAAAAGTGAACTTCCTTTCTTTAACCCTGCTAAGCCAAAGTGAACTTTCCTCACTGAAGTAAAATTATGAGTTAGAACTTAATACTTCATTTTCAGAAATCTTTGCTTACAGTTAGAATAATAAAGGCCATCCTTGAATACATATTTTAATAATTTTCAGGGAAATTTGAGTTCTATCATGCAGTGCTCTTAGCCTTGAGAAATTTAATTTTGTCTGTTCTTGTTAAAATAAGTCTTACCATAAAAATGGAGATTAACTTGGTCTGAAAGTAAATGTCCTGACCCTGAGCTTGTGCGTCAGTACTGACATAATATTTGACAATTTATGGAGGTGTTTGTATAAAGATTACTACCACAAAAAGTTAGGTTTTGTCTAGGTTATCACAGTTAAGGATGGAGATAATTGAATATAGCTGTACTTGGTATAAAAATAGTTTAACATCATTAGCAAACATTTGAGTATCAACTGTGTGCTCTCTCTACCATGTGACCTTACCTTACATCTATGGATGCTTTCCTATTCATACCCTGAGTGCTCCTCACATGTATTAGTAGAATGCCTTGTATATTTACATGTTTGGAATTTTTTCCAACATTAAATCCACAATAGTTTTCAAACATCACTTTGTTTTTTCTCAGTAGCACAGTGTGTAAAAAATGTTTTTCAAGTATTCTTTTCTTTGTCCTCTTTCACCTTCCTCTTTTTCATGCACTTTGCTGTTGTCATGATTTTCTCTTGTCTCTTACACACATTTAATCATTTGCATTAATTTGTGTTAAATAGATATTAGTTCTCAAACTGTAGTATTTATGAGAGTCATCTGGAAACTTATAAGAAAATAGTTTCCAGCATCCCATCTTTGGTGATTGTCTGGGGCACAGACTAAAAATCTGATTTTTTAAAAGCAAGTTCTTCGGTGATTTTGATGCACATAGTCCATGGCTCACATTTTGAGAAACACTGATTGGAGGAGGTTTTATTCTCAAAGACAATGATTCTTTGCTCTCCCTTTTTCTTCTTTAAACTAAACTTGTGATTGCTTTTCCTAAGTCTTTGTTAGGGAAATCTCTCTGACAGCAATTTTTAAAAGAATTTTTTTGTGTTTGTTTATTTTGACTGCTCTGGGTCTTTGTTGCTGTGTGAGGGCTTTTGTCTTATAGCTGGGGTGAGCGAGGCCTACTCTCTAGCAGCAGTGTGCTGGCATCTGTTTAGGATGGCTTCTCCTGATGCAGAACTTGGGCCCTAGGGCACTGCAGGCCTCAGTAATTCAGAGGGCAGGCCCAAGCAGTTGTGGCCCACGGTCCCTGCTACCCCAAGGCATGTGGGATTCTCCTGGACCAGGAATCGAATCTGTGTCCCCTGAACTGCCAGGTGGACTGCCAGCCAGCCCCTGGACCACCAGGGAAGTCCCAACAGCAGTTTGTTTTATAAAATATTTTCCTAACATATTTGTTTTATCCTGACTTGCTTATTTCTACTGCATCTTAAAATGGTTTCATTTATACATCTCTTGGTTTATACTTTATAAATGATTTACCTTAGTTGGATGTTTTGATTCTTCATCTGCCATTGCATTCATTAACTGTATTATTTTCATAAAGTGAAAGTGAAGTCGCTTAGTCGTGTCTGACTCTTTGCGACCCCGTGGACTGTAGCCCACCAGGCTCCTCCGTCCATGGGATTCTCCAGGCAAGAGTACTGGAGTGGGTTGCCATTTCCTTCTCCAGGGGATCTTCCTGACCCAGGGATCAAACCCAGGTCTCCTGCATTGCAGGCAGAGATTTTAACCTCTGAGTCACCAGGGAAGCCCATTGTTTTCATAAGTGGTCCTTTAATAGTCTCCATATTTTTTCCTTACGTCTTAATACATGGCACACACTTTATAATTTAAATAAAGGAAGTTCCCTGAAAACATGCTGAAAAAAGAAGCCAGTCACCAAAGACTACATATGATTCTATTTCTTGGAAATGTCCAGAATTGGCAAATCTATAGGGACAGAAATTAGATTAGTGGTTGACTAGATAGTGAAGGACAAGGAAGCCTGATGTCCAGGGGGTTGCACTGAATAATATATCTTTGTATCAGTTTACTTATCCATTCAACTACTGAAGGGCATCTTGGTTGCTTCCAAGCTTAGGCATTATAAATAAAGCTGTTATAAACATCTGTGTGCAGATTTTTGTGTGCAGATGGTTTTCATCTTTGAGCAGATACCAAGGAATGCTGTTACTGGATCATATGGTATGAGTATGTTTAGTTTTGTAAAAAACTGCCAAACCATCCTCCAAAGTGGCTGTAGCATTTCGATTCCTACCAGCAATGAGAGAGTTCTGGTATTACTCCACACCTTGTCAGAATTTGGTGGTGTCATTGTTCTGGATTTTGTCCATCCTAAAAGGTGTGTAGTGTATACTTTTTCAAGATCTGCCAAGTTGTTTTACACAACAGCTGAACCATTTTGCATTCTCACCTGTAATGTACAAGGGGTCATATTTCTCTGCATCCTCATCAGTACTTGTTTTCTGTGTTTTAAATTAAAGTCATCCCAGTGAGTGTGAACTAGAATCTGATATTATTTGTTTTGCGTTCCCTTGATGACCATGATGTTGAATATCTTTTCATGTACTTGTTGGCCATTCATGTATCTCCTTTGGAAAGGGTCCTTTGTGAAAGTGAAAGTTGCTTAGTTGTGTCCGACTCTTTTCAACCCCTATACAGTCTATGGAATTCTCCAGGCCAGAATACTGGAGTGGGTAGCCTTTCCCTTCTGCAGGGAATTTTCTCAACTCAGGGATCAAACCCAGGTCTCCTGCATTGTAGGCAGATTCTTTACCAACTGAGTCACAAGGGAAGCCCATTTGAGTCCTTTGCCCAGTTTTAAATTGTTGAGTTGAAGAGTTCTTTGTGTATTCTGATTACTAGATCATTAGGCTTCCCAGGTGGCTCAGTGGTAAAGAATCTTCCTCCTATTGCAGGGGATGTGGATTTGATCCCTGGGTGGAGAAGATGCCTGGGAGAAGGAAATGGCAACCCACTCCAGTATCCTTGTCTGGAAAATCCTATGGGCAGAAGAACCTGGCAGGCCACACTCGATGGGGTCACAGGAGAGTCAGGCATGACTTAGGGACTAAACAGCAGCTACAACAGGATTATTACCAGATGTGTGGTTTGTAGATACTTGCTCCAGTTCTACATGCTGTCTTTCACATTCTTGACAATGTTCTTTGATTCACCAAAGTGTTTAATTTTTTAAAAATATTTATTTTTATTTATTATTGTATTTGACTGTGCCGGGTCTTACTTACAGTATGCAAACTCTTAGTTGTAGGAAGTGAGATCTAGTTCCCTGACCAGGGATTGAACCCAGAACCGTACATTGGGAATCCAGATTCTTAGTCATTGGACCACCAAGAACGTCCCCAACTGTTTTTACTTTTTATGAAGTCCAATTTATTCATTTTGTTGCTTTATGCTTTTGATGTCAGCTCTTAAGAATCTGTTGCTAAATTCAACTTATGGCTATTTACCCTGTGATTTCTTCTAAGAGTTTATACTTTACACTCTTATGTTTAGGTCATTGATCTATTTTGAGTTAATCTTTTAATTTAAAGTGAGATAGGGGTCCAGCTTCATTTGTTTGTATTTGGATAGCCAGTTGTCCCAGCCATTTGTTCGTTTCCATCGAATGTTCTTTGTAGTCCCATTGAAAATCAAGTGGCCATACTTGTAAGGATTTATTTGTGGACTCGATTCTGTTCCATTGGTTGATATATCTTTTTGCCAGTACCACACTATTTTGATTACTGTAGCTTTGTAAAAAAAAAAAGCTGTGAAATTGGGAAGTATGATTCCTCTTATTTCGTTTTTCTTTTCCATTACTGTTTTTTGCTATTCAGGGCCCCTTGTAGTGCCATACAAATTTGAAGATAAGCCTTTCTGTTTCTGCAAAACAGGCCATTGGAATTTTGATAGGGATTTCATTAAATCTGTAGATAGCTTTGGGAGTATTTCCATCTTAATAATACCAGGTTTATCAGTTCATGAACATGGGGTGTCTTTCTATTTATTCAGGTCATCTTTAATTTCTTTAAGCAGTGTTTTGTAGTTTTCAATGTACAAGTCTTCCACATCCTTGGTTAAATTTATTCCTACATATTTTCTTCTTTTAAAGGTTATTATGTGCTTAGTTGCTCAGCTGTGTCTGACTCTCTGTGGCCCTATGGACTGTAGCTCACCAGACTCCTCTGTCCATGGAATTTTCCAGGAAATACTGACAGAATACTGGAGCATTTCCTACTCCAGGGGATCTCCCTGACTCAGGGAATCAAACCCGCATCCCTTGCATCTCCTATACTGGCAGGCAGATTCTTTACCACTAGCGCTACCTGGGAAGCCCTGGAGGTTATTGGGACTGCTAATTTTTCACTTAGCATTGGAGAAGGAAATGGCAACCCACTCCAGTACTCTTGCCTGGAAAATTCCATGGACTGAGGAGCCTGGTAGGCTACAGTTCATGGGGTTGCAAAGAGTCGGACACGACTGAGCAACTTCACTTCACTTCATAGTGACTTCAAGGTGGTTTTCAATGTTTCATGAAAGGATGTTGAATTTTGTCCTGGGCCTTTTCTATCAAAATGATCATATGGGGTATTACATTGTGATTTCCTTATCCGAACTATCCTTACACTTCTGAGATAAATTTCACTTAGTCATAGTTTAGAGTCATTTTAATGTACTATTGGATTCAGTTTGGTAGTAGTTTGTTGGGGATTTTTGTGTCTTTATTCATAACGGATATTGGTCTGTACTGTTCTTGTATCCTTTTCTGGCTTTTGGTATCATAGACTGTTAGGAAGTGTTCCTCCCCCTTTTTTGGGAAGAGTCTGAGTTAGAATGGTGTGAGGGACTTTCATGTTGGTACAGTGGATAAAAATTGCCTGCCAATGCAGGGGACATGGGTTCGATCCCTGGTCTGGGAAAGTTTCACAAGCCATGGAGCAACCAAGCCCCTGCGCCACATCTACTGAGCCCATGTTCTAGTGCTCACAGGCTGCAGCTGTCAGTACTGAAGCCTGCACACCTAGAGTCTGTGCTCCACAGCAAGAGAAGCCACTGCAGTGAGAAGCCAATTCGTCTCTAGAAAGAGTAGCCCCTACTCCCTGCAGCTGTGTCTTTGTAATTTAAAACAGTGGAAGTGCAGTTGATTTATAATACTGTGTTTGCTTCTGGTGTGCATCAAAATGGTTCAGTTATATATATATATATTTCAGATTATTTTCTATTATAGGTTATTATAATGTATTGAATGTAGTTCCCTGTGTAATACAGTAAATCTTTGTTGCTTATCTATTTTATGTATAGTTTGAATCTGTTAATTGCATACTCCTGATTTACCCATCCTTCCTCCCTTTCCCCTTTGCTACCTAAAGTCTGTTTTCTTAGTGAGTCTATTTTGTATATAGATTTATTTGTATTATGTTTTAGATTCCACATATAAGTGATATCATATAATATTTGTCTTTGACTTATTTCACTTAGTATAATATTCTACAGGTTCATCCATGTTGCTGCAAATGGCAGTATTTCATTCTTTTTTATGGCTAGGTAATATTCCATTAGTATATATATGTATATATAATATTCCATTATTTTATATATTTTTTGATATATATATATGTGTGATATATATATCACATCCTCTCAAACCAATCAGTCATCTGTTGATTGGTACCTGAGTTCTTACCATGTCTTGGCTTTTGTAAACAGTGCTGCTATGAAAATTGAGGTACATGTGCTTTTTTGAATTAAAGTTTTTTTCTTTTCTGGATATATGTCCAGGAGTGGGATTGCTGGATCTTATGATAGTTCTATTTTTAGTTTTTTGAGAAACCTCCATTCTCTTTTCCATAGTGGCTGCACCAATTTACATTCCCACCAACAGTGTAGGAGGGTTCCTTTTTCTCCGTACCCTCTACAGCATTTATTGTTTATAGACTTTTTGATGACAGCCATTCTGACTGGTGTGTGGTGATGCCTCACTGTGGTTTTGATTTTCATATTTCTCATAACTAGCAATGTTGAGCATTTTTCATGTGCCTATATGCTTTGTAATTTTTTGTTGAGAACTGGACATTTTGAGTATTATAATATGGTAACTCTGGAAATCAGAGTCTGCTCCCTCCCTAGAGATTACTGTTGTTACTGAATGAAAGCTGAAATTGTCTGTTTGTTTAGTGACTTCTCTAAACTGTTTTTGTAGAGAGTATATTCATTGCTCTATATAGTCACCAAAGTCTCTTCTGTTATGTCATTATGTCCACTGTGTCAGTGACTTGACAAAGATTTCCTTAAATGCCTGGATCCAATAAGAAGAGAAAAGGGGGGGAAAAGAGTGTTTTTTCTTTAAATCTCTTTGTCTCATTTTGCTAGGGAAGCTACTTCAGCCATGGGCTGAGACAGTGGTGAGCTTCTTTGCCAGCTCCTCAGCAATCAAAAACAGTGATCAAGACACAAAACTCTGGGAGTTCCCTCGTGGCCTAGTAGTTAGGATTCTGAGGTTTCTCTGCCATGGCCCAGGTTCAATCCCTGGCTGGTGAAATAAGATCTTGCAAGCTGAGCAGAGTGGCGAAAAAAAAAAAAAAAAAGACACATAACCTTGAGACAAGATCCTTATTGCACATCCTAGCACCAGCAAGCTACAGTAGGATCTTGGGCTATTTACTGTTACCACTGCTTCCTGCCATGGGACTGGGAGCTGAAAAATGATAGGTGCCATGCCAAATGCTGAAATTAACTAAAACTTACCAGCCTCTTTCTTCATCAAGCACTCCCTTGGATGCTGAAAGTGTTGACTAGATTCCAGAGTTTCAAAATAATTGCTTCAGACATTTCTTGCCAGCTCAGTTCTTTTGGTGAAAGACCAATTCCTAGAGCTTCCTACTCTGCTATCTTCCATGACCCCTGTCCTTAATCTACAATAGCCTTTTAATTGGTTCAGCTCTGTTTCTAACTCTGCACTCACCACCATCCCCCCACCTAATCTGTTCTCTACACTGAAACCTTTGTAAGTGTGTGGGTATTTTGTTCATTTAAATAAAAAATAATTTCAGACTTGTGAAAGATTTGCAAAAACAACCCAAGAATTTGTGCATACCCTTCAACCAGATTTCTTAAATGTTAACATTTACTAAATTTGCTTTATCTTTCCCCATCTCTCTCCACACACCTACAGTGATTTTTTTCCTGAACTGTTTAAGTTGCAGATGATATGCCCCTTAACACCTAAATACTTCAATGTGTCATCTTTTGAAACAAGAAATTCTCTTACATAACCACAGTACAGTGATCAAAATCAGGAACCTGTCTCTGGCACAATGCTATTATCTACCCATGAAACTTTTTCACATTTTGCCAGTTGTCTCAGTAATGTCCTTTATAACAGAGAAATATCCAAGATTATGTGTTGATTCAGTTGACTTGTCTTTCTTGTCTCATTTAATCTAGAATGGCTCCAGAGTCTTTCATTGTATTTTCATGGCACTGACAATTTGATGAGTACAAGCCAGTTATTTTGTAGAATATTCCTCAATTTAGGTTTGTTGGTTCCTTATGATTAAATTCAGTTTATACACTTTGTTGTTTAGTTGCTGAGTCATGTCTGACTCTTTTGTAAGCCCATGGACTGTAGCCCGCCAGGTTCTTCTGTCCATGGGATTTTGCAGGCAAGAATACTGGAGTGAGTTGCCATTTCCTCCTCCAGGGGATCTTCCTGATCCAGGGTTTGAACCTGAGTCTCCTGCACTGGCAAGCAGATTCTTTACCACTGAGCCACCAGGGAAGCCCTCAGTTGATGCACTTTGGGTAGTAATACCTAGGAAGAGTTACTTACTGGAAAAGACCCTGATGCTGGGAGGGATTGGAGGCAGGAGGAGAAGGGGACGACAGAAGATGAGATGGCTGGATGGCATCACCGATTCAATGCACATGAGTTTGGGTGAACTCCGGGAGTTGGTGATGGACAGGGAGGCCTGGGGTCGCAAAGAGTCGTGGACTGAGCAACTGGACTGAACTGAACCTAAGCAGTGATGCTGAGTTCTGTGTATCATGTTACATTGTTGTTTTTTAGTTGCTAAGTTGCATTTGACTCCTTTATGACCCCGTGGGCTATAGCCTACCAGGTTTCTCTGTCCATGGAATTTTCTAGGCAAGAATACTAGAGTAGGTTGTCATTTCCTTCTCCAGAGGATCTTCCCAGGGATCAAATCCGTGTCTCCTGCATTGGCAGGCAGATTCTTTACCACTGAGCCCCACCTGGGAAGCCCAGTCATATTACATAGCACTTGCTTGATTGATTCTATTCCTGGCAGTGTCAACTTTGGCCATCTCATGAAGGTGACGTATACCAATTTTCTTTTTTGGAAATTTATTGTCTTCTGTAATTGATAAATATCTTGTGGGGAGATACATTCAGACTATGTAAATATCCTATTTTCAAACTTCTATCTATCAATTTTAGTGTTTATTCTTGCCTTAATCAGCTATCGTTATGATGGTTGCTAATAGATGATTTTCTAACTGTGCCTTTCCTTCTAAATATGTTCGTTGGTTTTGTATGAAAGAGCTTTTCCACATACACGTACTTCTGTGTTCATAGAAGCGCTATTTACAATAGCCAAGACATGGGCACAGCTTAAGAATGTCTGACAGGTGAACAGATAAAGAAGATGTGGTATGTATGTGCACAGTGGAATATTACTCAGCCATAAAAAATGAGACAATGTCATTTGTGGCAACATGGATGGACCTAGAGATTATCATACTAAGCAACGTAAGTCAGGAAGAGACAAATACCACATGATACCGTTTATATGTAGAATCCAAAATATGACACAGATGAACAGAGGCAGACTCACAGAGAGCAAACTAGTGGTTGCCAAGGGGAAAGAGGCAGGGGGAGAGCAGTGTTAGGAGTCTGGGATTAGCAGATGCAAACTATTATATATGCTGGATAAGCAGCAAGGCCCTACAGTATATATAGCACAGGGAACTGTAGTCAATATCCTGTGATAAACCGTAATAGAAAAGAATATGAAATATATATATATATATCTGTATCACTTTTTTAAAAAATGAACTTATTTTTATCAATGTAGCCTCATTACTTAATAGATTGTAATCATTTATTAATACTATCACGATATATTTTGATCAGTTCCAGATTTGGCTGGAGGAACCCCTTCAAGTTGGCTCCACATAGCAGCCTTTTAAAACGAAAGTCTTGTAACAAGCCTTTTGTCCTAACGATAACTATTGATAGCACCCTCCTTCACTCACTCAAGTGTCCCTGTTTGAATGATAAATTATATGATTGTCTTACTTGAAATGTAGATCAGATTGTGCTACTTTTCTCCTAAAAACTCTCCAGTGATTTTGCATCTCACTTTGAATAGAAGGTTTAGTTCTGGCATTGTTCCACATGTGCCTCTGTATCTTGTCCATATCGACTCTTCCCCTTGCTGCTGACCCCAGCCACATCTAGCCTTCTTACAGTCCCTCAAATGCTACGTACACTACCACCTCAGGGCCTTTTGTATCTGCTGTAACTCCTCCTGAGATAAGACTTATACATTCCTCACTTTCTTTAGGTTTCTGCCTGCTGCTGCTGAGTCGCTTCAGTCGTGTCCGACTCTGTGCGACCCCACAGACGGCAGCCCACCAGGCTCCCCTGTCCCTGTTATTCTCCAGGCAAGAACACTGGAGTGGGTTGCCATTTCCTTCTCCAATGCATGAAAGTGAAAAGTGAAAGTGAAGTCGCTCAGTTGTGTCTGACTCTTAGTGACCCCATGGACTGCAGCCTACTAGGCTCCTCCGCCCATGGGATTTTCCGGGCAAGAGTACTGGAGTGGGGTGCCATTGCTTTCTGCCTAAATATCACTTTATCAGAGAGGCCATCTCTCACTACCTTCGAAGAACATAGCAGGCACCTCCTTCCTCTCACCAGCACTTTGCCTTCGCTAGTCATTTTTGTCTTTTCCCCAATATCTGATGAGTTATTTATTTGCTTACCTCTTTCCCCAACTAGAATAAATGCTCCTTGAAGGCAGAGACTTTGTTCTGATTTCTGCTATATCCCTAGTACCTTCGAAGAGTGCCTAAAAGATAGCTGCTGATCCATTGAGTGAATGTACTGAACTCACTCTCACTCTTTTCTGTTTCAAAGGCAAGTTCAGTTCAGTTCAGTTGCTCAGTTGTGATTGAGTCTGTGATGCCATCCAACCATCTCATCCTCTGTCGTCCCCTTCTCCTCCCACCTTCAATCTTTCCCAGCATCAGGATCTTTTCAAATGAGTCAGCTCTTCGCGTGAGGTGGCCAAAGTATTGGAGTTTCAGCTTCAACATCAGTCCTTCCAATGAACACCCAGGACTGATTTCCTTTAGGATGAACTGGTTGGATCTCCTTGCTGTCCAAGGGACTCTCAAAAGTCTTCTCCAACACCACAGTACAAAAGCATCAATTCTTTGGCACTCAGCTTTCTTTATGGCCCAACTCTCACATCCATACATGACTACTGGAAACACCATAGCCTTGACTAGATGGACCTTTGTTGGCAAAGTAATGTCTCTGCTTTTTAATATGCTGTCGAGGTTGGTCATAACTTTCCTTCCAGGGAGCAAGCGTCTTCATATTTCATGGCTGCAGTCACCATCTGCAGTGATTTTGGAGCCCCCTCCAAAAAAATAAAGTCAGCCACTGTTTCCCCATCTATTTGCCATGAAGTGATGGGACCAGATGCCTCGATCTAAGTTTTCTGCATGTTTGGCTTTAAGCCAACTTTTTCACTCTCCTCTCACTTTCATCAAGAGGCTCTTTAGTTCTTCACTTTCTGCCATAAGGTGGTGTCATCTGCATATTTGAGGTTATTGATATTATCTGAGGCCACTGTTTCTCTCTCCATTGACACTAATTTTTGTTCTTTTTTGTTGTGCTGCTTTTCCAGTACTGTTTACTTTCACTTTTTCCCCCTTCAGCTGCCTTCTAAATCTTCATCTCTTTGTCTTAAGAGTTGATCCCGCTCCTTTCCTTTCCCCTTCATTCTGATTCTCTTATGATGGACAGTGTATTTAGATGAAATCCCTTTATTTGTCACAAAATTTATCCACTACTTTTTAAAAAATGACCTCACTGTAAAAATACAAAGAAATGACTAAGCATGTTTATCTTCAAGTTTGGGATACTCTTGCCTCTGGGAGTTGACTGAGGGATATAACTGAGGAATAAACAGAGGGCTTTAACTATAGATACTCTATTTTTGAACAGGTATTTGTTGTACTTTTTTTTTTTTTTAACCTTTTTATAAGTCTGAAGTACTGCATAATTTTGGGGAAAAAGTCTCTACTGCATGATCTGTTGCTGGCTAACTTCCCACATCTTTTAAAATTGTCCTATCCCATTTGTTGGTTTTGTTCCTAAAGGTCTGTAGATGTTTTTGCTGTCTTAGTTTTCTTGCCCTCTTCTAATTCTAATGGAAGTTGACCTACAATGCAATAATGTTGCCATTCCTTACTTATCCCACTTGTTACATTCCTTTTCTTTTTTCCACCTCCTCTTATCTCCTGCCTTTATCTACCTTGCTGGCAGTAGTTTCCAATTGTAGCCAGAGGTTGACTTCTACTATGCATCATCAGGCTAGAATCTGGGAGAAAAATTCATTTGGGACTGTTTTTTTTGAAGTCTTTGTTGAATTTGTTACAATATTTTTTCTGTTTTCTGTTTTGATTTTTTGACGTTGAAGTATGTGGGATGTTAGTGCTCTGACCAGAGATGAACCTGCACCCTTTGTAGTGGAAGGGAAAGTCTTAACCACTGACCACCAGGGAAGTCCCCTTTAGGGACTTTTTAAAAGTTATTTTTAAAAATAATTTTATTTATTTAATTTTAATTTTGGCTGCTCTGGGTTGCTGCATGCAGGCTTTCTCTAGTTGTAGCTAGCGGTGGCTACTCTGCATTGCGGTGCGCCGACTTCTCATTTGTGGTGGCTTTTTTTGCTCTGGAGCACAGACTCTAGGTGAGTGGGCCTCAGTAGTTGCAGCACGTGGGCAGTTACCTCGCAGCATGTGTGATCTTCCCAGACCAGGGATCAAGTCGTGTTCCCTGCGTTGGCAGGTGGATTCTTAACCACTGGACCACCAGGGAAATCCTCATTTGGGACTCTGGATACACAAATTGGTGTTCTGATTTTCCTTTCATCGCTAGTCTTTATAGTAATTTAAAATATATTTTGATCGTCATCTTTTGTCTTTATTTGTATAGCTGTTATCTTCTCCCAATTTATGGCTTGTAATTTCATTTTATGTGTCACTGGTTCCAAAGTTTTTAATTCGGTGTATTGTAGTTTATCAATCCTTTCCTTTATGGTATATAATTTTAATGTCTAAGAAGTTCTTCCCTAGTCTAAGGCTGTGGAGTTATTCTTGTTTTTTCCTGGCTGTGCTGGGCCTTCGTTGCCGCATGAACTTTTCTCTAGTTTTGGAGAGCAGGGCTGCTCTCTAGTCGCAGTGCATGGGCTCCCCATTGGCTAGGCTTCTCTTGTTATGGAGCACAGTCTCTCGGGCATGCAGGCTTCAGTAGCTGCAGTTCCAGGGCTCGCAAGCACAGGCTCAGTAGTTGTGGCGCATGAGCTTAACTGTCCCCAAGGCATGTGGGATATTCCCGGACCAGGAATCAAACCCATGTCTCCTAAATTGGCAGGCAGATTCTCTACCACTGAACCATAGTGTTATCCTTTTTTATTGTCTTCTAAACGTTTTACACTTTTGCTTTTTACACTTAAATCTTTAATCCATTTAGATATATATGTTTTTGTCATACCAGGTGGCTTTGCAGGATCTTTGTTCCCAACCAGGGATTGAACGCAGGCCATAATAGTGAAAATGCCAATGCCTAACCACTGCACCACCAGGGAACTCCCAGAATTGTTTTTTAAAAATTGTATTTTGTATTGGGTGTTGATCCAATTTCATTTTTTCCCATGTAGATATCCAATTTTTCCAACATTGTTTATTAAAAAGTTCATCCTTTCCTCACTGAGCAGTGATACTAGCTCTGTCATAAAGTAGATTTTTGTATATGTGGAGTCAGTTAATGGGTTCTGTATTCTGTTAGGTTAATTTGTCCATCTGATCAACACCATGCTATCTTAATTACCAAAGCTTTGAAATAATGTTTGATATCTGACAGGGTAAATCTCTTTTATGTTTTTTCTTCTTAAGGAGTAGCTTGGCTATTCTTGGTTTTGCTAATTGATACAAGTTTTAGAATCAGTTTGTCAAGTTGAATCTGTTAGGATATTGACTGGGATTGAATCTGTAGATCAGTTTGGGAAAAACTGACATCTTTAACGTATTCAGTCTTTCAGCCCTTGAACATTCTATAACTCTCTGTTTAGGTCTTACTTGAAGATTTCATAAATTTGAAATGTTTCTACTTTCATTACTGGTTTAGACTTTCATTATTATTTACCCAGACTGTTGCCTTCGCTTTGAACTGATCTCCCTATCTATCTTTTTTTTTTTTTGGCCATGCTGTGTGGCATGCAGGATCTTAGTTACCCAACCAGGGATCAAACCTAAGCCAGTTGTAGTAGAAGCTCAGAGTCTTAACCACTGGACCTCCATGGAAGTCCTCCTGATCTCCTTATCTCTAGTCTCTTTTTACCAAGAAACAGTCTACCACAGTGAGATCTGGAACTAGCTTTAGGAGTTTGAATTCTGGGTCTCTCAGGATTGGACAGGTTACTTAAGCTCTGTTGCTATGATTTAAAATAGAAATAATAATAGTACCTACCTCATGAGGTTCTTATGAACATTAAAAAAATTAATACATGTAAAATAATTAAAACAATGTTAGGCAAGCAGTAAATGCTCAATAAATGCTAACTGTTATTATTGCTTTGATTTAAATTCTAGTGTCTAACTTCAGAGCCTGTCTTCTTAATTCTTGTACTCCACTGAAGAGAAGATGAACTTAAGATACATTTTACAGAGAAAAATTGATAGGACTTGTTAATGGGCATGAAGATAAGGGAAAAAGTATCAATCTAGGATGCCTTCAAGTGTTCTAGTTTGAGCATTTTGATGAATCATTTGCCATCTGGTACAAGGAGGAATAGGGGGTGGAATGGTAGGTTGGGAAGGTTTGGAGGAAGATCGAAAGTTCTGTTCACATTTGGACCTGGTTCATTTGATATCCCGGAGAGACATCAAAGAGGCAATATTAGATA